>NC_091743.1:27567239-27876302 GCF_043380555.1 Nothobranchius furzeri
CTGATAAGAATTTGCACAGCACGTATGCGGCTGGAACTGATAAGCAAAACACGTCAACATGCACGTACACAAAAACACCGCCCTTATCTCCTACAACACATCCTCCAGCGCTGATCACCCACCCACGGAGCTCCCAGACCTCGGCTCTGCTTTTTTGCACTCTCCAAGTGCTCAAAACTGAGAGCCATACGCAGCCTCTCGCTGCAAACTCAAGACGTCTTCTCACAGGCCTCACTACTGCTTTGCAAACACTCTTAAATTTGTTACTCCTCGAGGACGAACCGAACTCAGCAAAGACTTCAACTTCTTATACAGGCCTCTTTTTCTCTTTTTCCTTTGCCACAAACTCTTATTAAATTTACCAAACCCCAGGGGAAAGACCGAATTACAGGCAAAGCTCATTTCTCACAACTTCAGCGCTTTTTCTTCAGGATCCCCGTCTCTGCTCTTACCGAGTCAGGAGACTGGATTTCTCAAAACCTTGTCAGCTTTTCAGATTCTATTCCAATCTGCTGTCCCACCTTTCAATTTGACACTTAAAATTTGTCCGTCATCAAAATGACACAGCTGACTTCACACGGTGTGAATATTTTACCACTGTCCGACATGAATCCTCTCTCCAACTAATATTTATAGTATTATCAGAACAGGAGAACACCCCTGCCCAGTGACAGAGGCCACAAAAATGAACAAAAACATGCTCACCTGGGCCCTTAGTACGGACCTCAGCCACTGGACAGGAGCCAAGGGACGCCACGGGAAATCCTCGCTGTTCACCCATCTGGTGTGCCAAAATGTGGGCAATTTCTGTTATTCTTAAAGAAAAGAGTCGGAGAGAGTTTTCCCAATCGGGACAGCGTGGTCTTTTATTTGTCTTCTCACATCTTAGGACAGCCCAAAGACCCCGACAAAAGAGTGGTTCCCCTTTTTATAGCTCACATCTCTTCTGTGGAAACTGTGGGTGGAGACTTCTGTCTGGGACCCAGCAACACTTTTGGAATCACATCAAGTATTTAGCAAGTCAGATAAGCTTTGAGCAATTCTACTGGAAGCAAGCAGAGACCAAAACAGGAAATTCCTTTGGAGCTGATGTTGGAACAGCACACGAACTCTAGCCAGAAAACACTTTCAACCTAAGAACTCAGCTTTAACTCAATACATTCTGTAGATGACCTCTTGACCTTTTTGGCGCCAACAACACATTCCTATAGGGGGTAAAACCATGTCCCAAAGGTCACCAGGCCTGGTGTCACTTTAAAGAAGTAGTCCAGTTACACATTTGTGGGCTTATAACTTGGCTTCTGAATGTCCTAGAGAGATCAGGTTTGTTTTAGTGTACTCCAATCAACAGCCCCTACAACCACAAAAAGGAATTGAGTCATTAGCACTTATGGTTTGTAAATGGCACCCAGAATTATGTTGCACGAAGCACAATTTCATATCATTCTGGGTCCATTTGTGTGAAAACAAGGTCCAATCAGGCTGAAACGTTACAAGAAGGTAGAATCTATTGAGTTGTAAGTGATGTGAACGTTTCATGATGATCTCACATTCCTATAGGGGGTCAAACCATGTCCCAAAGGTCACCGGGCCTGGTGTCACTTTAAAGAAGTAGTCCAGTTACACATTTGTGGGCTTATAACTTGGCTTCTGAATATCCTAGAGAGGTCAGGTTTGTTTTAGAGTACTCCAATTAACAGCCCCCATTACCCCAAAAAGGAATGGAGTCATTAGCACTTATGGTTTTTAAATGGCACCCAGAATTATGTTGCACGAAGCACAATTTCACATCATTCTGGGTTCATTTGTGTGAAAACAAGGTCCAATCAGGCAGAAATGTTACAGGAAGGTAGAATCTATTGAGTTGTAAGTGATCTGAACGTTTCATGATGATAGCACTTTCCTAAGGGGGTCAAACCATGTCCCAAAGGTCACCGGATCTGGTGTCAATTTAAAGAAGTAGTCCAGTTACACATTTGTGGGCTTATAACTTGGCTTCTGAATGTCCTAAAGAGATCAGGTTTGTTTTAATGTACTCCAATCAACAGCCCCTACAACCACAAAAAGGAATGGAGTCATTAGCACTTATGGATTTTAAATGGCATCCAGAATTATGTTGCACGAAGCACAATTTCACATCATTCTGAGTTCATTTGTGTGAAAACAAGGTCCAATCAGGCTGAAACGTTACAAGAAGGTAGAATCTATTGAGTTGTAAGTGATCTGAACGTTTCATGATGATCGCACATTCCTATAGGGGGTCAAACCATGCCCCAAAGGTCACCGGGCCTGGTGTCACTTTAAAGAAGTAGTCCAGTTACACCTTTGTGGGCTTATAACTTGGCTTCTGAATGTCCTAAAGAGATCAGGTTTGTTTTAATGTACTCCAATCAACAGCCCCTACAACCACAAAAAGGAATGGAGTCATTAGCACTTATGGATTTTAAATGGCATCCAGAATTATGTTGCACGAAGCACAATTTCACATCATTCTGGGTTCATTTGTGTGAAAACAAGGTCCAATCAGGCTGAAACGTTACAAGAAGGTAGAATCTATTGAGTTGTAAGTGATCTGAACGTTTCATGATGATCGCACATTCCTATAGGGGGTCAAACCATGCCCCAAAGGTCACCGGGCCTGGTGTCACTTTAAAGAAGTAGTCCAGTTACACATTTGTGGGCTTATAACTTGGCTTCTGAATGTCCTAAAGAGATCAGGTTTGTTTTAATGTACTCCAATCAACAGCCCCTACAACCACAAAAAGGAATGGAGTCATTAGCACTTATGGTTTGTAAATGGCACGCAGAATTATGTTGTACGAAGCACAATTTCACATCATTCTGGGTCCATTTGTGTGAAAACAAGGTCCAATCAGGCTGAAACGTTACAAGAAGGTAGAATCTATTGAGTTGTAAGTGATCTGAACGTTTCATGATGATTGCACATTCCTATAGGGGGTAAAACCCTGTCCCAAAGGTCACCAGGCCTGTTGTCACTTTAAAGAAGTAGTCCAGTTACACATTTGTGGGCTTATAACTTGGCTTCTGAATGTCCTAGAGAGATCAGGTTTGTTTTAGTGTACTCCAATCAACAACCCCTACAACCACAAAAAGGAATGGAGTCATTAGCACTTATGGTTTGTAAATGGCACCCAGAATTATGTTGCACAAAGCACAATTTCACATCATTCTGGGTCCATTTGTGTGAAAACAAGGTCCAATCAGGCTGAAACGTTACAAGAAGGTAGAATCTATTGAGTTGTAAGTGATCTGAACGTTTCATGATGATCGCACTTTCCTATAGGGGGTCAAACCATGTCCCAAAGGTCACCGGGCCTGGTGTCACTTTAAAGAAGTAGTCCAGTTACACATTTGTGGGCTTATAACTTGCCTTCTGAATGTCCTACAGAGATCAGGTTTGATTTAATATACTCCAATCAACAGCCCCTACAACCACAAAAAGGAATGGAGTCATTAGCACTTATGGTTTGTAAATGGCACCCAGAATTGTGTTGCACGAAGCACAATTTCACATCATTCTGGGTTCATTTGTGTGAAAACAAGGTCCAATCAGGCTGAAACGTTACAAGAAGGTAGAATCTATTGAGTTGTAAGTGATCTGAACATTTCATGATGATTGCACATTCCTATAGGGGGTCAAACCATGTCCCAAAGGTCACCGGGCCTGGTGTCACTTTAAAGAAGTAGTCCAGTTACACATTTGTGGGCTTATAACTTGGCTTCTGAATACCCTAGAGAGGTCAGGTTTGTTTTAGAGTACTCCAATTAACAGCTCCAATTACCCCAAAAAGGAATGGAGTCATTAGCACTTATGGTTTTTAAATGGCACCCAGAATTATGTTGCACGAAGCACAATTTCACATCATTCTGGGTTCATTTGTGTGAAAACAAGGTCCAATCAGGCAGAAACATTACAGGAAGGTAGAATCTATTGAGTTGTAAGTGATCTGAACGTTTCATGATGATAGCACTTTCCTAAGGGGATCAAACCATGTCCCAAAGGTCACCGGATCTGGTGTCAATTTAAAGAAGTAGTCCAGTTACACATTTGTGGGCTTATAACTTGGCTTCTGAATGTCCTAGAGAGATCAGGTTTGTTTTAGTGTACTCCAATCAACAGCCCCTACAACCACAAAAAGGAATGGAGTCATTAGCACTTATGGTTTTTAAATGGCATCCAGAATTATGTTGCACGAAGCACAATTTCACATCATTCTGGGTTCATTTGTGTGAAAACAAGGTCCAATCAGGCTGAAACGTTACAAGAAGGTAGAATCTATTGAGTTGTAAGTGATCTGAACGTTTCATGATGATCGCACATTCCTATAGGGGGTCAAACCATGCCCCAAAGGTCACCGGGCCTGGTGTCACTTTAAAGAAGTAGTCCAGTTACACCTTTGTGGGCTTATAACTTGGCTTCTGAATGTCCTAGAGAGATCAGATTTGTTTTAATGTACTCCAGTAAACAGCTCCTACAACCGCAAAAAGGAATGGAGTCAATAGCACTTATGGTTTGTAAATGGCACCCAGAATTATGTTGTACTAAGCACAATTTCACATCATTCTGGGTCCATTTGTGTGAAAACAAGGTCCAATCAGGCTGAAACGTTACAAGAAGGTAGAATCTATTGAGTTGTAAGTGATCTGAACGTTTCATGATGATTCCACATTCCTATAGGGTGTAAAACCATGTCCCAAAGGTCACCGGGCCTGGTGTCACTTTAAAGAAGTAGTCCAGTTACACATTTGTGGGCTTATAACTTGGCTTCTGAATGTCCTAGAGAGATCAGGTTTGTTTTAGTGTACTCCAATCAACAGCCCCTACAACAACAAAAGGAATGGAGTCATTAGCACTTATGGTTTTTAAATGGCACCCAGAATTGTGTTGCACGAAGCACAATTTCACATCATTCTGGGTCCATTTGTGTGAAAACAAGGTCCAATCAGGCTGAAACGTTACAAGAAGGTAGAATCTATTGAGTTGTAAGTGATCTGAACGTTTCATGATGATCGCACATTCCTATAGGGGGTCAAACCATGTCCCAAAGGTCACCGGGCCTGGTGTCACTTTAAAGAAGTAGTCCAGTTACACTTTTGTGGGCTTATAACTTGGCTTCTGAATGTCCTAGAGAGATCAGGTTTGTTTTAATGTACTCCAATCAATAGCCCCTACAACCACTAAAAGGATTGGAGTCATTAGCACTTATGGTTTGTAAATGGCACCCAGAATTATGTTGAACGAAGCACAATTTCACATCATTCTGGGTCCATTTGTGTGAAAACAAGGTCCAATCAGGCTGAAACGTTACAAGAAGGTAGAATCTATTGAGTTGTAAGTGATCTGAACGTTTCATGATGATCGCACATTCCCATAGGGGGTCAAACCATGTCCCAAAGGTCACCGGGCCTGGTGTCACTTTAAAGAAGTAGTCCAGTTACACATTTGTGGGCTTATAACTTGGCTTCTGAATACCCTAGAGAGGTCAGGTTTGTTTTAGAGTACTCCAATTAACAGCCCCAATTACCCCAAAAAGGAATGGAGTCATTAGCACTTATGGTTTTTAAATGGCACCCAGAATTATGTTGCCCGAAGCACAATTTCACATCATTCTGGGTTCATTTGTGTGAAAACAAGGTCCAATCAGGCAGAAACGTTACAGGAAGGTAGAATCTATTGAGTTGTAAGTGATCTGAACGTTTCATGATGATAGCACTTTCCTAAGGGGATCAAACCATGTCCCAAAGGTCACCGGATCTGGTGTCAATTTAAAGAAGTAGTCCAGTTACACCTTTGTGGGCTTATATTTTGGCTTCTGAATGTCCTAGAGAAATCAGGTTTGTTTTAATGTACTCCAATAAACAGCTCCTACAACCGCAAAAAGGAATGGAGTCAATAGCACTTATGGTTTGTAAATGGCACCCAGAATTATGTTGTACGAAGCACAATTTCACATCATTCTGGGTCCATTTGTGTGAAAACAAGGTCCAATCAGGCTGAAACGTTACAAGAAGGTAGAATCTATTGAGTTGTAAGTGATCTGAACGTTTCATGATGATTGCACATTCCTATAGGGGGTAAAACCATGTCCCAAAGGTCACCAGGCCTGGTGGCACTTTAAAGAAGTAGTCCAGTTACACATTTGTGGGCTTATAACTTGGCTTCTGAATGTCCTAGAGAGGTCAGGTTTGTTTTAGTGTACTCCAATCAACAGTCCCTACAACCACAAAAAGGAATGGAGTCATTAGCACTTATGGTTTGTAAATGGCACCCAGAATTGTGTTGCACGAAGCACAATTTCACATCATTCTGGGTCCATTTGTGTGAAAACAAGGTCCAATCAGGCTGAAATGTTACAAGAAGGTAGAATCTATTGAGTTGTAAGTGATATGAACATTTCATGATGATCGCACATTCCTATAGGGGGTCAAACCATGTCCCAAAGGTCACCGGGCCTGGTGTCACTTTAAAGAAGTAGTCCAGTTACACCTTTGTGGGCTTATAACTTGGCTTCTGAATATCCTAGAGAGGTCAGGTTTGTTTTAGAGTACTCCAATTAACAGCCCCCATTACCCCAAAAAGGAATGGAGTCATTAGCACTTATGGTTTTTAAATGGCACCCAGAATTATGTTGCACGAAGCACAATTTCACATCATTCTGGGTTCATTTGTGTGAAAACAAGGTCCAATCAGGCAGAAATGTTACAGGAAGGTAGAATCTATTGAGTTGTAAGTGATCTGAACGTTTCCTGATGATAGCACTTTCCTAAGGGGGTCAAACCATGTCCCAAAGGTCACCGGATCTGGTGTCAATTTAAAGAAGTAGTCCAGTTACACATTTGTGGGCTTATAACTTGGCTTCTGAATGTCCTAAAGAGATCAGGTTTGTTGTAATGTACTCCAATCAACAGCCCCTACAACCACAAAAAGGAATGGAGTCATTAGCACTTATGGTTTTTAAATGGCATCCAGAATTATGTTGCACGAAGCACCATTTCACATCATTCTGGGTTCATTTGTGTGAAAACAAGGTCCAATCAGGCTGAAACGTTACAAGAAGGTAGAATATATTGAGTTGTAGGTGATCTGAACGTTTCATGATGATCGCACATTCCTATAGGGGGTCAAACCATGCCCCAAAGGTCACCGGGCCTGGTGTCACTTTAAAGAAGTAGTCCAGTTACACCTTTGTGGGCTTATAACTTGGCTTCTGAATGTCCTAGAGAGATCAGGTTTGTTTTAATGTACTCCAATAAACAGCTCCTACAACCGCAAAAAGGAATGGAGTCAATAGCACTTATGGTTTGTAAATGGCACCCAGAATTATGTTGTACGAAGCACAATTTCACATCATTCTGGGTCCATTTGTGTGAAAACAAGGTCCAATCAGGCTGAAACGTTACAAGAAGGTAGAATCTATTGAGTTGTAAGTGATCTGAACGTTTCATGATGATTGCACATTCCTATAGGGGGTAAAACCATGTCCCAAAGGTCACCAGGCCTGGTGGCACTTTAAATAAGTAGTGCAGTTACACATTTGTGGGCTTATAACTTGGCTTCTGAATGTCCTAGAGAGATCAGGTTTGTTTTAGTGTACTCCAATAAACAGTCCCTACAACCACAAAAAGGAATGGAGTCATTAGCACTTATGGTTTGTAAATGGCACCCAGAATTGTGTTGCACGAAGCACAATTTCACATCATTCTGGGTCCATTTGTGTGAAAACAAGGTCCAATCAGGCTGAAACGTTACAAGAAGGTAGAATCTATTGAGTTGTAAGTGATCTGAACGTTTCATGATGATCGCACATTCCTATAGGGGGTCAAACCATGTCCCAAAGGTCACCGGGCCTGGTGTCACTTTAAAGAAGTAGTCCAGTTACACCTTTGTGGGCTTATAACTTGGCTTCTGAATGTCCTAGAGAGATCAGGTTTGTTTTAGTTTACTGCAATCAACAGCCCCTACAACCCCAAAAAGGAATGGAGTCATTAGCCCTTATGGTTTTTAAATGGCACCCAGAATTATGTTGCACGAAGCACAATTTCACATCATTCTGGGTTCATTTGTGTGAAAACAAGGTCCAATCAGGCAGAAATGTTACAGGAAGGTAGAATCTATTGAGTTGTAAGTGATCTGAACGTTTCCTGATGATAGCACTTTCCTAAGGGGGTCAAACCATGTCCCAAAGGTCACCGGATCTGGTGTCAATTTAAAGAAGTAGTCCAGTTACACATTTGTGGGCTTATAACTTGGCTTCTGAATGTCCTAAAGAGATCAGGTTTGTTGTAATGTACTCCAATCAACAGCCCCTACAACCACAAAAAGGAATGGAGTCATTAGCACTTATGGTTTTTAAATGGCATCCAGAATTATGTTGCACGAAGCACAATTTCACATCATTCTGGGTTCATTTGTGTGAAAACAAGGTCCAATCAGGCTGAAACGTTACAAGAAGGTAGAATCTATTGAGTTGTAGGTGATCTGAACGTTTCATGATGATCGCACATTCCTATAGGGGGTCAAACCATGCCCCAAAGGTCACCGGGCCTGGTGTCACTTTAAAGAAGTAGTCCAGTTACACCTTTGTGGGCTTATAACTTGGCTTCTGAATGTCCTAGAGAGATCAGGTTTGTTTTAATGTACTCCAATAAACAGCTCCTACAACCGCAAAAAGGAATGGAGTCAATAGCACTTATGGTTTGTAAATGGCACCCAGAATTATGTTGTACGAAGCACAATTTCACATCATTCTGGGTCCATTTGTGTGAAAACAAGGTCCAATCAGGCTGAAACGTTACAAGAAGGTAGAATCTATTGAGTTGTAAGTGATCTGAACGTTTCATGATGATTGCACATTCCTATAGGGGGTAAAACCATGTCCCAAAGGTCACCAGGCCTGGGGCGAGGGTGGCACAGGAGTTAAGTGCTCGCCCCGCAATCGGAAGGTTGCAGGTTCGAGCCCCGCTCAGTCTGTCGCTGTCGTTGTGTCCTTGGGCAAGACACTTAACCCACCTTGCCTGCTGGTGGTGGTCGGAGGGACCGGTGGCGCCAGTGCTCGGCAGCCTCGCCTCTGTCAGTGCGCCCCAGGGCAGCTGTGGCTACATCGTAGCTCATCACACCAGTGTGTGAATGTGTGTGTGAATGGGTGAATGACTGACTGTGTTGTAAAGCGCCTTGGGGGGTTCCAGGACTCTAGAAGGCGCTACATCAAATACAGGCCATTTAAAGAAGTAGTGCAGTTACACCTTTGTGGGCTTATAACTTGGCTTCTGAATGTCCTAGAGAGATCAGGTTTGTTTTAGTGTACTCCAATAAACAGTCCCTACAACCACAAAAAGGAATGGAGTCATTAGCACTTATGGTTTGTAAATGGCACCCAGAATTGTGTTGCACGAAGCACAATTTCACATCATTCTGGGTCCATTTGTGTGAAAACAAGGTCCAATCAGGCTGAAACGTTACAAGAAGGTAGAATCTATTGAGTTGTAAGTGATCTGAACGTTTCATGATGATCGCACATTCCTATAGGGGGTCAAACCATGTCCCAAAGGTCACCGGATCTGGTGTCAATTTAAAGAAGTAGTCCAGTTACACATTTGTGGGCTTATAACTTGGCTTCTGAATGTCCTAAAGAGATCAGGTTTGTTGTAATGTACTCCAATCAACAGCCCCTACAACCACAAAAAGGAATGGAGTCATTAGCACTTATGGTTTTTAAATGGCATCCAGAATTATGTTGCACGAAGCACAATTTCACATCATTCTGGGTTCATTTGTGTGAAAACAAGGTCCAATCAGGCTGAAACGTTACAAGAAGGTAGAATCTATTGAGTTGTAGGTGATCTGAACGTTTCATGATGATCGCACATTCCTATAGGGGGTCAAACCATGCCCCAAAGGTCACCGGGCCTGGTGTCACTTTAAAGAAGTAGTCCAGTTACACCTTTGTGGGCTTATAACTTGGCTTCTGAATGTCCTAGAGAGATCAGGTTTGTTTTAATGTACTCCAATAAACAGCTCCTACAACCGCAAAAAGGAATGGAGTCAATAGCACTTATGGTTTGTAAATGGCACCCAGAATTATGTTGTACGAAGCACAATTTCACATCATTCTGGGTCCATTTGTGTGAAAACAAGGTCCAATCAGGCTGAAACGTTACAAGAAGGTAGAATCTATTGAGTTGTAAGTGATCTGAACGTTTCATGATGATTGCACATTCCTATAGGGGGTAAAACCATATCCCAAAGGTCACCAGGCCTGGGGCGAGGGTGGCACAGGAGTTAAGTGCTCGCCCCGCAATCGGAAGGTTGCAGGTTCGAGCCCCGCTCAGTCTGTCGCTGTCGTTGTGTCCTTGGGCAAGACACTTAACCCACCTTGCCTGCTGGTGGTGGTCGGAGGGACCGGTGGCGCCAGTGCTCGGCAGCCTCGCCTCTGTCAGTGCGCCCCAGGGCAGCTGTGGCTACATCGTAGCTCATCACACCAGTGTGTGAATGTGTGTGTGAATGGGTGAATGACTGACTGTGTTGTAAAGCGCCTTGGGGGGTTCCAGGACTCTAGAAGGCGCTACATCAAATACAGGCCATTTAAAGAAGTAGTGCAGTTACACCTTTGTGGGCTTATAACTTGGCTTCTGAATGTCCTAGAGAGATCAGGTTTGTTTTAGTTTACTGCAATCAACAGCCCCTACAACCACAAAAAGGAATGGAGTCATTAGCACTTATGGTTTGTAAATGGCACCCAGAATTATGTTGTACGAAGCACAATTTCACATCATTCTGGGTCCATTTGTGTGAAAACAAGGTCCAATCAGGCTAAAACGTTACAAGAAGGTAGAATCTATTGAGTTTGTAAGTGATCTGAACGTTTCATGATGATTGCACATTCCTATAGGGGGTAAAACCATGTCCCAAAGGTCACCAGGCCTGTTGTCACTTTAAAGAAGTAGTCCAGTTACACATTTGTGGGCTTATAACTTGGCTTCTGAATGTCCTAGAGAGGTCTGGTTTGTTTTAGAGTACTCCAATCAACAGCCCCTACAACAACAAAAGGAATGGAGTCATTAGCACTTATGGTTTGTAAATGGCACCCAGAATTGTGTTGCACGAAGCACAATTTCACATCATTCTGGGTCCATTTGTGTGAAAACAAGGTCCAATCAGGCTGAAACGTTACAAGAAGGTAGAATCTATTGAGTTGTAAGTGATCTGAACGTTTCATGATGATCGCACATTCCCATAGGGGGTCAAACCATGTCCCAAAGGTCACCGGGCCTGGTGTCACTTTAAAGAAGTAGTCCAGTTACACATTTGTGGGCTTATAACTTGGCTTCTGAATACCCTAGAGAGGTCAGGTTTGTTTTAGAGTACTCCAATTAACAGCCCCAATTACCCCAAAAAGGAATGGAGTCATTAGCACTTATGGTTTTTAAATGGCACCCAGAATTATGTTGCACGAAGCACAATTTCACATCATTCTGGGTTCATTTGTGTGAAAACAAGGTCCAATCAGGCAGAAACGTTACAGGAAGGTAGAATCTATTGAGTTGTAAGTGATCTGAACGTTTCATGATGATAGCACTTTCCTAAGGGGATCAAACCATGTCCCAAAGGTCACCGGATCTGGTGTCAATTTAAAGAAGTAGTCCAGTTACACATTTGTGGGCTTATAACTTGGCTTCTGAATGTCCTAGAGAGATCAGGTTTGTTTTAGTGTACTCCAATCAACAGCCCCTACAACCACAAAAAGGAATGGAGTCATTAGCACTCATGGTTTTTAAATGGCATCCAGAATTATGTTGCACGAAGCACAATTTCACATCATTCTGGGTTCATTTGTGTGAAAACAAGGTCCAATCAGGCTGAAACGTTACAAGAAGGTAGAATCTATTGAGTTGTAGGTGATCTGAACGTTTCATGATGATCGCACATTCCTATAGGGGGTCAAACCATGCCCCAAAGGTCACCGGGCCTGGTGTCACTTTAAAGAAGTAGTCCAGTTACACCTTTGTGGGCTTATATTTTGGCTTCTGAATGTCCTAGAGAGATCAGGTTTGTTTTAATGTACTCCAATAAACAGCTCCTACAACCGCAAAAAGGAATGGAGTCAATAGCACTTATGGTTTGTAAATGGCACCCAGAATTATGTTGTACGAAGCACAATTTCACATCATTCTGGGTCCATTTGTGTGAAAACAAGGTCCAATCAGGCTGAAACGTTACAAGAAGGTAGAATCTATGGAGTTGTAAGTGATCTGAACGTTTCATGATGATTGCACATTCCTATAGGGGGTAAAACCATGTCCCAAAGGTCACCAGGCCTGGTGGCACTTTAAAGAAGTAGTCCAGTTACACATTTGTGGGCTTATAACTTGGCTTCTGAATGTCCTAGAGAGATCAGGTTTGTTTTAGTGTACTCCAATCAACAGTCCCTACAACCACAAAAAGGAATGGAGTCATTAGCACTTATGGTTTGTAAATGGCACCCAGAATTGTGTTGCACGAAGCACAATTTCACATCATTCTGGGTCCATTTGTGTGAAAACAAGGTCCAATCAGGCTGAAACGAAGGTAGAATCTATTGAGTTGTAAGTGATCTGAATGTTTCATGATGATCGCACATTCCTATAGGGGGTCAAACCATGTCCCAAAGGTCACCGGGCCTGGTGTCACTTTAAAGAAGTAGTCCAGTTACACCTTTGTGGGCTTATAACTTGGCTTCTGAATATCCTAGAGAGGTCAGGTTTGTTTTAGAGTACTCCAATTAACAGCCCCCATTACCCCAAAAAGGAATGGAGTCATTAGCACTTATGGTTTTTAAATGGCACCCAGAATTATGTTGCACGAAGCACAATTTCACATCATTCTGGGTTCTTTTGTGTGAAAACAAGGTCCAATCAGGCAGAAATGTTACAGGAAGGTAGAATCTATTGAGTTGTAAGTGATCTGAACGTTTCATGATGATAGCACTTTCCTAAGGGGGTCAAACCATGTCCCAAAGGTCACCGGATCTGGTGTCACTTTAAAGAAGTAGTCCAGTTACACATTTGTGGGCTTATAACTTGGCTTCTGAATATCCTAGAGAGGTCAGGTTTGTTTTAGTTTACTGCAATCAACAGCCCCTACAACCACAAAAAGGAATGGAGTCATTAGCACTTATGGTTTTTAAATGGCATCCAGAATTATGTTGCACGAAGCACAATTTCACATCATTCTGGGTTCATTTGTGTGAAAACAAGGTCCAATCAGGCTGAAACGTTACAAGAAGGTAGAATCTATTGAGTTGTAGGTGATCTGAACGTTTCATGATGATCGCACATTCCTATAGGGGGTCAAACCATGCCCCAAAGGTCACCGGGCCTGGTGTCACTTTAAAGAAGTAGTCCAGTTACACCTTTGTGGGCTTATAACTTGGCTTCTGAATGTCCTAGAGAGATCAGGTTTGTTTTAATGTACTCCAATAAACAGCTCCTACAACCGCAAAAAGGAATGGAGTCAATAGCACTTATGGTTTGTAAATGGCACCCAGAATTATGTTGTACGAAGCACAATTTCACATCATTCTGGGTCCATTTGTGTGAAAACAAGGTCCAATCAGGCTGAAACGTTACAAGAAGGTAGAATCTATTGAGTTGTAAGTGATCTGAACGTTTCATGATGATCGCACATTCCTATAGGGGGTCAAACCATGTCCCAAAGGTCACCGGGCCTGGTGTCACTTTAAAGAAGTAGTCCAGTTACACATTTGTGGGCTTATAACTTGGCTTCTGAATATCCTAGAGAGGTCAGGTTTGTTTTAGTTTACTGCAATCAACAGCCCCTACAACCACAAAAAGGAATGGAGTCATTAGCACTTATGGTTTGTAAATGGCACCCAGAATTATGTTGTACGAAGCACAATTTCACATCATTCTGGGTCCATTTGTGTGAAAACAAGGTCCAATCAGGCTGAAACGTTACAAGAAGGTAGAATCTATTGAGTTGTAAGTGATCTGAACGTTTCATGATGATTGCACATTCCTGTAGGGGGTAAAACCATGTCCCAAAGGTCACCAGGCCTGTTGTCACTTTAAAGAAGTAGTCCAGTTACACATTTGTGGTCTTATAACTTGGCTTCTGAATGTCCTAGAGAGATCAGGTTTGTTTTAGTGTACTCCAATCAACAACCCCTACAACCACAAAAAGGAATGGAGTCATTAGCACTTATGGTTTGTAAATGGCACCCAGAATTATGTTGCACAAAGCACAATTTCACATCATTCTGGGTCCATTTGTGTGAAAACAAGGTCCAATCAGGCTGAAACGTTACAAGAAGGTAGAATCTATTGAGTTGTAAGTGATCTGAACGTTTCATGATGATGGCATATTCCTATAGGGGGTCAAACCATGTCCCAAAGGTCACCGGGCCTGGTGTCACTTTAAAGAAGTAGTCCAGTTACACATTTGTGGGCTTATAACTTGGCTTCTGAATGTCCAAGAGAGGTCAGGTTTGATTTAATATACTCCAATCAACAGCCCCTACAACCACAAAAAGGAATGGAGTCATTAGCACTTATGGTTTGTAAATGGCACCCAGAATTGTGTTGCACGAAGCACAATTTCACATCATTCTCGGTCCATTTGTGTGAAAACAAGGTCCAATCAGGCTGAAACGTTACAAGAAGGTAGAATCTATTGAGTTGTAAGTGATCTGAACGTTTCATGATGATCGCACATTCCTATAGGGGGTCAAACCATGTCCCAAAGGTCACCGGGCCTGGTGTCACTTTAAAGAAGTAGTCCAGTTACACATTTGTGGGCTTATAACTTGGCTTCTGAATATCCTAGAGAGGTCAGGTTTGTTTTAGAGTACTCCAATTAACAGCCCCCATTACCCCAAAAAGGAATGGAGTCATTAGCACTTATGGTTTTTAAATGGCACCCAGAATTATGTTGCACGAAGCACAATTTCACATCATTCTGGGTTCATTTGTGTGAAAACAAGGTCCAATCAGGCAGAAATGTTACAGGAAGGTAGAATCTATTGAGTTGTGAGTGATCTGAACGTTTCATGATGATTGCACATTCCTATAGGGGGTAAAACCATGTCCCAAAGGTCACCGGGCCTGGTGTCACTTTAAAGAAGTAGTCCAGTTACACCTTTGTGGGCTTATAACTTGGCTTCTGAATGTCCTAGAGAGATCAGGTTTGTTTTAGTTTACTGCAATCAACAGCCCCTACAACCACAAAAAGGAATGGAGTCATTAGCACTTATGGTTTGTAAATGGCACCCAGAATTATGTTGTACGAAGCACAATTTCACATCATTCTGGGTCCATTTGTGTGAAAACAAGGTCCAATCAGGCTGAAACGTTACAAGAAGGTAGAATCTATTGAGTTGTAAGTGATCTGAACGTTTCATGATGATTGCACATTCCTATAGGGGGTAAAACCATGTCCCAACGGTCACCAGGCCTGTTGTCACTTTAAAGAAGTAGTCCAGTTACACATTTGTGGGCTTAAAACTTGGCTTCTGAATGTCCTAGAGAGATCAGGTTTGTTTTAGTGTACTCCAATCAACAACCCCTACAACCACAAAAAGGAATGGAGTCATTAGCACTTATGGTTTGTAAATGGCACCCAGAATTATGTTGCACAAAGCACAATTTCACATCATTCTGGGTCCATTTGTGTGAAAACAAGGTCCAATCAGGCTGAAACGTTACAAGAAGGTAGAGTCTATTGAGTTGTAAGTGATCTGAACGTTTCATGATGATCGCACATTCCTATAGGGGGTCAAACCATGTCCCAAAGGTCACCGGGCCTGGTGTCACATTAAAGAAGTAGTCCAGTTACACATTTGTGGGCTTATAACTTGGCTTCTGAATGTCCTAGAGAGATCAGGTTTGATTTAATATACTCCAATCAACAGCCCCTACAACCACAAAAAGGAATGGAGTCATTAGCACTTATGGTTTGTAAATGGCATCCAGAATTGTGCTGCACGAAGCACAATTTCACATCATTCTGGTTCCATTTGTGTGAAAACAAGGTCCAATCAGGCTGAAACGTTACAAGAAGGTAGAATCTATTGAGTTGTAAGTGATCTGAACATTTCATGATGATCGCACATTCCTATAGGGGGTCAAACCATGTCCCAAAGGTCACCGGGCCTGGTGTCACTTTAAAGAAGTAGTCCAGTTACACATTTGTGGGCTTATAACTTGGCTTCTGAATACCCTAGAGAGGTCAGGTTTGTTTTAGAGTACTCCAGTTAACAGCCCCAATTACCCCAAAAAGGAATGGAGTCATTAGCACTTATGGTTTTTAAATGGCACCCAGAATTATGTTGCACGAAGCACAATTTCACATCATTCTGGGTTCATTTGTGTGAAAACAAGGTCCAATCAGGCAGAAACGTTACAGGAAGGTAGAATCTATTGAGTTGTAAGTGATCTGAACGTTTCATGATGATTGCACATTCCTATAGGGGTAAAACCATGTCCCAACGGTCACCAGGCCTGTTGTCACTTTAAAGAAGTAGTCCAGTTACACATTTGTGGGCTTAAAACTTGGCTTCTGAATGTCCTAGAGAGATCAGGTTTGTTTTAGTGTACTCCAATCAACAACCCCTACAACCACAAAAAGGAATGGAGTCATTAGCACTTATGGTTTGTAAATTGCACCCAGAATTATGTTGCACAAAGCACAATTTCATATCATTCTGGGTCCATTTGTGTGAAAACAAGGTCCAATCAGGCTGAAACGTTACAAGAAGGTAGAGTCTATTGAGTTGTAAGTGATCTGAACGTTTCATGATGATATCACTTTCCTAAGGGGATCAAACCATGTCCCAGAGGTCACCGGATCTGGTGTCAATTTAAAGAAGTAGTCCAGTTACACATTTGTGGGCTTATAACTTGGCTTCTGAATGTCCTAGAGAGATCAGGTTTGTTTTAGTGTACTCCAATCAACAGCCCCTACAACCACAAAAAGGAATGGAGTCATTAGCAGTTATGGTTTTTAAATGGCATCCAGAATTATGTTGCACGAAGCACAATTTCACATCATTCTGGGTTCATTTGTGTGAAAACAAGGTCCAATCAGGCTGAAACGTTACAAGAAGGTAGAATCTATTGAGTTGTAAGTGATCTGAACGTTTCATGATGATCGCACATTCCTATAGGGGGTCAAACCATGCCCCAAAGGTCACTGGGCCTGGTGTCACTTTAAAGAAGTAGTCCAGTTACACCTTTGTGGGCTTATAACTTGGCTTCTGAATGTCCTAAAGAGATCAGGTTTGTTTTAGTTTACTGCAATCAACAGCCCCTACAACCACAAAAAGGAATGGAGTCATTAGCACTTATGGTTTGTAAATGGCACCCAGAATTATGTTGTACGAAGCACAATTTCACATCATTCTGGGTCCATTTGTGTGAAAACAAGGTCCAATCAGGCTGAAACGTTACAAGAAGGTAGAATCTATTGAGTTGTAAGTGATCTGAACGTTTCATGATGATTGCACATTCCTATAGGGGGTAAAACCATGTCCCAAAGGTCACCAGGCCTGTTGTCACTTTAAAGAAGTAGTCCAGTTACTCATTTGTGGGCTTATAACTTGGCTTCTGAATGTCCTAGAGAGATCAGGTTTGTTTTAGTGTACTCCAATCAACAACCCCTACAACCACAAAAAGGAATGGAGTCATTAGCACTTATGGTTTGTAAATGGCACCCAGAATTATGTTGCACAAAGCACAATTTCACATCATTCTGGGTCCATTTGTGTGAATACAAGGTCCAATCAGGCTGAAACGTTACAAGAAGGTAGAATCTATTGAGTTGTAAGTGATCTGAACGTTTCATGATGATCACACATTCCTATAGGGGGTCAAACCATGTCCCAAAGGTCACCGGGCCTGGTGTCACTTTAAAGAAGTAGTCCAGTTACACATTTGTGGGCTTATAACTTGGCTTCTGAATGTCCTAGAGAGATCAGGTTTGATTTAATATACTCCAATCAACAGCCCCTACAACCACAAAAAGGAATGGAGTCATTAGCACTTATGGTTTGTAAATGGCACCCAGAATTGTGTTGCACGAAGCACAATTTCACATCATTCTGGGTCCATTTGTGTGAAAACAAGGTCCAATCAGGCTGAAACGTTACAAGAAGGTAGAATCTATTGAGTTGTAAGTGATCTGAACATTTCATGATGATCGCACATTCCTATAGGGGGTCAAACCATGTCCCAAAGGTCACCGGGCCTGGTGTCACTTTAAAGAAGTAGTCCAGTTACACATTTGTGGGCTTATAACTTGGCTTCTGAATACCCTAGAGAGGTCAGGTTTGTTTTAGAGTACTCCAATTAACAGCCCCAATTACCCCAAAAAGGAATGGAGTCATTAGCACTTATGGTTTTTAAATGGCACCCAGAATTATGTTGCACGAAGCACAATTTCACATCATTCTGGGTTCATTTGTGTGAAAACAAGGTCCAATCAGGCAGAAACGTTACAGGAAGGTAGAATCTATTGAGTTGTAAGTGATCTGAACGTTTCATGATGATAGCACTTTCCTAAGGGGATCAAACCATGTCCCAAAGGTCACCGGATCTGGTGTCAATTTAAAGAAGTAGTCCAGTTACACATTTGTGGGCTTATAACTTGGCTTCTGAATGTCCTAGAGAGATCAGGTTTGTTTTAGTGTACTCCAATCAACAGCCCCTACAACCACAAAAAGGAATGGAGTCATTAGCACTTATGGTTTTTAAATGGCATCCAGAATTATGTTGCACGAAGCACAATTTCACATCATTCTGGGTTCATTTGTGTGAAAACAAGGTCCAATCAGGCTGAAACGTTACAAGAAGGTAGAATCTATTGAGTTGTAAGTGATCTGAACGTTTCATGATGATCGCACATTCCTATAGGGGGTCAAACCATGCCCCAAAGGTCACCGGGCCTGGTGTCACTTTAAAGAAGTAGTCCAGTTACACTTTGTGGGCTTATAACTTGGCTTCTGAATGTCCTAGAGAGATCAGGTTTGTTTTAATGTACTCCAATAAACAGCTCCTACAACCACAAAAAGGAATGGAGTCAATAGCACTTATGGTTTGTAAATGGCAACCAGAATTATGTTGTACGAAGCACAATTTCACATCATTCTGGGTCCATTTGTGTGAAAACAAGGTCCAATCAGGCTGAAACGTTACAAGAAGGTAGAATCTATTGAGTTGTAAGTGATCTGAACGTTTCATGATGATTGCACATTCCTATAGGGGGTAAAACCATGTCCCAACGGTCACCAGGCCTGTTGTCACTTTAAAGAAGTAGTCCAGTTACACATTTGTGGGCTTAAAACTTGGCTTCTGAATGTCCTAGAGAGATCAGGTTTGTTTTAGTGTACTCCAATCAACAACCCCTACAACCACAAAAAGGAATGGAGTCATTAGCACTTATGGTTTGTAAATGGCACCCAGAATTATGTTGCACAAAGCACAATTTCACATCATTCTGGGTCCATTTGTGTGAAAACAAGGTCCAATCAGGCTGAAACGTTACAAGAAGGTAGAGTCTATTGAGTTGTAAGTGATCTGAACGTTTCATGATGATATCACTTTCCTAAGGGGATCAAACCATGTCCCAGAGGTCACCGGATCTGGTGTCAATTTAAAGAAGTAGTCCAGTTACACATTTGTGGGCTTATAACTTGGCTTCTGAATGTCCTAGAGAGATCAGGTTTGTTTTAGTGTACTCCAATCAACAGCCCCTACAACCACAAAAAGGAATGGAGTCATTAGCAGTTATGGTTTTTAAATGGCATCCAGAATTATGTTGCACGAAGCACAATTTCACATCATTCTGGGTTCATTTGTGTGAAAACAAGGTCCAATCAGGCTGAAACGTTACAAGAAGGTAGAATCTATTGAGTTGTAAGTGATCTGAACGTTTCATGATGATCGCACATTCCTATAGGGGGTCAAACCATGCCCCAAAGGTCACTGGGCCTGGTGTCACTTTAAAGAAGTAGTCCAGTTACACCTTTGTGGGCTTATAACTTGGCTTCTGAATGTCCTAAAGAGATCAGGTTTGTTTTAGTTTACTGCAATCAACAGCCCCTACAACCACAAAAAGGAATGGAGTCATTAGCACTTATGGTTTGTAAATGGCACCCAGAATTATGTTGTACGAAGCACAATTTCACATCATTCTGGGTCCATTTGTGTGAAAACAAGGTCCAATCAGGCTGAAACGTTACAAGAAGGTAGAATCTATTGAGTTGTAAGTGATCTGAACGTTTCATGATGATTGCACATTCCTATAGGGGGTAAAACCATGTCCCAAAGGTCACCAGGCCTGTTGTCACTTTAAAGAAGTAGTCCAGTTACACATTTGTGGGCTTATAACTTGGCTTCTGAATGTCCTAGAGAGATCAGGTTTGTTTTAGTGTACTCCAATCAACAACCCCTACAACCACAAAAAGGAATGGAGTCATTAGCACTTATGGTTTGTAAATGGCACCCAGAATTATGTTGCACAAAGCACAATTTCACATCATTCTGGGTCCATTTGTGTGAAAACAAGGTCCAATCAGGCTGAAACGTTACAAGAAGGTAGAATCTATTGAGTTGTAAGTGATCTGAACGTTTCATGATGATCACACATTCCTATAGGGGGTCAAACCATGTCCCAAAGGTCACCGGGCCTGGTGTCACTTTAAAGAAGTAGTCCAGTTACACATTTGTGGGCTTATAACTTGGCTTCTGAATGTCCTAGAGAGATCAGGTTTGATTTAATATACTCCAATCAACAGCCCCTACAACCACAAAAAGGAATGGAGTCATTAGCACTTATGGTTTGTAAATGGCACCCAGAATTGTGTTGCACGAAGCACAATTTCACATCATTCTGGGTCCATTTGTGTGAAAACAAGGTCCAATCAGGCTGAAACGTTACAAGAAGGTAGAATCTATTGAGTTGTAAGTGATCTGAACATTTCATGATGATCGCACATTCCTATAGGGGGTCAAACCATGTCCCAAAGGTCACCGGGCCTGGTGTCACTTTAAAGAAGTAGTCCAGTTACACATTTGTGGGCTTATAACTTGGCTTCTGAATACCCTAGAGAGGTCAGGTTTGTTTTAGAGTACTCCAATTAACAGCCCCAATTACCCCAAAAAGGAATGGAGTCATTAGCACTTATGGTTTTTAAATGGCACCCAGAATTATGTTGCACGAAGCACAATTTCACATCATTCTGGGTTCATTTGTGTGAAAACAAGGACCAATCAGGCAGAAACGTTACAGGAAGGTAGAATCTATTGAGTTGTAAGTGATCTGAACGTTTCATGATGATAGCACTTTCCTAAGGGGATCAAACCATGTCCCAAAGGTCACCGGATCTGGTGTCAATTTAAAGAAGTAGTCCAGTTACACATTTGTGGGCTTATAACTTGGCTTCTGAATGTCCTAGAGAGATCAGGTTTGTTTTAGTGTACTCCAATCAACAGCCCCTACAACCACAAAAAGGAATGGAGTCATTAGCACTTATGGTTTTTAAATGGCATCCAGAATTATGTTGCACGAAGCACAATTTCACATCATTCTGGGTTCATTTGTGTGAAAACAAGGTCCAATCAGGCTGAAACGTTACAAGAAGGTAGAATCTATTGAGTTGTAAGTGATCTGAACGTTTCATGATGATCGCACATTCCTATAGGGGGTCAAACCATGCCCCAAAGGTCACCGGGCCTGGTGTCACTTTAAAGAAGTAGTCCAGTTACACTTTGTGGGCTTATAACTTGGCTTCTGAATGTCCTAGAGAGATCAGGTTTGTTTTAATGTACTCCAATAAACAGCTCCTACAACCACAAAAAGGAATGGAGTCAATAGCACTTATGGTTTGTAAATGGCAACCAGAATTATGTTGTACGAAGCACAATTTCACATCATTCTGGGTCCATTTGTGTGAAAACAAGGTCCAATCAGGCTGAAACGTTACAAGAAGGTAGAATCTATTGAGTTGTAAGTGATCTGAACGTTTCATGATGATTGCACATTCCTATAGGGGGTAAAACCATGTCCCAAAGGTCACCAGGCCTGGTGGCACTTTAAAGAAGTAGTCCAGTTACACATTTGTGGGCTTATAACTTGGCTTCTGAATGTCCTAGAGAGATCAGGTTTGTTTTAGTGTACTCCAATCAACAGCCCCTACAACCAAAAAAAGGAATGGAGTCATTAGCATTTATGGTTTGTAAATGGCACCCAGAATTGTGTTGCACGAAGCACAATTTCACATCATTCTGGGTCCATTTGTGTGAAAACAAGGTCCAATCAGGCTGAAACGTTACAAGAAGGTAGAATCTATTGAGTTGTAAGTGATCTGAACGTTTCATGATGATCGCACATTCCTATAGGGGGTCAAACCATGTCCCAAAGGTCACCGGGCCTGGTGTCACTTTAAAGAAGTAGTCCAGTTACACATTTGTGGGCTTATAACTTGGCTTCTGAATACCCTAGAGAGGTCAGGTTTGTTTTAGAGTACTCCAATTAACAGCCCCAATTACCCCAAAAAGGAATGGAGTCATTAGCACTTATGGTTTTTAAATGGCACCCAGAATTATGTTGCACGAAGCACAATTTCACATCATTCTGGGTTCATTTGTGTGAAAACAAGGTCCAATCAGGCAGAAACGTTACAGGAAGGTAGAATCTATTGAGTTGTAAGTGATCTGAACGTTTCATGATGATAGCACTTTCCTAAGGGGATCAAACCATGTCCCAAAGGTCACCGGATCTGGTGTCAATTTAAAGAAGTAGTCCAGTTACACATTTGTGGGCTTATAACTTGGCTTCTGAATGTCCTAGAGAGATCAGGTTTGTTTTAGTGTACTCCAATCAACAGCCCCTACAACCACAAAAAGGAATGGAGTCATTAGCACTTATGGTTTTTAAATGGCATCCAGAATTATGTTGCACGAAGCACAATTTCACATCATTCTGGGTTCATTTGTGTGAAAACAAGGTCCAATCAGGCTGAAACGTTACAAGAAGGTAGAATCTATTGAGTTGTAAGTGATCTGAACGTTTCATGATGATCGCACATTCCTATAGGGGGTCAAACCATGCCCCAAAGGTCACCGGGCCTGGTGTCACTTTAAAGAAGTAGTCCAGTTACACTTTGTGGGCTTATAACTTGGCTTCTGAATGTCCTAGAGAGATCAGGTTTGTTTTAATGTACTCCAATAAACAGCTCCTACAACCACAAAAAGGAATGGAGTCAATAGCACTTATGGTTTGTAAATGGCAACCAGAATTATGTTGTACGAAGCACAATTTCACATCATTCTGGGTCCATTTGTGTGAAAACAAGGTCCAATCAGGCTGAAACGTTACAAGAAGGTAGAATCTATTGAGTTGTAAGTGATCTGAACGTTTCATGATGATTGCACATTCCTATAGGGGGTAAAACCATGTCCCAAAGGTCACCGGGCCTGGTGGCACTTTAAAGAAGTAGTCCAGTTACACATTTGTGGGCTTATAACTTGGCTTCTGAATGTCCTAGAGAGATCAGGTTTGTTTTAGTGTACTCCAATCAACAGCCCCTACAACCAAAAAAAGGAATGGAGTCATTAGCATTTATGGTTTGTAAATGGCACCCAGAATTGTGTTGCACGAAGCACAATTTCACATCATTCTGGGTCCATTTGTGTGAAAACAAGGTCCAATCAGGCTGAAACGTTACAAGAAGGTAGAATCTATTGAGTTGTAAGTGATCTGAACGTTTCATGATGATCGCACATTCCTATAGGGGGTCAAACCATGTCCCAAAGGTCACCGGGCCTGGTGTCACTTTAAAGAAGTAGTCCAGTTACACTTTTGTGGGCTTATAACTTGGCTTCTGAATGTCCTAGAGAGATCAGGTTTGTTTTAATGTACTCCAATCAATAGCCCCTACAACTACTAAAAGGAATGGAGTCATTAGCACTTATGGTTTGTAAATGGCACCCAGAATTATGTTGAACGAAGCACAATTTCACATCATTCTGGGTCCATTTGTGTGAAAACAAGGTCCAATCAGGCTGAAACGTTACAAGAAGGTAGAATCTATTGAGTTGTAAGTGATCTGAACGTTTCATGTTGATCGCACATTCCCATAGGGGATCAAACCATGTCCCAAAGGTCACCGGGCCTGGTGTCACTTTAAAGAAGTAGTCCAGTTACACATTTGTGGGCTTATAACTTGGCTTCTGAATATCCTAGAGAGGTCAGGTTTGTTTTAGAGTACTCCAATTAACAGCCCCCATTACCCCAAAAAGGAATGGAGTCATTAGCAATTATGGTTTTTAAATGGCAGCCAGAATTATGTTGCACGAAGCACAATTTCACATCATTCTGGGTTCATTTGTGTGAAAACAAGGTCCAATCAGGCTGAAACGTTCCAGGAAGGTAGAATCTATTGAGTTGTAAGTGATCTGAACGTTTCTTGATGATAGCACTTTCCTAAGGGGGTCAAACCATGTCCCAAAGGTCACCGGGCCTGGTGTCACTTTAAAGAAGTAGTCCAGTTACACCTTTGTGGGCTTATAACTTGGCTTCTGAATGTCCTAGAGAGATCAGGTTTGTTTTAATGTACTCCAATTAACAGCCCCTACAACCACAAAAAGGAAAGGAGTGATTAGCACTTATGGTTTGTAAATGGCACCCAGAATTATGTTGCACGAAGCACAATTTCACATCATTCTGGGTCCATTTGTGTGAAAACAAGGTCCAATCAGGCTGAAACGTTACAAGAAGGTAGAATCTATTGAGTTGTAAGTGATCTGAACGTTTCATGATGATTGCACATTCCTATAGGGGGTAAAACCATGTCCCAAAGGTCACCAGGCCTGGTGTCACTTTAAAGAAGTAGTCCAGTTACACATTTGTGGGCTTATAACTTGGCTTCTGAATGTCCTAGAGAGATCAGGTTTGTTTTAATATACTCAAATCAACAGCCCCTACAACCACAAAAAGGAATGGAGTCATTAGCACTTATGGTTTGTAAATGGCACCCAGAAATGTGTTGCACGAAGCACAATTTCACATCATTCTGGGTCCATTTGTGTGAAAACAAGGTCCAATCAGGCTGAAAGGTTACAAGAAGGTAGAATCTATTGAGTTGTAAGTGATCTGAACGTTTCATGATGATCGCACAGTCCTATAGGGGGTCAAACCATGTCCCAAAGGTCACCGGGCCTGGTGTCACTTTAAAGAAGTAGTCCAGTTACACTTTTGTGGGCTTATAACTTTAGCTTCTGAATATCCTAGAGAGATCAGGTTTGTTTTAATGTACTCCAATGAATAGCCCCTACAACCACAAAAAGGAATGGAGTCATTAGCACTTATGGTTTGTAAATGGCACCCAGAATTATGTTGAACGAAGCACAATTTCACATCATTCTGGGTCCATTTGTGTGAAAACAAGGTCCAATCAGGCTGAAACGTTACAAGAAGGTAGAATCTATTGAGTTGTAAGTGATCTGAACGTTTAATGATGATCGCACATTCCCATAGGGGGTCAAACCATGTCCCAAAGGTCACCGGGCCTGGTGTCACTTTAAAGAAGTAGTCCAGTTACACATTTGTGGGCTTATAAATTGGCTTCTGAATATCCTAGAGCGGTCAGGTTTGTTTTAGAGTACTCCAATTAACAGCCCCCATTACCCCAAAAAAGAAAGGAGTCATTAGCACTTATGGTTTTTAAATGGCACCCAGAATTATGTTGCACGAAGCACAATTTCACATCATTCTGGGTTCATTTGTGTGAAAACAAGGTCCAATCAGGCTGAAACGTTACAGGAAGGTAGAATCTATTGAGTTGTACGTGATCTGAACGTTTCTTGATGATAGCACTTTCCTAAGGGGGTCAAACCATGTCCCAAAGGTCACCGGATCTGGTGTCAATTTAAAGTAGTCCAGTTACACATTTGTGGGCTTATAACTTTGCTTCTGAATGTCCTAGAGAGATCAGGTTTGTTTTATTGTACTCCAATCAACAGCCCCTACAACCACAAAAAGGAATGGAGTCATTAGCACTTATGGTTTTTAAATGGCACCCAGAATTATGTTGCACGTAGCACAATTTCACATCATTCTGGGTTCATTTGTGTGAAAACAAGGTCCAATCAGGCTGAAACGTTACAAGAAGGTAGAATCTATTGAGTTGTAAGTGAGATGAACATTTCATGATGATTGCACATTCCTGTACGGGGTCAAACCATGTCCCAAAGGTCACCGGGCCTTGTGTCACTTTAAAGAAGTAGTCCAGTTACACCTTTGTGGGCTTATAACTTGGCTTCTGAATGTCCTAGAGAGATCAGGTTTGTTTTAATGTACTCCAATTAACAGCCCCTACAACCACAAAAAGGAAAGGAGTCATTAGCACTTATGGTTTGTAAATGGCACCCAGAATTATGTTGCACGAAGCACAATTTCACATCATTCTGAATCCATTTGTGTGAAAACAAGGTCCAATCAGACTGAAACGTTACAGGAAGGTAGAATCTATTGAGTTGTAAGTGATCTGAACATTTCATGATGATAGCACTTTCCTAAGGGGGTCAAACCATGTCCCAAAGGTAACCGGACCTGGTGTCAATTTAAAGAAGTAGTCCAGTTACACATTTGTGGGCTTATAACTTGGCTTCTGAATGTCCTAGAGAGATCAGGTTTGTTTTAGTGTACTCCAATCAACAGCCCCTACAACCACAAAAAGGAATGGAGTCATTAGCACTTATGGTTTGGAAATGGCACCCAGAATTATGTTGCACAAAGCACATTTTCACATCATTCTGGGTTCATTTGTGTGAAAACAAGGTCCAATCAGGCTGAAACATTACAAGAAGGTAGAATCTATTGAGTTGTAAGAGATCTGAACGTTTCATGATGATCGCACATTCCTATAGGGGGTCAAACCATGTCCCAAAGGTCACCGGGCCTGGTGTCACTTTAAAGAAGTAGTCCAGTTACACATTTGTGGGCTTTTAACTTGGCTTCTGAATATCCTAGAGAGGTCAGGTTTGTTTTAGAGTACTCCAATTAACAGCCCCCATTACCCCAAAAAGGAATGGAGTCATTAGAACTTATGGTTTTTAAATGGCACCCAGAATTATGTTGCACGAAGCACAATTTCACATCATTCTGGGTTCATTTGTGTGAAAACAAGGTCCAATCAGGCTGAAACGTTACAGGAAGGTAGAATCTATTGAGTTGTAAGTGATCTGAACGTTTCTTGATGATAGCACTTTCCTAAGGGGGTCAAACCATGTCCCAAAGGTCACCGGATCTGGTGTCAATTTAAAGTAGTCCAGTTACACATTTGTGGGCTTATAACTTTGCTTCTGAATGTCCTAGAGAGATCAGGTTTTTTTTAGTGTACTCCAATCAACAGCCCCTACAACCACTAAAAGGAATGGAGTCATTAGCACTTATGGTTTTTAAATGGCACCCAGAATTACGTTGCACGTAGCACAATTTCACATCATTCTGGGTTCATTTGTGTGAAAACAAGGTCCAATCAGGCTGAAACGTTACAAGAAGGTAGAATCTATTGAGTTGTAAGTGAGATGAACATTTCATGATGATTGCACATTCCTGTAGGGGGTCAAACCATGTCCCAAAGGTCACCGGGCCTTGTGTCACTTTAAAGAAGTAGTCCAGTTACACCTTTGTGGGCTTATAACTTGGCTTCTGAATGTCCTAGAGAGATCAGGTTTGTTTTAATGTACTCCAATTAACAGCCCCTACAACCACAAAAAGGAAAGCAGTCATTAGCACTTATGGTTTGTAAATGGCACCCAGAATTATGTTGCACGAAGCACAATTTCACATCATTCTGGATCCATTTGTGTGAAAACAAGGTCCAATCAGACTGAAACGTTACAGGAAGGTAGAATCTATTGAGTTGTAAGTGATCTGAACATTTCATGATGATTGCACTTTCCTAAGGGGGTCAAACCATGTCCCAAAGGTAACCGGACCTGGTGTCAATTTAAAGAAGTAGTCCAGTTACACATTTGTGGGCTTATAACTTGGCTTCTGAATGTCCTAGAGAGATCAGGTTTGTTTTAGTGTACTCCAATCAACAGCCCCTACAACCACAAAAAGGAATGGAGTCATTAGCACTTATGGTTTGGAAATGGCACCCAGAATTATGTTGCACAAAGCACATTTTCACATCATTCTGGGTTCATTTGTGTGAAAACAAGGTCCAATCAGGCTGAAACATTACAAGAAGGTAGAATCTATTGAGTTGTAAGAGATCTGAACGTTTCATGATGATCGCACATTCCTATAGGGGGTCAAACCATGTCCCAAAGGTCACCGGGCCTGGTGTCACTTTAAAGAAGTAGTCCAGTTACACCTTTGTGGGCTTATAACCTTGCTTTTGAATATCCTAGAGAGGTCAGGCTTGTTTTGGTGTACTCCAATCAACAGCCCCTACAACCACGAAAAGGAATGGAGTCATTAGCACTTATGGTTTTTAAATGGCACCCAGAATTATGTTGCACGAAGCACAATTTCACATCATTCTGGGTTCATTTGTGTGAAAACAAGGTCCAATCAGGCAGAAACTTTACAGGAAGGTAGAATCTATTGAGTTGTAAGTGATCTGAACGTTTCATGATGATAGCACTTTCCTTAGGGGGTCAAACCATGTCCCAAAGGTAACCGGACCTGGTCTATATTTAAAGAAGTAGTCCAGTTACACATTTGTGGGCTTATAACTTGGCTTCTGAATGTCCTAGAGAGATCAGGTTTGTTTTAGTGTACTCCAATCAACAGCCCCTACAACCACAAAAAGGAATGGAGTCATTAGCACTTATGGTTTGTAAATAACACCCAGAATTATGTTGCACGAAGCACAATGTCACATCATTCTGGGACCATTTGTGTGAAAACAAGGTCCAATCAGGCTGAAACGTTACAAGAAGGTAGAATCTATTGAGTTGTAAGTGATCTGAACGTTTCATGATGATCGCACATTCCTATAGGGGGTAAAACCATGTCCCAAAGGTCACCAGGCCTGGTGTCACTTTAAAGAAGTAGTCCAGTTACACATTTGTGGGCTTATAACTTGGCTTCTGAATGTCCTAGAGAGATCAGGTTTGTTTTAGTGTACTCCAATCAACAGACCCTACAACCACAAAAAGGAATGGAGTCATTAGCACTTATGGTTTGTAAATGGCACCCAGAATTATGTTGCACGAAGCACAATTTCACATCATTCTGGGTCCATTTGTTTGAAAACAAGGTCTAATCAGGCTGAAACGTTACAAGAAGGTAGAATCTATTGAGTTGTAAGTGATCTGAACGTTTCATGATGATCGCACATTCCTATAGGGGGTCAAACCATGTCCCAAAGGTCACCGGGCCTGGTGTCACCTTAAAGAAGTAGTTCAGTTACACCTTCGTGGGCTTATAACTTGGCTTCTGAATGTCCTAGAGAGATCAGGTTTGTTTTAATGTACTCCAATCAACAGCCCCTACAACCACAAAAAGGAATGGAGTCATTAGCACTTATGGTTTGTAAATGGCACCCAGAATTATGTTGCACGAAGCACAATTTCACATCATTCTGGGTCCATTTGTGTGAAAACAAGGTCTAATCAGGCTGAAACGTTACAAGAAGGTAGAATCTATTGAGTTGTAAGTGATCTGAACGTTTCATGATGATCGCACATTCCTATAGGGGGTAAAACCATGTCCCAAAGGTCACCAGGCCTGGTGTCACTTTAAATAAGTAGTCCAGTTACATATTTGTGGGCTTATAACTTGGCTTCTGAATATCCTAGAGAGGTCAGGTTTGTTTTAGAGTACTCCAATTAACAGCCCCCATTACCCCAAAAAGGAATGGAGTCATTAGCACTTATGGTTTTTAAATGGCACCCAGAATTATGTTGCACAAAGCACAATTTCACATCATTCTGGGTTCATTTGTGTGAAAACAAGGTCCAATCAGGCTGAAACGTTACAGGAAGGTAGAATATATTGAGTTGTAAGTGATCTGAACGTTTCATGATGATAGCACTTTCCTAAGGGGGTCAAACCATGTCCCAAAGGTCACCGGATCTGGTGTCAATTTAAAGAAGTAGTCCAGTTACACATTTGTGGGCTTATAACTTGGCTTCTGAATGTCCTAGAGAGATCAGGTTTGTTTTAGTGTACTCCAATCAACAGCCCCTACATCCACAAAAAGGAATGGAGTCATTAGCACTTATGGTTTGTAAATGGCATCCAGAATTATGTTGCACGAAGCACAATTTCACATCATTCTGGGTTCATTTGTGTGAAAACAAGGTCCAATCAGGCTGAAACGTTACAAGAAGGTAGAATCTATTGAGTTGTAAGTGATCTGAACGTTTCATGGTGATCGCACATTCCTATAGGGGGTCAAACTATGTCCCAAAGGTCACCGGGCCTGGTGTCACTTTAAAGAAGTAGTCCAGTTACACCTTTGTGGGCTTATAACCTGGCTTCTGAATGTCCTAGAGAGGTCAGGTTTGTTTTAATGTACTCCAATCAACAGCCCCTACAACCACAAAAATGAATGGAGTCATTAGCACTTATGGTTTGTAAATGGCACCCAGAATTATGTTGCACGAAGCACAATTTCACATCATTCTGGGTCCATTTGTGTGAAAACAAGGTCCAATCAGGCTGAAACGTTACAAGAAGGTAGAATCTATTGAGTTGTGAGTGATCTGAACGTTTCATGATGATCACACATTCCTATACGGGGTAAAACCATGTCCCAAAGGTCACCAGGCCTGGTGTCACTTTAAAGAAGTAGTCCAGTTACACATTTGTGGGCTTATAACTTGGCTTCTGAATGTCCTAGAGAGATCAGGTTTGTTTTAGTGTACTCCAATCAACAGCCCCTACAACCACAAAAAGGAATGGAGTCATTAGCACTTATGGTTTGGAAATGGCACCCAGAATTATAGTGCACAAAGCACAACTTCACATCATTCTGGGTCCATTTGTGTGAAAACAAGGTCCAATCAGGCTGAAACGTTACAAGAAGGTAGAATCTATTGAGTTGTAAGTGATCTGAACGTTTCATGATGATCACACATTCCCATAGGGGGTCAAACCATGTCCCAAAGGTCACCGGGCCTGGTGTCACTTTAAAGAAGTAGTCCAATTACACATTTGTGGGCTTATAACTTGGCTTCTGAATATCCTAGAGAGGTCAGGTTTGTTTTAGAGTACTCCAATTAACAGCCCCCATTACCCCAAAAAGGAATGGAGTCATTAGAACTTATGGTTTTTAAATGGCACCCAGAATTATGTTGCACGAAGCACAATTTCACATCATTCTGGGTTCATTTGTGTGAAAACAAGGTCCAATCAGGCTGAAACGTTACAGGAAGGTAGAATCTATTGAGTTGTAAGTGATCTGAACGTTTCTTGATGATAGCACTTTCCTAAGGGGGTCAAACCATGTCCCAAAGGTCACCGGATCTGGTGTCAATTTAAAGTAGTCCAGTTACACATTTGTGGGCTTATAACTTTGCTTCTGAATGTCCTAGAGAGATCAGGTTTTTTTAGTGTACTCCAATCAACAGCCCCTACAACCACTAAAAGGAATGGAGTCATTAGCACTTATGGTTTTTAAATGGCACCCAGAATTATGTTGCACGTAGCACAATTTCACATCATTCTGGGTTCATTTGTGTGAAAACAAGGTCCAATCAGGCTGAAACGTTACAAGAAGGTAGAATCTATTGAGTTGTAAGTGAGATGAACATTTCATGATGATTGCACATTCCTGTAGGGGGTCAAACCATGTCCCAAAGGTCACCGGGCCTTGTGTCACTTTAAAGAAGTAGTCCAGTTACAACTTTGTGGGCTTATAACTTGGCTTCTGAATGTCCTAGAGAGATCAGGTTTGTTTTAATGTACTCCAATTAACAGCCCCTACAACCACAAAAAGGAAAGGAGTCATTAGCACTTATGGTTTGTAAATGGCACCCAGAATTATGTTGCACGAAGCACAATTTCACATCATTCTGGATCCATTTGTGTGAAAACAAGGTCCAATCAGACTGAAACGTTACAGGAAGGTAGAATCTATTGAGTTGTAAGTGATCTGAACATTTCATGATGATAGCACTTTCCTAAGGGGGTCAAACCATGTCCCAAAGGTAACCGGACCTTGTGTCAATTTAAAGAAGTAGTCCAGTTACACATTTGTGGGCTTATAACTTGGCTTCTGAATGTCCTAGAGAGATCAGGTTTGTTTTAGTGTACTCCAATCAACAGCCCCTACAACCACAAAAAGGAATGGAGTCATTAGCACTTATGGTTTGGAAATGGCACCCAGAATTATGTTGCACAAAGCACATTTTCACATCATTCTGGGGTCATTTGTGTGAAAACAAGGTCCAATCAGGCAGAAACGTTACAGGAAGGTAGAATCTATTGAGTTGTAAGTGATCTGAACGTTTCATGATGATAGCACTTCCCTAAGGGGGTCAAACCATGTCCCAAAGGTCACCGGATCTGGTGTCTAAAGAAGTAGTCCAGTTACACATTTGTGGGCTTATAACTTGGCTTCTGAATGTCCTAGAGAGATCAGGTTTGTTTTAGTGTACTCCAATCAACAGCCCCTACAACCACAAAAAGGAATGGAGTCATTAGCACTTATGGTTTGGAAATGGCACCCAGAATTATAGTGCACAAAGCACAATTTCACATCATTCTGGGTCCATTTGTGTGAAAACAAGGTCCAATCAGAATGAAACGTTACAAGAAGGTAGAATCTATTGAGTTGTAAGTGATCTGAACGTTTCATGATGATCGCACATTCTTATAGGGGTAAAACCATGTCCCAAAGGTCACCGGGCCTGGTGTCACTTTAAAGAAGTAGTCCAGTTACACCTTTGTGGGCTTATAACTTGGCTTCTGAATGTCCTAGAGGGATCAGGTTTTTTTAATGTACTCCAATCAACAGCCCCTACAACCACAAAAAGGAATGGAGTCATTAGCACTTATGGTTTTTAAATGGCACCCAGAATTATGTTGCACGAAGCACAATTTCACATCATTCTGGGTTCATTTGTGTGAAAACAAGGTCCAATCAGACTGAAACATTACAGGAAGGTAGAATCTATTGAGTTGTAAGTGATCTGAACGTTTCATGATGATAGCACTTTCCTAAGGGGGTCAAACCATGTCCCAAAGGTCACCGGATCTGGTGTATATTTAAAGAAGTTGTCCAGTTACACATTTGTGGGCTTATAACTTGGCTTCTCAATGTCCTAGAGAGATCAGGTTTGTTTTAGTGTACTCCAATCAACAGCCCCTACAACCACAAAAAGGAATGGAGTCATTAGCACTTATGATTTTTAAATGACACCCAGGATTATGTTGCACAAAGCACAATTTCACATCATTCTGGGTTCATTTGTGTGAAAACAAGGTCCAATCAGACTGAAACGTTACAGGAAGGTAGAATCTATTGAGTTGTAAGTGATCTGAACGTTTCATGATGATAGCACTTTCCTAAAGGGGTCAAACCATGTCCCAAAGGTAACCGGATCTGGTTTCAATTTAAAGAAGTAGTCCAGTTACACATTTGTGGGCGTATAACTTGGCTTCTCAATGTCCTAGAGAGATCAGGGTTGTTTTAGTGTACTCCAATCAACAACCCCTACAACCACAAAAAGGAATGGAGTCATTAGCACTTATGGTTTGTAAATGGCACCCAGAATTATGTTGCACGAAGCACAATTTCACATCATTCTGGGTCCATTTGTGTGAAAACAAGGTCCAATCAGGCTGAAAAATTACAAGAAGGTAGAATCTATTGAGTTGTAAGTGATCTGAACGTTTCATGATGATCGCACATTCCTATAGGGGGTCAAACCATGTCCCAAAGGTCACCGGGCCTGGTGTCACTTTAAAGAAGTAGTCCAGTTACACCTTTGTGGGCTTATAACACAAAGGTGTAACTGGACTAAGCAAAGGTGTAACTGGACTACTTCTTTAAAGTGACACCAGGCCTGGTGACCTTTGGGACATGGTTTTACCCCCTATAGGAATGTGCGATCATCATGAAACGTTCAGATCACTTACAACTCAATAGATTCTACCTTCTTGTAACGTTTCAGCCTGATTGGACCTTGTTTTCACACAAATGGACCCAGAATGATGTGAAATTGTGCTTCGTGCAACATAATTCTGGGTGCCATTTACAAAACATAAGTGCTAATGACTCCATTCCTTTTTGTGGTTGTAGGGGCTGTTGATTGGAGTACATTAAAACAAACCTGATCTCTCTAGGACATTCAGAAGCCAAGTTATAAGCCCACAAAGGTGTAACTGGACTACTTCTTTAAAGTGACACCAGGCCCGGTGACCTTTGGGACATGGTTTGACCCCCTATAGGAATGTGAGATCATCATGAAACGTTCAGATCACTTACAACTCAATAGATTCTACCTTCTTGTAACGTTTCAGCCTGATTGGACCTTGTTTTCACACAAATGAACCCAGAATGATGTGAAATTGTGCTTCGTGCAACATAATTCTGGGTGCAATTTAAAAACCATAAGTGCTAATGACTCCATTCCTTTTTGTGGTTGTAGGGGCTGTCGATTGGAGTACACTAAAACAAACCTGATCTCTCTAGGACATTCAGAAGCCAAGTTATAAGCCCACGAATGTGTAAGTGGACTACTTCTTTAAAGTGACACCAGGCCTGGTGACCTTTGGGACATGGTTTTACCCCGTATAGGAATGTGTGATCATCATGAAACATTCAGATCACTTACAACTCAATAGATTCTACCTTCTTGTAACGTTTCAGCCTGATTGGACCTTGTTTTCACACAAATGGACCCAGAATGATGTGAAATTGTGCTTCGTGCAACATAATTCTGGGTGCCATTTACAAACCATAAGTGCTAATGACTCCATTCATTTTTGTGGTTGTAGGGGCTGTTGATTGGAGTACATTAAAACAAACCTGACCTCTCTAGGACATTCAGAAGCCAGGTTATAAGCCCACAAAGGTGTAACTGGACTATTTCTTTAAAGTGACACCAGGCCCGGTGACCTTTGGGACATGGTTTGACCCCCTATAGGAATGTGCGATCACCATGAAACATTCAGATCACTTACAACTCAATAGATTCTACCTTCTTGTAACGTTTCAGCCTGATTGGACCTTGTTTTCACACAAATGAACCCAGAATGATGTGAAATTGTGCTTCGTGCAACATAATTCTGGATGCCATTTACAAACCATAAGTGCTAATGACTCCATTCCTTTTTGTGGTTGTAGGGGCTGTTGATTGGAGTACACTAAAACAAACCTGATCTCTCTAGGACATTCAGAAGCCAAGTTATAAGCCCACAAATGTGTAACTGGACTACTTCTTTAAATTGACACCAGATCCGGTGACCTTTGGGACATGGTTTGACCCCCTTAGGAAAGTGCTATCATCATGAAACGTTCAGATCACTTACAACTCAATAGATTCTACCTTCCTGTAACGTTTCTGCCTGATTGGACCTTGTTTTCACACAAATGAACCCAGAATGATGTGAAATTGTGCTTCGTGCAACATAATTCTGGGTGCCATTTAAAAACCATAAGTGCTAATGACTCCATTCCTTTTTGGGGTAATGGGGGCTGTTAATTGGACTACTCTAAAACAAACCTGACCTCTCTAGGATATTCAGAAGCCAAGTTATAAGCCCACAAATGTGTAACTGGACTACTTATTTAAAGTGACACCAGGCCTGGTGACCTTTGGGACATGGTTTTATCCCCTATAGGAATGTGCGATCATCATGAAACGTTCAGATCACTTACAACTCAATAGATTCTACCTTCTTGTAACGTTTCAGCCTGATTAGACCTTGTTTTCACACAAATGGACCCAGAATGATGTGAAATTGTGCTTCGTGCAACATAATTCTGGGTGCCATTTACAAACCATAAGTGCTAATGACTCCATTTCTTTTTGTGGTTGTAGGGGCTGTTGATTGGAGTACATTAAAACAAACCTGATCTCTCTAGGACATTCAGAAGCCAAGTTATAAGCCCACAAATGTGTAACTGGACTACTTCTTTAAAGTGACACCAGGCCTGGTGACCTTTGGGACATGGTTTATCCCCCTATAGGAATGTGCGATCATCATGAAACGTTCAGATCACTTACAACTCAATAGATTCTACCTTCTTGTAACGTTTCAGCCTGATTGGACCTTGTTTTCACACAAATGAACCCAGAATGATGTGAAATTGTGCTTCGTGCAACATAATTCTGGGTGCAATTTAAAAACCATAAGTGCTAATGACTCCATTCCTTTTTGTGGTTGTAGGGGCTGTTGATTGGAGTACACTAAAACAAACCTGATATCTCTAGGACATTCAGAAGCCAAGTTATATGCCCACAAATGTGTAACTGGACTACTTCTTTAAAGTGACACCAGGCCTGGTGACCTTTGGGACATGGTTTTACCCAGTATAGGAATGTGTGATCATCATGAAACGTTCAGATCACTTACAACTCAATAGATTCTACCTTCTTGTAACGTTTCAGCCTGATTGGACCTTGTTTTCACACAAATGGACCCAGAATGATGTGAAATTGTGCTTCGTGCAACATAATTCTGGGTGCCATTTAAAAACCATAAGTGCTAATGACTCCATTCCTTTTTGTGGTTGTAGGGGCTGTTGATTGGAGTACATTAAAACAAACCTGACCTCTCTAGGACATTCAGAAGCCAAGTTATAAGCCCACAAATGTGTAACTGGACTACTTCTTTAAATTGACACCAGATCCGGTGACCTTTGGGACATGGTTTGACCCCCTTAGGAAAGTGCTATCATCATGAAACGTTCAGATCTCTTACAACTCAATAGATTCTACCTTCCTGTAACGTTTCTGCCTGATTGGACCTTGTTTTCACACAAATGAACCCAGAATGATGTGAAATTGTGCTTCGTGCAACATAATTCTGGCTGCCATTTAAAAACCATAAGTGCTAATGACTCCATTCCTTTTTGGGGTAATGGGGGCTGTTAATTGGAGTACATTAAAACAAACCTGATCTCTCTAGGACATTCAGAAGCCAAGTTATAAGCCCACGAAGGTGTAACTGAACTACTTCTTTAAGGTGACACCAGGCCCGGTGACCTTTGGGACATGGTTTGACCCCCTATAGGAATGTGCGATCATCATGAAACGTTCAGATCACTTACAACTCAATAGATTCTACCTTCTTGTAACGTTTCAGCCTGATTAGACCTTGTTTTCACACAAATGGACCCAGAATGATGTGAAATTGTGCTTCGTGCAACATAATTCTGGGTGCCATTTACAAACCATAAGTGCTAATGACTCCATTCCTTTTTGTGGTTGTAGGGTCTGTTGATTGGAGTACAACTAAAACAAACCTGATCTCTCTAGGACATTCAGAAGCCAAGTTATAAGCCCACAAATGTGTAACTGGACTACTTCTTTAAAGTGACACCAGGCCTGGTGACCTTTGGGACATGGTTTATTCCACTATAGGAATGTGCGATCATCATGAAACGTTCAGATCACTTACAACTCAATAGATTCTACCTTCTTGTAACGTTTCAGCCTGATTGGACCTTGTTTTCACACAAATGGTCCCAGAATGATGTGACATTGTGCTTCGTGCAACATAATTCTGGGTGTTATTTACAAACCATAAGTGCTAATGACTCCATTCCTTTTTGTGGTTGTAGTGGCTGTTGATTGGAGTACACTAAAACAAACCTGATCTCTCTAGGACATTCAGAAGCCAAGTTATAAGCCCACAAATGTGTAACTGGACTACTTCTTTAAAGTGACACCAGGCCTGGTGACCTTTGGGACATGGTTTTACCCCCTATAGGAATGTGCGATCATCATGAAACGTTCAGATCACTTACAACTCAATAGATTCTACCTTCTTGTAACGTTTCAGCCTGATTGGACCTTGTTTTCACACAAATGGACCCAGAATGATGTGAAATTGTGCTTCGTGCAACATAATTCTGGGTGCCATTTACAAACCATAAGTGCCAATGACTCCATTCCTTTTTGTGGTTGTAGGGGCTGTTGATTGGAGTACATTAAAACAAACCTGATCTCTCTAGGACATTCAGAAGCCAGGTTATAAGCCCACAAAGGTGTAACTGGACTACTTCTTTAAAGTGACACCAGGCCCGGTGACCTTTGGGACATGGTTTGACCCCCTATAGGAATGTGCGATCACCATGAAATGTTCAGCTCACTTACAACTCAATAGATTCTACCTTCTTGTAACGTTTCAGCCTGATTGGACCTTGTTTTCACACAAATGAACCCAGAATGATGTGAAATTGTGCTTCGTGCAACATAATTCTGGGTGCCATTTAAAAACCATAAGTGCTAATGACTCCATTCCTTTTTGTGGTTGTAGGGGCTGTTGATTGGAGTACACTAAAACAAACCTGATCTCTCTAGGACATTCAGAAGCCAAGTTATAAGCCCACAAATGTGTAACTGGACTACTTCTTTAAAGTGACACCAGGCCTGGTGACCTTTGGGACATGGTTTTACCCCCTATAGGAATGTGCGATCATCATGAAACGTTCAGATCACTTACAACTCAATAGATTCTACCTTCTTGTAACGTTTCAGCCTGATTGGACCTTGTTTTCACACAAATGGACCCAGAATGATGTGAAATTGTGCTTCGTGCAACATAATTCTGGGTGCCATTTACAAAACTTAAGTGCTAATGACTCCATTCCTTTTTGTGGTTGTGGGGGCTGTTGATTGGAGTACATTAAAACAAACCTGATCTCTCTAGGACATTCAGAAGCCAAGTTATAAGCCCACAAAGGTGTAACTGGACTACTTCTTTAAAGTGACACCAGGCCCGGTGACCTTTGGGACATGGTTTGACCCCCTATAGGAATGTGCGATCATCATGAAACGTTCAGATAACTTACAACTCAATAGATTCTACCTTCTTGTAACGTTTAAGCCTGATTGGACCTTGTTTTCACACAAATGAACCCAGAATGATGTGAAATTGTGCTTCGTGCAACATAATTCTGGGTGCCATTTAAAAACCATAAGTGCTAATGACTCCATTCCTTTTTGTGGTTGTAGGGGCTGTTGATTGGAGTACACTAAAACAAACCTGATCTCTCTAGGACATTCAGAAGCCAAGTTATAAGCCCACAAATGTGTAACTGGACTACTTCTTTAAAGTGACACCAGGCCTGGTGACCTTTGGGACATGGTTTTACCCCGTATAGGAATGTGTGATCATCATGAAACGTTCAGATCACTCACAACTCAATAGATTCTACCTTCTTGTAACGTTTCAGCCTGATTGGACCTTGTTTTCACACAAATGGACCCAGAATGATGTGAAATTGTGCTTCGTGCAACATAATTCTGGGTGCCATTTACAAACCATAAGTGCTAATGACTCCATTCATTTTTGTGGTTGTAGGGGCTGTTGATTGGAGTACATTAAAACAAACCTGACCTCTCTAGGACATTCAGAAGCAAGGTTATAAGCCCACAAAGGTGTAACTGGACTACTTCTTTAAAGTGACACCAGGCCCGGTGACCTTTGGGACATGGTTTGACCCCCTATAGGAATGTGCGATCACCATGAAACGTTCAGATCACTTACAACTCAATAGATTCTACCTTCTTGTAACGTTTCAGCCTGATTGGACCTTGTTTTCACACAAATGAACCCAGAATGATGTGAAATTGTGCTTCGTGCAACATAATTCTGGATGCCATTTACAAACCATAAGTGCTAATGACTCCATTCCTTTTTGTGGATGTAGGGGCTGTTGATTGGAGTACACTAAAACAAACCTGATCTCTCTAGGACATTCAGAAGCCAAGTTATAAGCCCACAAATGTGTAACTGGACTACTTCTTTAAATTGACACCAGATCCGGTGACCTTTGGGACATGGTTTGACCCCCTTAGGAAAGTGCTATCATCATGAAACGTTCAGATCACTTACAACTCAATATATTCTACCTTCCTGTAACGTTTCTGCCTGATTGGACCTTGTTTTCACACAAATGAACCCAGAATGATGTGAAATTGTGCTTTGTGCAACATAATTCTGGGTGCCATTTAAAAACCATAAGTGCTAATGACTCCATTCCTTTTTGGGGTAATGGGGGCTGTTAATTGGAGTACTCTAAAACAAACCTGACCTCTCTAGGATATTCAGAAGCCAAGTTATAAGCCCACAAATATGTAACTGGACTACTTATTTAAAGTGACACCAGGCCTGGTGACCTTTGGGACATGGTTTTACCCCCTATAGGAATGTGCGATCATCATGAAACGTTCAGATCACTTACAACTCAATAAATTCTACCTTCTTGTAACGTTTCAGCCTGATTAGACCTTGTTTTCACACAAATGGACCCAGAATGATGTGAAATTGTGCTTCGTGCAACATAATTCTGGGTGCCATTTACAAACCATAAGTGCTAATGACTCCATTCCTTTTTGTGGTTGTAGGGGCTGTTGATTGGAGTACATTAAAACAAACCTGATCTCTCTAGGACATTCAGAAGCCAAGTTATAAGCCCACGAAGGTGTAACTGAACTACTTCTTTAAGGTGACACCAGGCCCGGTGACCTTTGGGACATGGTTTGACCCCCTATAGGAATGTGCGATCATCATGAAACGTTCAGATCACTTACAACTCAATAGATTCTACCTTCTTGTAACGTTTCAGCCTGATTAGACCTTGTTTTCAAACAAATGGACCCAGAATGATGTAAATTGTGCTTCGTGCAACATAATTCTGGGTGCCATTTACAAACCATAAGTGCTAATGACTCCATTCCTTTTTGTGGTTGTAGGGTCTGTTGATTGGAGTACACTAAAACAAACCTGATCTCTCTAGGACATTCAGAAGCCAAGTTATAAGCCCACAAATGTGTAACTGGACTACTTCTTTAAAGTGACACCAGGCCTGGTGACCTTTGGGACATGGTTTTACCCCCTGTAGGAATGTGCGATCATCATGAAACGTTCAGATCACTTACAACTCAATAGATTCTACCTTCTTGTAACGTTTCAGCCTGATTGGACCTTGTTTTCACACAAATGGTCCCAGAATGATGTGACATTGTGCTTCGTGCAACATAATTCTGGGTGTTATTTACAAACCATAAGTGCTAATGACTCTATTCCTTTTTGTGGTTGTAGGGGCTGTTGATTGGAGTACACTAAAACAAACCTGATCTCTCTAGGACATTCAGAAGCCAAGTTATAAGCCCACAAATGTGTAACTGGACTACTTCTTTAAAGTTACACCAGGCCTGGTGACCTTTGGGACATGGTTTTACCCCCTATGGGAATGTGCGATCATCATGAAACGTTCAGATCACTTACAACTCAATAGATTCTACCTTCTTGTAACGTTTCAGCCTGATTGGACCTTGTTTTCACACAAATGGACCCAGAATGATGTGAAATTGTGCTTCGTGCAACATACTTCTGGGTGCCATTTACAAACCATAAGTGCTAATGACTCCATTCCCTTTTGTGGTTGTAGGGGCTGTTGATTGGAGTACATTAAAACAAACCTGATCTCTCTAGGACATTCAGAAGCCAAGTTATAAGCCCACAAAGGTGTAACTGGACAACTTCTTTAAAGTAACACCAGGCCCGGTGACCTTTGGGACATGGTTTGACCCCCTATAGGAATGTGCGATCATCATGAAACGTTCAGATCACTTACAACTCAATAGATTCTACCTTCTTGTAACGTTTCAGCCTGATTGGACCTTGTTTTCACACAAATGGACCCAGAATGATGTGAAATTGTGCTTCGTGCAACATAATTCTGGGTGCCATTTACAAACCATAAGTGCTAATGACTCCATTCCTTTTTGTGGTTGTAGGGGCTGTTGATTGGAGTACATTAAAACAAACCTGATCTCTCTAGGACATTCAGAAGCCAGGTTATAAGCCCACAAAGGTGTAACTGGACTACTTCTTTAAAGTGACACCAGGCCCGGTGACCTTTGGGACATGGTTTGACCCCCTATAGGAATGTGCGATCACCATAAAATGTTCAGATCACTTACAACTCAATAGATTCTACCTTCTTGTAACGTTTCAGCCTGATTGGACCTTGTTTTCACACAAATGGTCCCAGAATGATGTGACATTGTGCTTCGTGCAACATAATTCTGGGTGTTATTTACAAACCATAAGTGCTAATGACTCCATTCCTTTTTGTGGTTGTAGGGGCTGTTGATTGGAGTACACTAAAACAAACCTGATCTCTCTAGGACATTCAGAAGCCAAGTTATAAGCCCACAAATGTGTAACTGGACTACTTCTTTAAAGTGACACCAGTCCTGGTGACCTTTGGGACATGGTTTTACCCCCTATAGGAATGTGCGATCATCATGAAACATTCAGATCACTTACAACTCAATAGATTCTACCTTCTTGTAACGTTTCAGCCTGATTGGACCTTGTTTTCACACAAATGGACTTAGAATGATGTGAAATTGTGCTTCGTGCAACATACTTCTGGGTGCCATTTACAAACCATAAGTGCTAATGACTCCATTCCCTTTTGTGGTTGTAGGGGCTGTTGATTGGAGTACATTAAAACAAACCTGATCTCTCTTGGACATTCAGAAGCCAAGTTATAAGCCCACAAAGTTGTAACTGGACAACTTCTTTAAAGTAACACCAGGCCCGGTGACCTTTGGGACATGGTTTGACCCCCTTAGGAAAGTGCTATCATCATGAAACGTTCAGATCACTTACAACTCAATAGATTCTACCTTCTTGTAACGTTTCAGCCTGATTGGACCTTGTTTTCACACAAATGGACCCAGAATGATGTGAAATTGTGCTTCGTGCAACATACTTCTGGGTGCCATTTACAAACCATAAGTGCTAATGACTCCATTCCTTTTTGTGGTTGTAGGGGCTGTTGATTGGAGTACACTAAAACAAACCTGATCTCTCTAGGACATTCAGAAGCCAAGTTATAAGCCCACAAATGTGTAACTGGACTACTTCTTTAAAGTGACACCAGGCCTGGTGACCTTTGGGACATGGTTTTACCCCCTATAGGAATGTGCGATCATCATGAAACGTTCAGATCACTTACAACTCAATAGATTCTACCTTCTTGTAACATTTCAGCCTGATTGGACCTTGTTTTGACACAAATGGACCCAGAATGATGTGAAATTGTGCTTCGTGCAACATACTTCTGGGTGCCATTTACAAACCATAAGTGCTAATGACTCCATTCCTTTTTGTGGTTGTAGGGGCTGTTGATTGGAGTACATTAAAACAAACCTGATCTCTCTAGGACATTCAGAAGCCAAATTATAAGCCCACAAAGGTGTAACTGGACTACTTCTTTAAAGTGACACCAGGCCCGGTGACCTTTGGGACATGGTTTGACCCCCTATAGGAATGTGCGATCATCATGAAACGCTCAGATCACTTACAACTCAATAGATTCTACCTTCTTGTAATGTTTCAGCCTGATTGGACCTTGTTTTCACACAAATGGACCCAGAATGATGTGAAATTGTGCTTTGTGCAACATAATTCTGGGTGCCATTTAAAAACCATAAGTGCTAATGACTCCATTCCTTTTTGGGGTAATGGGGGCTGTTAATTGGAGTACTCTAAAACAAACCTGACCTCTCTAGGATATTCAGAAGCCAAGTTATAAGCCCACAAATGTGTAACTGGACTACTTCTTTAAAGTGACACCAGGCCCTGTGACCTTTGGGACATGGTTTGACCCCCTATAGGAATGTGTGATCATCATGAAACGTTCAGATCACTTACAACTCAATAGATTCTACCTTCTTGTAACATTTCAGCCTGATTGGACCATGTTTTCACACAAATGGACCCAGAATGATGTGAAATTGTGCTTCTTGCAACATAATTCTGGGTGCCATTTACAAACCATAACTGCTAATGACTCCATTCCTTTTTTTGGTTGTAGGGGCTGTTGATTGGAGTACATTAAAACAAACCTGATCTCTCTAGGACATTCAGAAGCCAAGTTATAAGCCCACAAAGCTGTAACTGGACTACTTCTTTAAAGTGACACCAGATCCGGTGACCTTTGGGACATGGTTTGACCCCCTTAGGAAAGTGCTATCATCATGAAACGTTCAGATCACTTACAACTCAATAGATTCTACCTTCCTGTAACGTTTCTGCCTGATTGGACCTTGTTTTCACACAAATGAACCCAGAATGATGTGAAATTGTGCTTCGTGCAACATAATTCTGGGTGCCATTTAAAAACCATAAGTGCTAATGACTCCATTCCTTTTTGGGGTAATGGGGGCTGTTAATTGGAGTACTCTAAAACAAACCTGACCTCTCTAGGATATTCAGAAGCCAAGTTATAAGCCCACAAATGTGTAACTGGACTACTTCTTTAAATTGACACCAGGCCCGGTGACCTTTGGGACATGGTTTGACCCCCTGTAGGAATGTGCGATCATCATGAAACGTTCAGATCACTTACAACTCAATAGATTCTACCTTCTTGTAACGTTTCAGCCTGATTGGACCTTGTTTTCACACAAATGGACCCAGAATGATGTGAAATTGTGCTTCGTGCAACATAATTCTGGGTGCCATTTACAAACCATAAGTGCTAATGACTCCATTCCTTTTAGTGGTTGTAGGGGCTGTTGATTGGAGTACACTAAAACAAACCTGATCTCTCTAGGACATTCAGAAGCCAAGTTATAAGCCCACAAATGTGTAACTGGACTACTTCTTTAAATTGACACCAGATCCGGTGACCTTTGGGACATGGTTTGACCCCCTTAGGAAATTGCTATCATCATGAAACGTTCAGATCCCTTACAACTCAATAGATTCTACCTTCTTGTAACGTTTCTGCCTGATTGGACCTTGTTTTCACACAAATGAACCCAGAATGATGTGAAATTGTGCTTCGCGCAACATAATTCTGGGTGCCATTTACAAACAATAAGTGCTAATGACTCCATTCCTTTTTGTGGTTGTAGGGGCTGTTGATTGGAGTACACTAAAACAAACCTGATCTCTCTAGGACATTCAGAAGCCAAGTTATAAGCCCACAAATGTGTAACTGGACTACTTCTTTAAATTGACACCAGATCCGGTGACCTTTGGGACATGGTTTGACCCCCTTAGGAAATTGCTATCATCATGAAACGTTCAGATCCCTTACAACTCAATAGATTCTACCTTCCTGTAACGTTTCTGCCTGATTGGACCTTGTTTTCACACAAATGAACCCAGAATGATGTGAAATTGTGCTTCGCGCAACATAATTCTGGGTGCCATTTACAAACCATAAGTGCTAATGACTCCATTCCTTTTTGTGGTTGTAGGGGCTGTTGATTGGAGTACACTAAAACAAACCTGATCTCTCTAGGACATTCAGAAGCCAAGTTATAAGCCCACAAATGTGTAACTGGACTACTTCTTTAAAGTGACACCAGGCCTGGTGACCTTTGGGACATGGTTTTACCCCCTATAGGAATGTGCGATCATCATGAAACGTTCAGATCACTTACAACTCAATAGATTCTACCTTCTTGTAACGTTTCAGCCTGATTGGACCTTGTTTTCACACAAATGGACCCAGAATGATGTGAAATTGTGCTTCGTGCAACATTTTTCTGGGTGCCATTTACAAACCATAAGTGCTAATGACTCCATTCCTTTTTGTGGTTGTAGGGGCTGTTGATTGGAGTACACTAAAACAAACCTGATCTCTCTACGACATTCAGAAGCCAAGTTATAAGCCCACAAATGTGTAACTGGACTACTTCTTTAAATTGACACCTGATCCGGTGACCTTTGGGACATGGTTTGACCCCCTTAGGAAAGTGCTATCATCACAAAACGTTCAGATCACTTACAACTCAATAAATTCTACCTTCCTGTAACGTTTCTGCCTGATTGGACCTTGTTTTCACACAAATGAACCCAGAATGATGTGAAATTGTGCTTTGTGCAACATAATTCTGGGTGCCATTTAAAAACCATAAGTGCTAATGACTCCATTCCTTTTTGGGGTAATGGGGGCTGTTAATTGGAGTACTCTAAAACAAACCTGACCTCTCTAGGATATTCAGAAGCGAAGTTATAAGCCCACAAATGTGTAACTGGACTACTTCTTTAAATTGACACCAGGCCCGGTGACCTTTGGGACATGGTTTGACCCCCTATAGGAATATGCGATCATCATGAAACATTCAGATCAATTACAACTCAATAGATTCTACCTTCTTGTAACGTTTCAGCCTGATTGGACCTTGTTTTCACACAAATGGACCCAGAATGATGTGAAATTGTGCTTCGTGCAACATAATTCTGGGTGCCATTTACAAACCATAAGTGCTAATGACTCCATTCATTTTTGGGGTAATGGGGGCTGTTAATTGGAGTACTCTAAAACAAACCTGACCTCTCTAGGATATTCAGAAGCCAAGTTATAAGCCCACAAATGTGTAACTGGACTACATCTTTAAAGTGACACCAGGCCTGGTGACGTTTGGGACATGGTTTTACCCCCTATAGGAATGTGCGATCATCATGAAACGTTCAGATCACTTAAAACTCAATAGATTCTACCTTCTTGTAACGTTTCAGCCTGATTGGACCTTGTTTTCACACAAATGGACCCAGAATGATGTGAAACTGTGCTTCGTGCAACATAATTCTGGGTGCCATTTACAAACCATAAGTGCTAATGACTCCATTCCTTTTTTTGGTTGTAGGGGCTGTTGATTGGAGTACATTAAAACAAACCTGATCTCTCTAGGACATTCAGAAGCCAAGTTATAAGCCCACAAAGGTGTAACTGGACTACTTCTTTAAAGTGACACCAGGCCCGGTGACCTTTGGGACATGGTTTGACCCCCTATAGGAATGTGCGATCATCATGAAACGTTCAGATCACTTACAACTCAATAGATTCTACCTTCTTGTAACGTTTCAGCCTGATTGGACCTTGTTTTCACACAAATGAACCCAGAATGATGTGAAATTGTGCTTCGTGCAACATAATTCTGGGTGCCATTTAAAAACCATAAGTGCCAATGACTCCATTCCTTTTTGTGGTTGTAGGGGCTGTTGATTGGAGTACATTAAAACAAACCTGACCTCTCTAGGACATTCAGAAGCCAGATTATAAGCCCACAAAGGTGTAAATAGACTACTTCTTTAAAGTGACACCAGGCCCGGTGACCTTTGGGACATGGTTTGACCCCCTATAGGAATGTGCGATCACCATGAAACGTTCAGATCACTTACAACTCAATAGATTCTACCTTCTTGTAACGATTCAGCCTGATTGGACCTTGTTTTCACACAAATGAACCCAGAATGATGCGAAATTGTGCTTCGTGCAACATAATTCTGGGTGCCATTTACAAACCATAAGTAGTAATGACTCCATTCCTTTTTGTGGTTGTAGGGGCTGTTGATTGGAGTACACTAAAACAAACCTGATCTCTCTAGGACATTCAGAAGCCAAGTTATAAGCCCACAAATGTGTAACTGGACTACTTCTTTAAATTGACACCAGATCCGGTGACCTTTGGGACATGGTTTCACCCCCTTAGGAAAGTGCTATCATCATGAAACGTTCAGATCACTTACAACTCAATAGATTCTACCTTCCTGTAACTTTTCTGCCTGATTGGACCTTGTTTTCACACAAATGAACCCAGAATGATGTGAAATTGTGCTTCGTGCAACATAATTCTGGGTGCCATTTAAAAACCATAAGTGCTAATGACTCCATTCCTTTTTGGGGTAATGGGGGCTGTTAATTGGAGTACTCTAAAACAAACCTGACCTCTCTAGGATATTCAGAAGCCAAGTTATAAGCCCACAAATGTGTAACTGGACTACTTCTTTAAATTGACACCAGGCCCGGTGACCTTTGGGACATGGTTTGACCCCCTATAGGAATATGCGATCATCATGAAACGTTCAGATCACTTACAACTCAATAGATTCTACCTTCTTGTAACGTTTCAGCCTGATTGGACCTTGTTTTCACACAAATGGACCCAGAATGATGTGACATTGTGCTTCGTGCAACATAATTCTGGGTACCATTTACAAACCATAAGTGCTAATGACTCCATTCCTTTTAGTGGTTGTAGGGGCTGTTGATTGGAGTACACTAAAACAAACCTGATCTCTCTAGGACATTCAGAAGCCAAGTTATAAGCCCACAAATGTGTAACTGGACTACTTCTTTAAATTGACACCAGATCCGGTGACCTTTGGGACATGGTTTGACCCCCTTAGGAAATTGCTATCATCATGAAACGTTCAGATCCCTTACAACTCAATAGATTCTACCTTCTTGTAACGTTTCTGCCTGATTGGACCTTGTTTTCACACAAATGAACCCAGAATGATGTGAAATTGTGCTTCGCGCAACATAATTCTGGGTGCCATTTACAAACAATAAGTGCTAATGACTCCATTCCTTTTTATGGTTGTAGGGGCTGTTGATTGGAGTACACTAAAACAAACCTGATCTCTCTAGGACATTCAGAAGCCAAGTTATAAGCCCACAAATGTGTAACTGGACTACTTCTTTAAATTGACACCAGATCCGGTGACCTTTGGGACATGGTTTGACCCCCTTAGGAAATTGCTATCATCATGAAACGTTCAGATCACTTACAACTCAATAGATTCTACCTTCCTGTAACGTTTCTGCCTGATTGGACCTTGTTTTCACACAAATGAACCCAGAATGATGTGAAATTGTGCTTCGCGCAACATAATTCTGGGTGCCATTTACAAACCATAAGTGCTAATGACTCCATTCCTTTTTGTGGTTGAAGGGGCTGTTGATTGGAGTACACTAAAACAAACCTGATCTCTCTAGGACATTCAGAAGCCAAGTTATAAGCCCACAAATGTGTAACTGGACTACTTCTTTAAAGTGACACCAGGCCTGGTGACCTTTGGGACATGGTTTTACCCCCTATAGGAATGTGCGATCATCATGAAACGTTCAGATCACTTACAACTCAATAGATTCTACCTTCTTGTAACGTTTCAGCCTGATTGGACCTTGTTTTCACACAAATGGACCCAGAATGATGTGAAATTGTGCTTCGTGCAACATTTTTCTGGGTGCCATTTACAAACCATAAGTGCGAATGACTCCATTCCTTTTTGTGGTTGTAGGGGCTGTTGATTGGAGTACACTAAAACAAACCTGATCTCTCTACGACATTCAGAAGCCAAGTTATAAGCCCACAAATGTGTAACTGGACTACTTCTTTAAATTGACACCTGATCCGGTGACCTTTGGGACATGGTTTGACCCCCTTAGGAAAGTGCTATCATCACAAAACGTTCAGATCACTTACAACTCAATAAATTCTACCTTCCTGTAACGTTTCTGCCTGATTGGACCTTGTTTTCACACAAATGAACCCAGAATGATGTGAAATTGTGCTTTGTGCAACATAATTCTGGGTGCCATTTAAAAACCATAAGTGCTAATGACTCCATTCCTTTTTGGGGTAATGGGGGCTGTTAATTGGAGTACTCTAAAACAAACCTGACCTCTCTAGGATATTCAGAAGCCAAGTTATAAGCCCACAAATGTGTAACTGGACTACTTCTTTAAATTGACACCAGGCCCGGTGACCTTTGGGACATGGTTTGACCCCCTATAGGAATATGCGATCATCATGAAACATTCAGATCAATTACAACTCAATAGATTCTACCTTCTTGTAACGTTTCAGCCTGATTGGACCTTGTTTTCACACAAATGGACCCAGAATGATGTGAAATTGTGCTTCGTGCAACATAATTCTGGGTGCCATTTACAAACCATAAGTGCTAATGACTCCATTCCTTTTTGCTGTTGTAGGGGCTGTTGATTGGAGTACACTAAAACAAACCTGATCTCTCTAGGACATTCAGAAGCCAAGTTATAAGCCCACAAATGTGTAACTGGACTACTTCTTTAAATTGACACCAGATCCGGTGACCTTTGGGACATGGTTTGACCCCCTTAGGAAATTGCTATCATCATGAAACGTTCAGATCCCTTACAACTCAATAGATTCTACCTTCCTGTAACGTTTCTGCCTGATTGGATCTTGTTTTCACACAAATGAACCCAGAATGATGTGAAATGGTGCTTCGCGCAACATAATTCTGGGTGCCATTTAAAAACCATAAGTGCTAATGACTCCATTCCTTTTTGGGGTAATGGGGGCTGTTAATTGGAGTACTCTAAAACAAACCTGACCTCTCTAGGATATTAAGAAGCCAAGTTATAAGCCCACAAATGTGTAACTGGACTACATCTTTAAAGTGACACCAGGCCTGGTGACCTTTGGCACATGGTTTTACCCCCTATAGGAATGTGCGATCATCATGAAACGTTCAGATCACTTAAAACTCAATAGATTCTACCTTCTTGTAACGTTTCAGCCTGATTGGACCTTGTTTTCACACAAATGGACCCAGAATGATGTGAAACTGTGCTTCGTGCAACATAATTCTGGGTGCCATTTACAAACCATAAGTGCTAATGACTCCATTCCTTTTTTTGGTTGTAGGGGCTGTTGATTGGAGTACATTAAAACAAACCTGATCTCTCTAGGACATTCAGAAGCCAAGTTATAAGCCCACAAAGGTGTAACTGGACTACTTCTTTAAAGTGACACCAGGCCCGGTGACCTTTGGGACATGGTTTGACCCCCTATAGGAATGTGCGATCATCATGAAACGTTCAGATCACTTACAACTCAATAGATTCTACCTTCTTGTAACGTTTCAGCCTGATTGGACCTTGTTTTCACACAAATGAACCCAGAATGATGTGAAATTGTGCTTCGTGCAACATAATTCTGGGTGCCATTTAAAAACCATAAGTGCCAATGACTCCATTCCTTTTTGTGGTTGTAGGGGCTGTTGATTGGAGTACATTAAAACAAACCTGACCTCTCTAGGACATTCAGAAGCCAGGTTATAAGCCCACAAATGTGTAACTGGACTACTTCTTTAAATTGACACCAGATCCGGTGACCTTTGGGACATGGTTTCACCCCCTTAGGAAAGTGCTATCATCATGAAACGTTCAGATCACTTACAACTCAATAGATTCTACCTTCCTGTAACTTTTCTGTCTGATTGGACCTTGTTTTCACACAAATGAACCCAGAATGATGTGAAATTGTGCTTCGTGCAACATAATTCTGGGTGCCATTTAAAAACCATACGTGCTAATGACTCCATTCCCTTTTGTGGTTGTAGGGGCTGTTGATTGGAGTACATTAAAACAAACCTGATCTCTCTAGGACATTCAGAAGCCAAGTTATAAGCCCTCAAAGGTGTAACTGGACAACTTCTTTAAAGTGACACCAGGCCCGGTGACCTTTGGGACATGGTTTGACCCCCTATAGGAATGTGCGATCATCATGAAACGTTCAGATCACTTACAACTCAATAGATCCTACCTTCTTGTAACGTTTCAGCCTGATTGGACCTTGTTTTCACACAAATGGACCCAGAATGATGTGAAATTGTGCTTCGTGCAACATAATTCTGGGTGCCATTTACAAACCATAAGTGCTAATGACTCCATTCCTTTTTGTGGTTGTAGGGGCTGTTGATTGGAGTACATTAAAACAAACCTGATCTCTCTAGGACATTCAGAAGCCAGGTTATAAGCCCACAAAGGTGTAACTGGACTACTTCTTTAAAGTGACACCAGGCCTGATGACCTTTGGGACATGGTTTGACCCCCTATAGGAATGTGCGATCACCATGAAATGTTCAGATCACTTACAACTCAATAGATTCTACCTTCTTGTAACGTTTCAGCCTGATTGGACATTGTTTTCACACAAATGAACCCAGAATGATGTGAAATTGTGCTTCGTGCAACATAATTCTGGGTGCCATTTAAAAACCATAAGTGCTAATGACTCCATTCCTTTTTGTGGTTGTAGGGGCTGTTGATTGGAGTACACTAAAACAAACCTGATCTCTCTAGGACATTCAGAAGCCAAGTTATAAGCCCACAAATGTGTAACTGGACTACTTCTTTAAATTGACACCAGATCCGGTGACCTTTGGGACATGGTTTGACCCCCTATAGGAATGTGCGATCATCATGAAACGTTCAGATCACTTACAACTCAATAGATTCTACCTTCTTGTAACGTTTCAGCCTGATTGGACCTTGTTTTCACACAAATGGACCCAGAATGATGTGAAATTGTGCTTCGTGCAACATAATTCTGGGTGCCATTTAAAAACCATAAGTGCTAATGACTCCATTCCTTTTTGTGGTTGTAGGGGCTGTTGATTGGAGTACATTAAAACAAACCTGATCTCTCTAGGACATTCAGAAGCCAAGTTATAAGCCCACAAATGTGTAACTGGACTACTTTAAAGTGACACCAGGCCTGGTGACCTTTGGGACATGGTTTTACCCCCTGTAGGAATGTGCAATCATCATGAAACGTTCAGATCACTTACAACTCAATAGATTCTACCTTCTTGTAACGTTTCAGTCTGATTGGACCTTGTTTTCACACAAATGGACCCAGAAAATGTGAAATTGTGCTTCGTGCAACATAATTCTGGGTGCCATTTACAAACCATAAGTGCTAATGACTCCATTCCTTTTTGTGGTTGTAGGGTCTGTTGATTGGAGTACACTGAAACAAACCTGATTTCTCTAGGACATTCAGAAGCCAAGTTATAAGCCCACAAATGTGTAACTGGACTACTTCTTTAAAGTGACACCAGGCCTGGTGACCTTTGGGACATGGTTTTACCCCCTATAGGAATGTGCGATCATCATGAAACGTTCAGATCACTTACAACTCAATAGATTCTACCTTCTTGTAACGTTTCAGCCTGATTGGACCTTGTTTTCACACAAATGGACCCAGAATGATGTGAAATTGTGCTTCGTGCAACATAATTCTGGGTGTTATTTACAAACCATAAGTGCTAATGACTCCATTCCTTTTTGTGGTTGTAGGGGCTGTTGATTGGAGTACACTAAAACAACCCTGATCTCTCTAGGACATTCAGAAACCAAGTTATAAGCCCACAAATGTGTAACTGGACTACTTCTTTAAAGTGACACCAGGCCTGGTGACCTTTGGGACATGGTTTTACCCCTATAGGAATGTGCGATCATCATGAAACGTTCAGATCACTTACAACTCAATAGATTCTACCTTCTTGTAACGTTTCAGCCTGATTGGACCTTGTTTTCACACAAATGAACCCAGAATGATGTGAAATTGTGCTTCGCGCAACATAATTCTGGGTGCCATTTAAAAACCATAAGTGCTAATGACTCCATTCCTTTTTGGGGTAATGGGGGCTGTTAATTGGAGTACTCTAAAACAAACCTGACCTCTCTAGGATATTCAGAAGCCAAGTTATAAGCCCACAAATGTGTAACTGGACTACTTCTTTAAAGTGACACCAGGCCTGGTGACCTTTGGGACATGGTTTTACCCCCTATAGGAATGTGCGATCATCATGAAACGTTCAGATCACTTACAACTCAATAGATTCTACCTTCTTGTAACGTTTCAGCCTAATTGGACCTTGTTTTCACACAAATGGACCCAGAATGATGTGAAATTGTGCTTCGTGCAACATAATTCTGGGTGCCATTTAAAAACCATAAGTGCTAATGACTCCATTCCTTTTTTTGGTTGTAGGGGCTGTTGATTGGAGTACATTAAAACAAACCTGATCTCTCTAGGACATTCAGAAGCCAAGTTATGAGCCCACAAAGGTGTAACTGGACTACTTCTTTAAAGTGACACCAGGCCCGGTGACCTTTGGGACATGGTTTGACCCCCTATAGGAATGTGCGATCATCATGAAACGTTCAGATCACTTACAACTCAATAGATTGTACCTTCTTGTAACGTTTCAGCCTGATGGGACCTTGTTTTCACACAAATGAACCCAGAATGATGTGAAATTGTGCTTCGTGCAACATAATTCTGGGTGTCATTTACAAACCATAAGTGCTAATGACTCCATTCCTTTTTGTGGTTGTAGGGGCTGTTGATTGGAGTACACTAAAACAAACCTGATCTCTCTAGGACATTCAGAAGCCAAGTTATAAGCCCACAAATGTGTAACTGGACTACTTCTTTAAAGTGACACCAGGCCTGGTGACCTTTGGGACATGGTTTTACCCCCTATAGGAATGTGCGATCATCATGAAACGTTCAGATCACTTACAACTCAATAGATTCTACCTTCTTGTAACGTTTCAGCCTGATTGGACCTTGTTTTCACACAAATGGACCCAGAATGATGTGAAATTGTGCTTCGTGCAACATACTTCTGGGTGCCATTTACAAACCATACGTGCTAATGACTCCATTCCCTTTTGTGGTTGTAGGGGCTGTTGATTGGAGTACATTAAAACAAACCTGATCTCTCTAGGACATTCAGAAGCCAAGTTATTAGCCCTCAAAGGTGTAACTGGACAACTTCTTTAAAGTGACACCAGGCCCGGTGACCTTTGGGACATGGTTTGACCCCCTATAGGAATGTGCGATCATCATGAAAGGTTCAGATCACTTACAACTCAATAGATTCTACCTTCTTGTAACGTTTCAGCCTGATTGGACCTTGTTTTCACACAAATGGACCCAGAATGATGTGAAATTGTGCTTCGTGCAACATAATTCTGGGTGCAATTTACAAACCATAAGTGCTAATGACTCCATTCCTTTTTGTGGTTGAAGGGGCTGTTGATTGGAGTACATTAAAACAAACCTGATCTCTCTAGGACATTCAGAAGCCAGGTTATAAGCCCACAAAGGTGTAACTGGACTACTTCTTTAAAGTGACACCAGGCCCGGTGACCTTTGGGACATGGTTTGACCACCTATAGGAATGTGCGATCACCATGAAATGTTCAGATCACTTACAACTCAATAGATTCTACCTTCTTGTAACGTTTCAGCCTGATTGGACCTTGTTTTCACACAAATGAACCCAGAATGATGTGAAATTGTGCTTCGTGCAACATAATTCTGGGTCTCGTCTCTCTCGTCTCGTCTTCCTCCGCTTATCCGGGTCCGGGTCGCGGGGGCAGCATCCCAACTAGGGAGCTCCAGGCCGTCCTCTCCCCGGCCTTGTCCACCAGCTCCTCCGGCAGGACCCCAAGGCGTTCCCGGACCAGATTGGAGATGTAACTTCTCCAACGTGTCCTGGGTCGACCCGGGGGCCTTCTGCCGGCAGGACATGCCCGAAACACCTCCCCAGGGAGGCGTCCAGGAGGCATCCTGACCAGATGCCCAAACCACCTCAACTGGCTCCTTTCGATCCGGAGGAGCAGCGGTTCTACTCCGAGTCCCTCCCGAATGTCCGAGCTCCTCACCCTATCTCTAAGGCTGAGCCCGGCCACCCTACGGAGGAAACTCATTTCGGCCGCTTGTATCCGCGATCTCGTTCTTTCGGTCATTACCCAAAGCTCATGACCATAGGTGAGGATTGGGACGTAGATCGACCGGTAAATCGAGAGCCTGGCTTTCTGGCTCAGCTCCCTCTTCCCCACGACAGATCGGCTCAGCGTCCGCATCACTGCAGATGCCGAACCAAACCGCCTGTCGATCTCCCGATCCCTCCTACCCTCACTCGTGAACAAGACCCCGAGATACTTAAACTCCTCCACTTGAGGTAGGACCTCTCCCCCGACCCGGAGGTGGCAAGCCACCCTTTTCCGGTCGAGAACCATGGTCTCAGATTTGGAGGTGCTGATCCTCATCCCAGCCGCTTCACATTCGGCCGCGAACCTACCCAGCAAGAGCTGAAGGTCAGAGCTGGATGAAGCTAGGAGGACCACATCATCCGCAAAAAGCAGAGACGAGATTCTCCTGCCACCAAACTCAACACACTCCACACCACGGCTGCGTCTAGAAATTCTGTCCATAAAAGTGATGAACAGAACCGGTGACAAAGGGCAGCCCTGGCGGAGTCCAACCCTCACTGGGAACAGGTCCGACTTACTACCGGCTATGCGGACCAAACTCACGCTCCTCTGGTAAAGGGACTGAATGGCCCTTAACAGAAAGCCACCCACCCCATACTCCTGGAGCGTCCCCCACAGGGTGCCCCTGGGGACACGGTCATAAGCCTTCTGCAAATCCACAAAGCACATGTGGATTGGTTGGGCAAACTCCCATGCCCCCTCCATCACCCTTGCAAGGGTATAGAGCTGGTCCACAGTTCCACGGCCAGGACGAAAACCACATTGCTCCTCCTCTATCTGAGATTCAACTATCGATCGGACCCTCCTCTCCAGTACCTTGGAGTAGACCTTTCCAGGGAGGCTGAGGAGTGTGATCCCCCTATAGTTGGAACACACCCTCAGGTCACCCTTCTTAAAGATGGGGACCACCACCCCGGTCTGCCACTCCCTAGGAACTGCCCCCGATGACCACGCAATGTTGTAGAGACGTGTCAACCATGACAGCCCTACAACATCCATAGCCTTGAGATACCCAGGACGAACCTCATCCGCCCCCGGGGCTCCGCCGCTGTGTAGTTGTTTGACTACCTCAGCAACTTCTGCCCCCGAGATCGGACAGTCCATCCCCAGGCCTCCCAGCTCTGGTTCCTCCTCGGAATGCGCATTGGTGGGATTGAGGAGCTCCTCAAAGTATTCCTTCCACCGTCCGACTATAGCCTCAGTTGACGTCAGCAGCTCCCCATCCCCACTGTAAACAGTGTGAGCGAGTTGCTGCCTTCCTCTCCTGAGGCGCCGGACAGTTTGCCAGAACCTCTTTGGAGCCGATCGATAGTCTTTCTCCATGGCCTCACCAAACTCCTCCCACGCCCGAGATTCTGGGTGCCATTTAAAAACCATAAGTGCTAATGACTCCATTCCTTTTTGTGGTTGTAGGGGCTGTTGATTGGAGAACACTAAAACAAACCTGATCTCTCTAGGACATTCAGAAGCCAAGTTATAAGCCCACAAATGTGTAACTGGACTACTTCTTTAAATTGACACCAGATCCGGTGACCTTTGGGACATGGTTTGACCCCCTATAGGAATGTGCGATCATCATGAAACGTTCAGATCACTTACAACTCAATAGATTCTACCTTCTTGTAACGTTTCAGTCTGATTGGACCTTGTTTTCACACAAATGGACCCAGAATGATGTGAAATTGTGCTTCGTGCAACATAATTCTGGGTGCCATTTACAAACCATAAGTGCTAATGACTCCATTCCTCTTTGTGGTTGTAGGGTCTGTTGATTGGAGTACACTGAAACAAACCTGATCTCTCTAGGACATTCAGAAGCCAAGTTATAAGCCCACAAATGTGTAACTGGACTACTTCTTTAAAGTGACACCAGGCCTGGTGACCTTTGGGACATGGTTTTACCCCCTATAGGAATGTGCGATCATCATGAACCGTTCAGATCACTTACAACTCAATAGATTCTACCTTCTTGTAACGTTTCAGCCTGATTGGACCTTGTTTTCACACAAATGAACCCAGAATGATGTGAAATTGTGCTTCGCGCAACATAATTCTGGGTGCCATTTAAAAACCATAAGTGCTAATGACTCCATTCCTTTTTGGGGTAATGGGGGCTTTTAATTGGAGTACTCTAAAACAAACCTGACCTCTCTAGGATATTCAGAAGCCAAGTTATAAGCCCACAAATGTGTAACTGGACTACTTCTTTAAAGTGACACCAGGCCTGGTGACCTTTGGGACATGGTTTTACCCCCTATAGGAATGTGCGATCATCATGAAACGTTCAGATCACTTACAACTCAATAGATTCTACCTTCTTGTAACGTTTCAGCCTAATTGGACCTTGTTTTCACACAAATGGACCCAGAATGATGTGAAATTGTGCTTCGCGCAACATAATTCTGGGTGCCATTTAAAAACCATAAGTGCTAATGACTCCATTCCTTTTTGGGGTAATGGGGGCTGTTAATTGGAGTACTCTAAAACAAACCTGACCTCTCTAGGATATTCAGAAGCCAAGTTATAAGCCCACAAATGTGTAACTGGACTACTTCTTTAAAGTGACACCAGGCCTGGTGACCTTTGGGACATGGTTTTACCCCCTATAGGAATGTGCGATCATCATGAAACGTTCAGATCACTTAAAACTCAATAGATTCTACCTTCTTGTAACGTTTCAGCCTGATTGGACCTTGTTTTCACACAAATGGACCCAGAATGATGTGAAACTGTGCTTCGTGCAACATAATTCTGGGTGCCATTTACAAACCATAAGTGCTAATGACTCCATTCCTTTTTTTGGTTGTAGGGGCTGTTGATTGGAGTACATTAAAACAAACCTGATCTCTCTAGGACATTCAGAAGCCAAGTTATAAGCCCACAAAGGTGTAACTGGACTACTTCTTTAAAGTGACACCAGGCCCGGTGACCTTTGGGACATGGTTTGACCCCCTATAGGAATGTGCGATCATCATGAAACGTTCAGATCACTTACAACTCAATAGATTCTACCTTCTTGTAACGTTTCAGCCTGATTGGACCTTGTTTTCACACAAATGAACCCAGAATGATGTGAAATTGTGCTTCGTGCAACATAATTCTGGGTGCCATTTAAAAACCATAAGTGCCAATGACTCCCTTCCTTTTTGTGGTTGTAGGGGCTGTTGATTGGAGTACATTAAAACAAACCTGACCTCTCTAGGACATTCAGAAGCCAGGTTATAAGCCCACAAAGGTGTAAATGGACTACTTCTTTAAAGTGACACCAGGCCCGGTGACCTTTGGGACATGGTTTGACCCCCTATAGGAATGTGCGATCACCATGAAACGTTCAGATCACTTACAACTCAATAGATTCTACCTTCTTGTAACGATTCAGCCTGATTGGACCTTGTTTTCACACAAATGAACCCAGAATGATGTGAAATTGTGCTTCGTGCAACATAATTCTGGGTGCCATTTACAAACCATAAGTGCTAATGACTCCATTCCTTTTGTGGTTGTAGGGGCTGTTGATTGGAGTACACTAAAACAAACCTGATCTCTCTAGGACATTCAGAAGCCAAGTTATAAGCCCACAAATGTGTAACTGGACTACTTCTTTAAATTGACACCAGATCCGGTGACCTTTGGGACATGGTTTCACCCCCTTAGGAAAGTGCTATCATCATGAAACGTTCAGATCACTTACAACTCAATAGATTCTACCTTCCTGTAACTTTTCTGTCTGATTGGACCTTGTTTTCACACAAATGAACCCAGAATGATGTGAAATTGTGCTTCGTGCAACATAATTCTGGGTGCCATTTAAAAACCATACGTGCTAATGACTCCATTCCCTTTTGTGGTTGTAGGGGCTGTTGATTGGAGTACATTAAAACAAACCTGATCTCTCTAGGACATTCAGAAGCCAAGTTATAAGCCCTCAAAGGTGTAACTGGACAACTTCTTTAAAGTGACACCAGGCCCGGTGACCTTTGGGACATGGTTTGACCCCCTATAGGAATGTGCGATCATCATGAAACGTTCAGATCACTTACAACTCAATAGATTCTACCTTCTTGTAACGTTTCAGCCTGATTGGACCTTGTTTTCACACAAATGGACCCAGAATGATGTGAAATTGTGCTTCGTGCAACATAATTCTGGGTGCCATTTACAAACCATAAGTGCTAATGACTCCATTCCTTTTTGTGGTTGTAGGGGCTGTTGATTGGAGTACATTAAAACAAACCTGATCTCTCTAGGACATTCAGAAGCCAGGTTATAAGCCCACAAAGGTGTAACTGGACTACTTCTTTAAAGTGACACCAGGCCTGATGACCTTTGGGACATGGTTTGACCCCCTATAGGAATGTGCGATCACCATGAAATGTTCAGATCACTTACAACTCAATAGATTCTACCTTCTTGTAACGTTTCAGCCTGATTGGACATTGTTTTCACACAAATGAACCCAGAATGATGTGAAATTGTGCTTCGTGCAACATAATTCTGGGTGCCATTTAAAAACCATAAGTGCTAATGACTCCATTCCTTTTTGTGGTTGTAGGGGCTGTTGATTGGAGTACACTAAAACAAACCTGATCTCTCTAGGACATTCAGAAGCCAAGTTATAAGCCCACAAATGTGTAACTGGACTACTTCTTTAAATTGACACCAGATCCGGTGACCTTTGGGACATGGTTTGACCCCCTATAGGAATGTGCGATCATCATGAAACGTTCAGATCACTTACAACTCAATAGATTCTACCTTCTTGTAACGTTTCAGCCTGATTGGACCTTGTTTTCACACAAATGGACCCAGAATGATGTGAAATTGTGCTTTGTGCAACATAATTCTGGGTGCCATTTACAAACCATAAGTGCTAATGACTCCATTCCTTTTTGTGGTTGTAGGGTCTGTTGATTGGAGTACACTGAAACAAACCTGATCTCTCTAGGACATTCAGAAGCCAAGTTATAAGCCCACAAATGTGTAACTGGACTACTTCTTTAAAGTGACACCAGGCCTGGTGACCTTTGGGACATGGTTTTACCCCCTATAGGAATGTGCGATCATCATGAAACGTTCAGATCACTTACAACTCAATAGATTCTACCTTCTTGTAACGTTTCAGCCTGATTGGACCTTGTTTTCACACAAATGGACCCAGAATGATGTGAAATTGTGCTTCGTGCAACATAATTCTGGGTGCCATTTAAAAACCATAAGTGCTAATGACTCCATTCCTTTTTGTGGTTGTAGGGGCTGTTGATTGGAGTACATTAAAACAAACCTGATCTCTCTAGGACATTCAGAAGCCAAGTTATAAGCCCACAAATGTGTAACTGGACTACTTTAAAGTGACACCAGGCCTGGTGACCTTTGGGACATGGTTTTACCCCCTGTAGGAATGTGCAATCATCATGAAACGTTCAGATCACTTACAACTCAATAGATTCTACCTTCTTGTAACGTTTCAGTCTGATTGGACCTTGTTTTCACACAAATGGACCCAGAAAATGTGAAATTGTGCTTCGTGCAACATAATTCTGGGTGCCATTTACAAACCATAAGTGCTAATGACTCCATTCCTTTTTGTGGTTGTAGGGTCTGTTGATTGGAGTACACTGAAACAAACCTGATTTCTCTAGGACATTCAGAAGCCAAGTTATAAGCCCACAAATGTGTAACTGGACTACTTCTTTAAAGTGACACCAGGCCTGGTGACCTTTGGGACATGGTTTTACCCCCTATAGGAATGTGCGATCATCATGAAACGTTCAGATCACTTACAACTCAATAGATTCTACCTTCTTGTAACGTTTCAGCCTGATTGGACCTTGTTTTCACACAAATGGACCCAGAATGATGTGAAATTGTGCTTCGTGCAACATAATTCTGGGTGTTATTTACAAACCATAAGTGCTAATGACTCCATTCCTTTTTGTGGTTGTAGGGGCTGTTGATTGGAGTACACTAAAACAACCCTGATCTCTCTAGGACATTCAGAAACCAAGTTATAAGCCCACAAATGTGTAACTGGACTACTTCTTTAAAGTGACACCAGGCCTGGTGACCTTTGGGACATGGTTTTACCCCTATAGGAATGTGCGATCATCATGAAACGTTCAGATCACTTACAACTCAATAGATTCTACCTTCTTGTAACGTTTCAGCCTGATTGGACCTTGTTTTCACACAAATGAACCCAGAATGATGTGAAATTGTGCTTCGCACAACATAATTCTGGGTGCCATTTAAAAACCATAAGTGCTAATGACTCCATTCCTTTTTGGGGTAATGGGGGCTGTTAATTGGAGTACTCTAAAACAAACCTGACCTCTCTAGGATATTCAGAAGCCAAGTTATAAGCCCACAAATGTGTAACTGGACTACTTCTTTAAAGTGACACCAGGCCTGGTGACCTTTGGGACATGGTTTTACCCCCTATAGGAATGTGCGATCATCATGAAACGTTCAGATCACTTACAACTCAATAGATTCTACCTTCTTGTAACGTTTCAGCCTAATTGGACCTTGTTTTCACACAAATGGACCCAGAATGATGTGAAATTGTGCTTCGTGCAACATAATTCTGGGTGCCATTTAAAAACCATAAGTGCTAATGACTCCATTCCTTTTTTTGGTTGTAGGGGCTGTTGATTGGAGTACATTAAAACAAACCTGATCTCTCTAGGACATTCAGAAGCCAAGTTATGAGCCCACAAAGGTGTAACTGGACTACTTCTTTAAAGTGACACCAGGCCCGGTGACCTTTGGGACATGGTTTGACCCCCTGTAGGAATGTGCGATCATCATGAAACGTTCAGATCACTTACAACTCAATAGATTGTACCTTCTTGTAACGTTTCAGCCTGATGGGACCTTGTTTTCACACAAATGAACCCAGAATGATGTGAAATTGTGCTTCGTGCAACATAATTCTGGGTGCCATTTAAAAACCATAAGTGCTAATGACTCCATTCCTTTTTGTGGTTGTAGGGGCTGTTGATTGGAGTACATTAAAACAAACCTGACCTCTCTAGGACATTCAGAAGCCAGGTTATAAGCCCACAAAGGTGTAAATGGACTACTTCTTTAAAGTGACACCAGGCCCGGTGACCTTTGGGACATGGTTTGACCCCCCATAGGAATGTGCGATCACCATGAAACGTTCAGATCACTTACAACTCAATAGATTCTACCTTCTTGTAACGATTCAGCCTGATTGGACATTGTTTTCACACAAATGAACCCAGAATGATGTGAAATTGTGCTTCGTGCAACATAATTCTGGGTGTCATTTACAAACCATAAGTGCTAATGACTCCATTCCTTTTTGTGGTTGTAGGGGCTGTTGATTGGAGTACACTAAAACAAACCTGATCTCTCTAGGACATTCAGAAGCCAAGTTATAAGCCCACAAATGTGTAACTGGACTACTTCTTTAAAGTGACACCAGGCCTGGTGACCTTTGGGACATGGTTTTACCCCCTATAGGAATGTGCGATCATCATGAAACGTTCAGATCACTTACAACTCAATAGATTCTAGCTTCTTGTAACGTTTCAGCCTGATTGGACCTTGTTTTCACACAAATGGACCCAGAATGATGTGAAATTGTGCTTCGTGCAACATACTTCTGGGTGCCATTTACAAACCATACGTGCTAATGACTCCATTCCCTTTTGTGGTTGTAGGGGCTGTTGATTGGAGTACATTAAAACAAACCTGATCTCTCTAGTACATTCAGAAGCCAAGTTATAAGCCCTCAAAGGTGTAACTGGACAACTTCTTTAAAGTGACACCAGGCCCGGTGACCTTTGGGACATGGTTTGACCCCCTATAGGAATGTGCGATCATCATGAAAGGTTCAGATCACTTACAACTCAATAGATTCTACCTTCTTGTAACGTTTCAGCCTGATTGGACCTTGTTTTCACACAAATGGACCCAGAATGATGTGAAATTGTGCTTCGTGCAACATAATTCTGGGTGCAATTTACAAACCATAAGTGCTAATGACTCCATTCCTTTTTGTGGTTGAAGGGGCTGTTGATTGGAGTACATTAAAACAAACCTGATCTCTCTAGGACATTCAGAAGCCAGGTTATAAGCCCACAAAGGTGTAACTGGACTACTTCTTTAAAGTGACACCAGGCCCGGTGACCTTTGGGACATGGTTTGACCACCTATAGGAATGTGTGATCACCATGAAATGTTCAGATCACTTACAACTCAATAGATTCTACCTTCTTGTAACGTTTCAGCCTGATTGGACCTTGTTTTCACACAAATGAACCCAGAATGATGTGAAATTGTGCTTCGTGCAACATAATTCTGGGTCTCGTCTCTCTCGTCTCGTCTTCCTCCGCTTATCCGGGTCCGGGTCGCGGGGGCAGCATCCCAACTAGGGAGCTCCAGGCCGTCCTCTCCCCGGCCTTGTCCACCAGCTCCTCCGGCAGGACCCCAAGGCGTTCCCGGACCAGATTGGAGATGTAACTTCTCCAACGTGTCCTGGGTCGACCCGGGGGCCTTCTGCCGGCAGGACATGCCCGAAACACCTCCCCAGGGAGGCGTCCAGGAGGCATCCTGACCAGATGCCCAAACCACCTCAACTGGCTCCTTTCGATCCGGAGGAGCAGCGGTTCTACTCCGAGTCCCTCCCGAATGTCCGAGCTCCTCACCCTATCTCTAAGGCTGAGCCCGGCCACCCTACGGAGGAAACTCATTTCGGCCGCTTGTATCCGCGATCTCGTTCTTTCGGTCATTACCCAAAGCTCATGACCATAGGTGAGGATTGGGACGTAGATCGACCGGTAAATCGAGAGCCTGGCTTTCTGGCTCAGCTCCCTCTTCCCCACGACAGATCGGCTCAGCGTCCGCATCACTGCAGATGCCGAACCAAACCGCCTGTCGATCTCCCGATCCCTCCTACCCTCACTCGTGAACAAGACCCCGAGATACTTAAACTCCTCCACTTGAGGTAGGACCTCTCCCCCGACCCGGAGGTGGCAAGCCACCCTTTTCCGGTCGAGAACCATGGTCTCAGATTTGGAGGTGCTGATCCTCATCCCAGCCGCTTCACATTCGGCCGCGAACCTACCCAGCAAGAGCTGAAGGTCAGAGCTGGATGAAGCTAGGAGGACCACATCATCCGCAAAAAGCAGAGACGAGATTCTCCTGCCACCAAACTCAACACACTCCACACCACGGCTGCGTCTAGAAATTCTGTCCATAAAAGTGATGAACAGAACCGGTGACAAAGGGCAGCCCTGGCGGAGTCCAACCCTCACTGGGAACAGGTCCGACTTACTACCGGCTATGTGGACCAAACTCACGCTCCTCTGGTAAAGGGACTGAATGGCCCTTAACAGAAAGCCACCCACCCCATACTCCTGGAGCGTCCCCCACAGGGTGCCCCTGGGGACACGGTCATAAGCCTTCTCCAAATCCACAAAGCACATGTGGATTGGTTGGGCAAACTCCCATGCCCCCTCCATCACCCTTGCAAGGGTATAGAGCTGGTCCACAGTTCCACGGCCAGGACGAAAACCACATTGCTCCTCCTCTATCTGAGATTCAACTATCGATCGGACCCTCCTCTCCAGTACCTTGGAGTAGACCTTTCCAGGGAGGCTGAGGAGTGTGATCCCCCTATAGTTGGAACACACCCTCAGGTCACCCTTCTTAAAGATGGGGACCACCACCCCGGTCTGCCACTCCCTAGGAACTGCCCCCGATGACCACGCAATGTTGTAGAGACGTGTCAACCATGACAGCCCTACAACATCCATAGCCTTGAGATACCCAGGACGAACCTCATCCGCCCCCGGGGCTCCGCCGCTGTGTAGTTGTTTGACTACCTCAGCAACTTCTGCCCCCGAGATCGGACAGTCCATCCCCAGGCCTCCCAGCTCTGGTTCCTCCTCGGAATGCGCATTGGTGGGATTGAGGAGCTCCTCAAAGTATTCCTTCCACCGTCCGACTATAGCCTCAGTTGACGTCAGCAGCTCCCCATCCCCACTGTAAACAGTGTGAGCGAGTTGCTGCCTTCCTCTCCTGAGGCGCCGGACAGTTTGCCAGAACCTCTTTGGAGCCGATCGATAGTCTTTCTCCATGGCCTCACCAAACTCCTCCCACGCCCGAGATTCTGGGTGCCATTTAAAAACCATAAGTGCTAATGACTCCATTCCTTTTTGTGGTTGTAGGGGCTGTTGATTGGAGAACACTAAAACAAACCTGATCTCTCTAGGACATTCAGAAGCCAAGTTATAAGCCCACAAATGTGTAACTGGACTACTTCTTTAAATTGACACCAGATCCGGTGACCTTTGGGACATGGTTTGACCCCCTATAGGAATGTGCGATCATCATGAAACGTTCAGATCACTTACAACTCAATAGATTCTACCTTCTTGTAACGTTTCAGTCTGATTGGACCTTGTTTTCACACAAATGGACCCAGAATGATGTGAAATTGTGCTTCGTGCAACATAATTCTGGGTGCCATTTACAAACCATAAGTGCTAATGACTCCATTCCTCTTTGTGGTTGTAGGGTCTGTTGATTGGAGTACACTGAAACAAACCTGATCTCTCTAGGACATTCAGAAGCCAAGTTATAAGCCCACAAATGTGTAACTGGACTACTTCTTTAAAGTGACACCAGGCCTGGTGACCTTTGGGACATGGTTTTACCCCCTATAGGAATGTGCGATCATCATGAAACGTTCAGATCACTTACAACTCAATAGATTCTACCTTCTTGTAACCTTTCAGCCTGATTGGACCTTGTTTTCACACAAATGAACCCAGAATGATGTGAAATTGTGCTTCGCGCAACATAATTCTGGGTGCCATTTAAAAACCATAAGTGCTAATGACTCCATTCCTTTTTGGGGTAATGGGGGCTGTTAATTGGAGTACTCTAAAACAAACCTGACCTCTCTAGGATATTCAGAAGCCAAGTTATAAGCCCACAAATGTGTAACTGGACTACTTCTTTAAAGTGACACCAGGCCTGGTGACCTTTGGGACATGGTTTTACCCCCTATAGGAATGTGCGATCATCATGAAACGTTCAGATCACTTACAACTCAATAGATTCTACCTTCTTGTAACGTTTCAGCCTAATTGGACCTTGTTTTCACACAAATGGACCCAGAATGATGTGAAATTGTGCTTCGTGCAACATAATTCTGGGTGCCATTTAAAAACCATAAGTGCTAATGACTCCATTCCTTTTTTTGGTTGTAGGGGCTGTTGATTGGAGTACATTAAAACAAACCTGATCTCTCTAGGACATTCAGAAGCCAAGTTATAAGCCCACAAAGGTGTAACTGGACTACTTCTTTAAAGTGACACCAGGCCCGGTGACCTTTGGGACATGGTTTGACCCCCTATAGGAATGTGCGATCATCATGAAACGTTCAGATCACTTACAACTCAATAGATTGTACCTTCTTGTAACGTTTCAGCCTGATGGGACCTTGTTTTCACACAAATGAACCCAGAATGATGTGAAATTGTGCTTCGTGCAACATAATTCTGGGTGCCATTTAAAAACCATAAGTGCTAATGACTCCATTCCTTTTTGTGGTTGTAGGGGCTGTTGATTGGAGTACATTAAAACAAACCTGACCTCTCTAGGACATTCAGAAGCCAGGTTATAAGCCCACAAAGGTGTAAATGGACTACTTCTTTAAAGTGACACCAGGCCCGGTGACCTTTGGGACATGGTTTGACCCCCTATAGGAATGTGCGATCACCATGAAACGTTCAGATCACTTACAACTCAATAGATTCTACCTTCTTGTAACGATTCAGCCTGATTGGACCTTGTTATCACACAAATGAACCCAGAATGATGTGAAATTGTGCTTCGTGCAACATAATTCTGGGTGTCATTTACAAACCATAAGTGCTAATGACTCCATTCCTTTTTGTGGTTGTAGGGGCTGTTGATTGGAGTACACTAAAACAAACCTGATCTCTCTAGGACATTCAGAAGCCAAGTTATAAGCCCACAAATGTGTAACTGGACTACTTCTTTAAAGTGACACCAGGCCTGGTGACCTTTGGGACATGGTTTTACCCCCTATAGGAATGTGCGATCATCATGAAACGTTCAGATCACTTACAACTCAATAGATTCTACCTTCTTGTAACGTTTCAGCCTGATTGGACCTTGTTTTCACACAAATGGACCCAGAATGATGTGAAATTGTGCTTCGTGCAACATACTTCTGGGTGCCATTTACAAACCATACGTGCTAATGACTCCATTCCCTTTTGTGGTTGTAGGGGCTGTTGATTGGAGTACATTAAAACAAACCTGATCTCTCTAGGACATTCAGAAGCCAAGTTATAAGCCCTCAAAGGTGTAACTGGACAACTTCTTTAAAGTGACACCAGGCCCGGTGACCTTTGGGACATGGTTTGACCCCCTATAGGAATGTGCGATCATCATGAAAGGTTCAGATCACTTACAACTCAATAGATTCTACCTTCTTGTAACGTTTCAGCCTGATTGGACCTTGTTTTCACACAAATGGACCCAGAATGATGTGAAATTGTGCTTCGTGCAACATAATTCTGGATGCCATTTACAAACCATAAGTGCTAATGACTCCATTCCTTTTTGTGGTTGAAGGGGCTGTTGATTGGAGTACATTAAAACAAACCTGATCTCTCTAGGACATTCAGAAGCCAGGTTATAAGCCCACAAAGGTGTAACTGGACTACTTCTTTAAAGTGACACCAGGCCCGGTGACCTTTGGGACATGGTTTGACCACCTATAGGAATGTGCGATCACCATGAAATGTTCAGATCACTTACAACTCAATAGATTCTACCTTCTTGTAACGTTTCAGCCTGATTGGACCTTGTTTTCACACAAATGAACCCAGAATGATGTGAAATTGTGCTTCGTGCAACATAATTCTGGGTGCCATTTAAAAACCATAAGTGCTAATGACTCCATTCCTTTTTGTGGTTGTAGGGGCTGTTGATTGGAGTACACTAAAACAAACCTGCTCTCTCTAGGACATTCAGAAGCCAAGTTATAAGCCCACAAATGTGTAACTGGACTACTTTAAAGTGACACCAGGCCTGGTGACCTTTGGGACATGGTTTTACCCCCTGTAGGAATGTGCAATCATCATGAAACGTTCAGATCACTTACAACTCAATAGATTCTACCTTCTTGTAACGTTTCAGTCTGATTGGACCTTGTTTTCACACAAATGGACCCAGAAAATGTGAAATTGTGCTTCGTGCAACATAATTCTGGGTGCCATTTACAAACCATAAGTGCTAATGACTCCATTCCTTTTTGTGGTTGTAGGGTCTGTTGATTGGAGTACACTGAAACAAACCTGATTTCTCTAGGACATTCAGAAGCCAAGTTATAAGCCCACAAATGTGTAACTGGACTACTTCTTTAAAGTGAGACCAGGCCTGGTGACCTTTGGGACATGGTTTTACCCCCTATAGGAATGTGCGATCATCATGAAACGTTCAGATCACTTACAACTCAATAGATTCTACCTTCTTGTAACGTTTCAGCCTGATTGGACCTTGTTTTCACACAAATGGACCCAGAATGATGTGAAATTGTGCTTCGTGCAACATAATTCTGGGTGTTATTCACAAACCATAAGTGCTAATGACTCCATTCCTTTTTGTGGTTGTAGGGGCTGTTGATTGGAGTACACTAAAACAACCCTGATCTCTCTAGGACATTCAGAAACTAAGTTATAAGCCCACAAATGTGTAACTGGACTACTTCTTTAAAGTGACACCAGGCCTGGTGACCTTTGGGACATGGTTTTACCCCCTATAGGAATGTGCGATCATCATGAAACGTTCAGATCACTTACAACTCAATAGATTCTACCTTCTTGTAACGTTTCAGCCTGATTGGACCTTGTTTTCACACAAATGAACCCAGAATGATGTGAAATTGTGCTTCGCGCAACATAATTCTGGGTGCCATTTAAAAACCATAAGTGCTAATGACTCCATTCCTTTTTGGGGTAATGGGGGCTGTTAATTGGAGTACTCTAAAACAAACCTGACCTCTCTAGGATATTCAGAAGCCAAGTTATAAGCCCACAAATGTGTAACTGGACTACTTCTTTAAAGTGACACCAGGCCTGGTGACCTTTGGGACATGGTTTTACCCCCTATAGGAATGTGCGATCATCATGAAACGTTCAGATCACTTACAACTCAATAGATTCTACCTTCTTGTAACGTTTCAGCCTGATTGGACCTTGTTTTCACACAAATGGACCCAGAATGATGTGAAATTGTGCTTCGTGCAACATAATTCTGGGTGTTATTCACAAACCATAAGTGCTAATGACTCCATTCCTTTTTGTGGTTGTAGGGGCTGTTGATTGGAGTACACTAAAACAACCCTGATCTCTCTAGGACATTCAGAAACCAAGTTATAAGCCCACAAATGTGTAACTGGACTACTTCTTTAAAGTGACACCAGGCCTGGTGACCTTTGGGACATGGTTTTACCCCCTATAGGAATGTGCGATCATCATGAAACGTTCAGATCACTTACAACTCAATAGATTCTACCTTCTTGTAACGTTTCAGCCTGATTGGACCTTGTTTTCACACAAATGAACCCAGAATGATGTGAAATTGTGCTTCGCGCAACATAATTCTGGGTGCCATTTAAAAACCATAAGTGCTAATGACTCCATTCCTTTTTGGGGTAATGGGGGCTGTTAATTGGAGTACTCTAAAACAAACCTGACCTCTCTAGGATATTCAGAAGCCAAGTTATAAGCCCACAAATGTGTAACTGGACTACTTCTTTAAAGTGACACCAGGCCTGGTGACCTTTTGGACATGGTTTTACCCCCTATAGGAATGTGCGATCATCATGAAACGTTCAGATCACTTACAACTCAATAGATTCTACCTTCTTGTAACGTTTCAGCCTGATTGGACCTTGTTTTCACACAAATGGACCCAGAATGATGTGAAATTGTGCTTCGTGCAACATAATTCTGGGTGCCATTTAAAAACCATAAGTGCTAATGACTCCATTCCTTTTTTGGTTGTAGGGGCTGTTGATTGGAGTACATTAAAACAAACCTGATCTCTCTAGGACATTCAGAAGCCAAGTTATAAGCCCACAAAGGTGTAACTGGACTACTTCTTTAAAGTGACACCAGGCCCGGTGACCTTTGGGACATGTTTTGACCCCCTATAGGAATGTGCGATCATCATGAAACGTTCAGATCACTTACAACTCAATAGATTCTACCTTCTTGTAACGTTTCAGCCTGATTGGACCTTAATTTCACACAATTGAACCCAGAATGATGTGAAATTGTGCTTCATGCAACATAATTCTGGGTGCCATTTAAAAACCATAAGTGCTAATGACTCCATTCCTTTTTGTGGTTGTAGGGGCTGTTGATTGGAGTACATTAAAACAAACCTGACCTCTCTAGGACATTCAGAAGCCAGGTTATAAGCCCACAAAGGTGTAAATGGACTACTTCTTTAAAGTGACACCAGGCCCGGTGACCTTTGGGACATGGTTTGACCCCCTATAGGAATGTGCGATCACCATGAAACGTTCAGATCACTTACAACTCAATAGATTCTACCTTCTTGTAACGATTCAGCCTGATTGGACCTTGTTTTCACACAAATGAACCCAGAATGATGTGAAATTGTGCTTCGTGCAACATAATTCTGGGTGTCATTTACAAACCATAAGTGCTAATGACTCCATTCCTTTTTGTGGTTGTAGGGGCTGTTGATTGGAGTACACTAAAACAAACCTGATCTCTCTAGGACATTCAGAAGCCAAGTTATAATCCCACAAATGTGTAACTGGACTACTTCTTTAAATTGACACCAGATCCGGTGACCTTTGGGACATGGTTTCACCCCCTTAGGAAAGTGCTATCATCATGAAACGTTCAGATCACTTACAACTCAATAGATTCTACCTTCTTGTAACGTTTCAGCCTGATTAGACCTTGTTTTCACACAAATAGACCCAGAATGATGTGAAATTGTGCTTCGTGCAACATAATTCTGGGTGCCATTTACAAACCATAAGTGCTAATGACTCCATTCCTTTTTGTGGTTGTAGGGGCTGTTGATTGGAGTACATTAAAACAAACCTGATCTCTCTAGGACATTCAGAAGCCAAGTTATAAGCCCACAAAGGTGTAACTGGACTACTTCTTTAAAGTGACACCAGGCCTGGTGACCTTTGGGACATGGTTTTACCCCCTATAGGAATGTGCGATCATCATGAAACGTTCAGATCACTTACAACTCAATAGATTCTACCTTCTTGTAACGTTTCAGCCTGATTAGACCTTGTTTTCACACAAATGGACCCAGAATGATGTGACATTGTGCTTCGTGCAACATAATTCTGGGTGTTATTTACAAACCATAAGTGCTAATGACTCCATTCCTTTTAGTGGTTGTAGGGGCTGTTGATTGGAGTACACTAAAACAAACCTGATCTCTCTAGGACATTCAGAAGCCAAGTTATAAGCCCACAAATGTGTAACTGGACTACTTCTTTAAAGTGACACCAGGCCTGGTGACCTTTGGGACATGGTTTTACCCCCTATAGGAATGTGCGATCATCATGAAACGTTCAGATCACTTACAACTCAATAGATTCTACCTTCTTGTAACGTTTCAGCCTGATTGGACCTTGTTTTCACACAAATGGACCCAGAATGATGTGAAATTGTGCTTCGTGCAACATACTTCTGGGTGCCATTTACAAACCATAAGTGCTAATGACTCCATTCCCTTTTGTGGTTGTAGGGGCTGTTGATTGGAGTACATTAAAACAAACCTGATCTCTCTAGGACATTCAGAAGCCAAGTTATAAGCCCACAAAGGTGTAACTGGACTACTTCTTTAAAGTGACACCAGGCCCGGTGACCTTTGGGACATGGTTTGACCCCCTATAGGAATGTGCGATCATCATGAAACGTTCAGATCACTTACAACTCAATAGATTCTACCTTCTTGTAACGTTTCAGCCTGATTGGACCTTGTTTTCACACAAATGGACCCAGAATGATGTGAAATTGTGCTTCGTGCAACATAATTCTGGGTGCCATTTACAAACCATAAGTGCTAATGACTCCATTCCTTTTTGTGGTTGTAGGGGCTGTTGATTGGAGTACATTAAAAAGAAACCTGATCTCTCTAGGACATTCAGAAGCCAGGTTATAAGCCCACAAAGGTGTAACTGGACTACTTCTTTAAAGTGACCCCAGGCCCGGTGACCTTTGGGACATGGTTTGACCCCCTATAGGAATGTGGGATCACCATGAAATGTTCAGATCACTTACAACTCAATAGATTCTACCTTCTTGTAACGTTTCAGCCTGATTGGACCTTGTTTTCACACAAATGAACCCAGAATTATGTGAAATTGTGCTTCGTGCAACATAATTCTGGGTGCCATATAAAAACCATAAGTGCTAATGACTCCATTACTTTTTGTGGTTGTAGGGGCTGTTTATTGGAGTACACTAAAACAAACCTGATCTCTCTAGGACATTCAGAAGCCAGGTTATAAGCCCACAAATGTGTAACTGGACTACTTCTTTAAAGTGACACCAGGCCTGGTGACCTTTGGGACATGGTTTTACCCCCTATAGGAATGTGCGATCATCATGAAACGTTCAGATCACTTACAACTCAATAGATTCTACCTTCTTGTAACGTTTCAGCCTGATTGGACCTTGTTTTCACACAAATGGACCCAGAATGATGTGAAATTGTGCTTCGTGCAACATACTTCTGGGTGCCATTTACAAACCATACGTGCTAATGACTCCATTCCCTTTTGTGGTTGTAGGGGCTGTTGATTGGAGTACACTAAAACAAACCTGATCTCTCTAGGACATTCAGAAGCCAAGTTATAAGCCCACAAATGTGTAACTGGACTACTTCTTTAAATTGACACCAGATCCGGTGACCTTTGGGACATGGTTTGACCACCTATAGGAATGTGCGATCACCATGAAATGTTCAGATCACTTACAACTCAATAGATTCTACCTTCTTGTAACGTTTCAGCCTGATTGGACCTTGTTTTCACACAAATGAACCCAGAATGATGTGAAATTGTGCTTCGTGCAACATAATTCTGGGTGCCATTTAAAAACCATAAGTGCTAATGACTCCATTCCTTTTTGTGGTTGTAGGGGCTGTTGATTGGAGTACACTAAAACAAACCTGATCTCTCTAGGACATTCAGAAGCCAAGTTATAAGCCCACAAATGTGTAACTGGACTACTTCTTTAAATTGACACCAGATCCGGTGACCTTTGGGACATGGTTTGACCCCCTATAGGAATGTGCGATCATCATGAAACGTTCAGATCACTTACAACTCAATAGATTCTACCTTCTTGTAACGTTTCAGCCTGATTGGACCTTGTTTTCACACAAATTGACCCAGAATGATGTGAAATTGTGCTTCGTGCAACATAATTCTGGGTGCCATTTAAAAACCATAAGTGCTAATGACTCCATTCCTTTTTGTGGTTGTAGGGGCTGTTGATTGGAGTACACTAAAACAAACCTGATCTCTCTAGGACATTCAGAAGCCAAGTTATAAGCCCACAAATGTGTAACTGGACTACTTTAAAGTGACACCAGGCCTGGTGACCTTTGGGACATGGTTTTACCCCCTGTAGGAATGTGCAATCATCATGAAACGTTCAGATCACTTACAACTCAATAGATTCTACCTTCTTGTAACGTTTCAGTCTGATTGGACCTTGTTTTCACACAAATGGACCCAGAAAATATGAAATTGTGCTTCGTGCAACATAATTCTGGGTGCCATTTACAAACCATAAGTGCTAATGACTCCATTCCTTTTTGTGGTTGTAGGGTCTGTTGATTGGAGTACACTGAAACAAACTTGATTTCTCTAGGACATTCAGAAGCCAAGTTATAAGCCCACAAATGTGTAACTGGACTACTTCTTTAAAGTGACACCAGGCCTGGTGACCTTTGGGACATGGTTTTACCCCCTATAGGAATGTGCGATCATCATGAAACGTTCAGATCACTTACAACTCAATAGATTCTACCTTCTTGTAACGTTTCAGCCTGATTGGACCTTGTTTTCACAGAAATGGACCCAGAATGATGTGAAATTGTGCTTCGTGCAACATAATTCTGGGTGTTATTTACAAACCATAAGTGCTAATGACTCCATTCCTTTTTGTGGTTCTAGGGGCTGTTGATTGGAGTACACTAAAACAAACCTGATCTCTCTAGGACATTCAGAAGCCAAGTTATAAGCCCACAAACGTGTAACTGGACTACTTCTTTAAAGTGACACCAGGCTGGTGACCTTTGGGACATGGTTTTACCCCCTATAGGAATGTGCGATCATCATGAAACGTTCAGATCACTTACAACTCAATAGATTTTACCTTCTTGTAACGTTTCAGCCTGATTGGAACTTGTTTTCACACAAATGAACCCAGAATGATGTGAAATTGTGCTTCGTGCAACATAATTCTGGGTGCCATTTAAAAACCATAAGTGCTAATGACTCCATTCCTTTTTGTGGTTGTAGGGTCTTGGAGTACACTGAAACAAACCTAATCTCTCTAGGACATTCAGAAGCCAAGTTATAAGCCCACAAATGTGTAACTGGACTACTTCTTTAAAGTGACACCAGGCCTGGTGACCTTTGGGACATGGTTTTACCCCCTATAGGAATGTGCGATCATCATGAAACGTTCAGATCACTTACAACTCAATAGATTCTACCTTCTTGTAACGTTTCAGCCTGATTGGACCTTGTTTTCACACAAATGGACCCAGAATGATGTGAAATTGTGCTTCGTGCAACATAATTCTGGGTGCCATTTAAAAACCATAAGTGCTAATGACTCCATTCCTTTTTGTGGTTGTAGGGGCTGTTGATTGGAGTACATTAAAACAAACCTGATCTCTCTAGGACATTCAGAAGCCAAGTTATAAGCCCACAAATGTGTAACTGGACTACTTTAAAGTGACACCAGGCCTGGTGACCTTTGGGACATGGTTTTACCCCCTGTAGGAATGTGCAATCATCATGAAACGTTCAGATCACTTACAACTCAATAGATTCTACCTTCTTGTAACGTTTCAGCCTGATTGGACCTTGTTTTCACACAAATGGACCCAGAATGATGTGAAATTGTGCTTCCTGCAACATAATTCTGGGTGTTATTTACAAACCATAAGTGCTAATGACTCCATTCCTTTTTGTGGTTGTAGGGGCTGTTGATTGGAGTACACTAAAACAAACCTGATCTCTCTAGGACATTCAGAAGCCAAGTTATAAGCCCACAAATGTGTAACTGGACTACTTCTTTAAAGTGACACCAGGCCTGGTGACCTTTGGGACATGGTTTTACCCCCTATAGGAATGTGCGATCATCATGAAACAGTCAGATCACTTACAACTCAATAGATTCTACCTTCTTGTAACGTTTCAGCCTGATTGGACCTTGTTTTGACACAAATGGACCCAGAATGATGTGAAATTGTGCTTCGTGCAACATACTTCTGGGTGCCATTTACAAACCATAAGTGCTAATGACTCCATTCCTTTTTGTGGTTGTAGGGGCTGTTGATTGGAGTACATTAAAACAAACCTGATCTCTCTAGGACATTCAGAAGCCAAGTTATAAGCCCACAAAGGTGTAACTGGACTACTTCTTTAAAGTGACACCAGGCCCGATGACCTTTGGGACATGGTTTGACCCCCTATAGGAATGTGCGATCATCATGAAACGTTCAGATCACTTACAACTCAATAGATTCTACCTTCTTGTAACGTTTCAGCCTGATTGGACCTTGTTTTCACACAAATGGACCCAGAATGATGTGAAATTGTGCTTCGTGCAACATAATTCTGGGTGCCATTTACAAACCATAAGTGCTAATGACTCCATTCCTTTTTGTGGTTGTAGGGGCTGTTGATTGGAGTACATTAAAACAAACCTGATCTCTCTAGGACATTCAGAAGCCAAGTTATAAGCCCACAAAGGTGTAACTGGACTACTTCTTTAAAGTGACACCAGATCCGGTGACCTTTGGGACATGGTTTGACCCCCTTAGGAAAGTGCTATCATCATGAAACGTTCAGATCACTTACAACTCAATAGATTCTACCTTCCTGTAACGTTTCAGCCTGATTGGACCTTGTTTTCACACAAATGGACCCAGAATGATGTGAAATTGTGCTTCGTGCAACATAATTCTGGGTGCCATTTACAAACCATAAGTGCTAATGACTCCATTCCTTTTTGTGGTTGTAGGGGCTGTTGATTGGAGTACACTAAAACAAACCTGATCTCTCTAGGACATTCAGAAGCCAAGTTATAAGCCCACAAATGTGTAACTGGACTACTTCTTTAAAGTGACACCAGGCCTGGTGACCTTTGGGACATGGTTTTACCCCCTATAGGAATGTGCGATCATCATGAAACGTTCAGATCACTTACAACTCAATAGATTCTACCTTCTTGTAACGTTTCAGCCTGATTGGACCATGTTTTCACACAAATGGACCCAGAATGATGTGAAATTGTGCTTCGTGCAACATAATTCTGGGTGCCATTTACAAACCATAAGTGCTAATGACTCCATTCCTTTTTGTGGTTGTAGGGGCTGTTGATTGGAGTACACTAAAACAAACCTGATCTCTCTAGGACATTCAGAAGCCAAGTTATAAGCCCACAAATGTGTAACTGGACTACTTCTTTAAATTGACACCTGATCCGGTGACCTTTGGGACATGGTTTGACCCCCTTAGGAAAGTGCTATCATCATGAAACGTTCAGATCACTTACAACTCAATAGATTCTACCTTCCTGTAACGTTTCTGCCTGATTGGACCTTGTTTTCACACAAATGAACCCAGAATGATGTGAAATTGTGCTTCGTGCAACATAATTCTGGGTGCCATTTAAAAACCATAAGTGCTAATGACTCCATTCCTTTTTGGGGTAATGGGGGCTGTTAATTGGAGTACTCTAAAACAAACCTGACCTCTCTAGGATATTCAGAAGCCAAGTTATAAGCCCACAAATGTGTAACTGGACTACTTCTTTAAATTGACACCAGGCCCGGTGACCTTTGGGACATGGTTTCACCCCCTATAGGAATATGCGATCATCATGAAACGTTCAGATCACTTACAACTCAATAGATTCTACCTTCTTGTAACGTTTCAGCCTGATTGGACCTTGTTTTGACACAAATGGACCCAGAATGATGTGAAATTGTGTTTCGTGCAACATAATTCTGGGTGCCATTTACAAACCATAAGTGCTAATGACTCCATTCCTTTTTGTGGTTGTAGGGGCTGTTGATTGGAGTACACTGAAACAAACCTGATCTCTCTAGGACATTCAGAAGCCAAGTTATAAGCCCACAAATGTGTAACTGGACTACTTCTTTAAAGTGAAACCAGGCCTGGTGACCTTTGGGACATGGTTTTACCCCCTATAGGAATGTGCGATCATCATGAAACGTTCAGATCACTTACAACTCAATAGATTCTACCTTCTTGTAACGTTTCAGCCTGATTGGACCTTGTTTTCACACAAATGGACCCAGAATGATGTGAAATTGTGCTTCTTGCAACATAATTCTGGGTGCCATTTACAAACCATAAGTGCTAATGACTCCATTCCTTTTTGTGGTTGTAGGGGCTGTTGATTGGAGTACATTAAAACAAACCTGATCTCTCTAGGACATTCAGAAGCCAAGTTATAAGCCCACAAAGGTGTAACTGGACTGCTTCTTTAAAGTGACACCAGGCCCGGTGACCTTTGGGACATGGTTTGACCACCTTAGGAAAGTGCTATCATCATGAAACGTTCAGATCACTTACAACTCAATAGATTCTACCTTCCTGTAACGTTTCTGCCTTATTGGACCTTGTTTTCACACAAATGAACCCAGAATGATGTGAAATTGTGCTTCGTGCAACATAATTCTGGGTGCCATTTAAAAACCATAAGTGCTAATGACTCCATTCCTTTTTGGGGTAATGGGGGCTGTTAATTGGATTACTCTAAAATAAACCTGACCTCTCTAGGATATTCAGAAGCCAAGTTATAAGCCCACAAATGTGTAACTGGACTACTTCTTTAAATTGACACCAGGCCCGGTGACCTTTGGGACATGGTTTGACCCCCTATAGGAATATGCGATCATCATGAAACGTTCAGATCACTTACAACTCAATAGATTCTACCTTCTTGTAACGTTTCAGCCTGATTGGACCTTGTTTTCACACAAATGGACCCAGAATGATGTGAAATTGTGCTTCGTGCAACATAATTCTGGGTGCCATTTACAAACCATAAGTGCTAATGACTCCATTCCTTTTTTTGGTTGTAGGGGCTGTTGATTGGAGTACATTAAAACAAACCTGATCTCTCTAGGACATTCAGAAGCCAAGTTATAAGCCCATCAAAGGTGTAACTGGACTACTTCTTTAAAGTGACACCAGGCCCGGTGACCTTTGGGACATGGTTTGACCCCCTATAGGAATGTGCGATCATCATGAAACGTTCAGATCACTTACAACTCAATAGATTCTACCTTCTTGTAACGTTTCAGCCTGATTGGACCTTGTTTTCACACAAATGAACCCAGAATGATGTGAAATTGTGCTTCGTGCAACATAATTCTGGGTGCCATTTAAAAACCATAAGTGCTAATGACTCCATTCCTTTTTGTGGTTGTAGGGGCTGTTGATTGGAGTACATTAAAACAAACCTGACCTCTCTAGGACATTCAGAAGCCAGGTTATAAGCCCACAAAGGTGTAAATGGACTACTTCTTTAAAGTGACACCAGGCCCGGTGACCTTTGGGACATGGTTTGACCCCCTATAGGAATGTGCGATCACCATGAAACGTTCAGATCACTTACAACTCAATAGATTCTACCTTCTTGTAACGATTCAGCCTGATTGGACCTTGTTTTCACACAAATGAACCCAGAATGATGTGAAATTGTGCTTCGTGCAACATAATTCTGGGTGTCATTTACAAACCATAAGTGCTAATGACTCCATTCCTTTTTGTGGTTGTAGGGGCTGTTGATTGGAGTACACTAAAACAAACCTGATCTCTCTAGGACATTCAGAAGCCAAGTTATAAGCCCACAAATGTGTAACTGGACTACTTCTTTAAATTGACACCAGATCCGGTGACCTTTGGGACATGGTTTCACCCCCTTAGGAAAGTGCTATCATCATGAAACGTTCAGATCACTTACAACTCAATAGATTCTACCTTCCTGTAACTTTTCTGCCTGATTGGACCTTGTTTTCACACAAATGAACCCAGAATGATGTGAAATTGTGCTTCGTGCAACATAATTCTGGGTGCCATTTAAAAACCATAAGTGCTAATGACTCCATTCCTTTTTGGGGTAATGGGGGCTGTTAATTGGAGTACTCTAAAACAAACCTGACCTCTGTAGGATATTCAGAAGCCAAGTTATAAGCCCACAAATGTGTAACTGTACTACTTATTTAAAGTGACACCAGGCCTGGTGACCTTTGGGACATGGTTTTACCCCCTATAGGAATGTGCGATCATCATGAAACGTTCAGATCACTTACAACTCAATAGATTCTACCTTCTTGTAACGTTTCAGCCTGATTAGACCTTGTTTTCACACTAATGGACCCAGAATGATGTGAAATTGTGCTTCGTGCAACATAATTCTGGGTGCCATTTACAAACCATAAGTGCTAATGACTCCATTCCTTTTTGTGGTTGTAGGGGCTGTTGATTGGAGTACATTAAAACAAACCTGATCTCTCTAGGACATTCAGAAGCCAAGTTATAAGCCCACGAAGGTGTAACTGGACTACTTTAAGGTGACACCAGGCCCGGTGACCTTTGGGACATGGTTTGACCCCCTATAGGAATGTGCGATCATCATGAAACGTTCAGATCACTTACAACTCAATAGATTCTACCTTCTTGTAACGTTTCAGCCTGATTAGACCTTGTTTTCACACAAATGGACCCAGAATGATGTGACATTGTGCTTCGTGCAACATAATTCTGGGTGTTATTTACAAACCATAAGTGCTAATGACTCCATTCCTTTTTGTGGTTGTAGGGGCTGTTGATTGGAGTACACTAAAACAAACCTGATCTCTCTAGGACATTCAGAAGCCAAGTTATAAGCCCACAAATGTGTAACTGGACTACTTCTTTAAAGTGACACCAGGCCTGGTGACCTTTGGGACATGGTTTTACCCCCTATAGGAATGTGCGATCATCATGAAACGTTCAGATCACTTACAACTCAATAGATTCTACCTTCTTGTAACGTTTCAGCCTGATTGGACCTTATTTTCACACAAATGGACCCAGAATGATGTGAAATTGTGCTTCGTGCAACATACTTCTGGGTGCCATTTACAAACCATAAGTGCTAATGACTCCATTCCCTTTTGTGGTTGTAGGGGCTGTTGATTGGAGTACATTAAAACAAACCTGATCTCTCTAGGACATTCAGAAGCCAAGTTATAAGCCCACAAAGGTGTAACTGGACAACTTCTTTAAAGTGACACCAGGCCCGGTGACCTTTGGGACATGGTTTGACCCCCTATAGGAATGTGCGATCATCATGAAACGTTCAGATCACTTACAACTCAATAGATTCTACCTTCTTGTAACGTTTCAGCCTGATTGGACCTTGTTTTCACACAAATGGACCCAGAATGATGTGAAATTGTGCTTCGTGCAACATAATTCTGGGTGCCATTTACAAACCATAAGTGCTAATGACTCCATTCCTTTTTGTGGTTGTAGGGGCTGTTGATTGGAGTACATTAAAAAGAAACCTGATCTCTCTAGGACATTCAGAAGCCAGGTTATAAGCCCACAAAGGTGTAACTGGACTACTTCTTTAAAGTGACCCCAGGCCCGGTGACCTTTGGGACATGGTTTGACCCCCTATAGGAATGTGGGATCACCATGAAATGTTCAGATCACTTACAACTCAATAGATTCTACCTTCTTGTAACGTTTCAGCCTGATTGGACCTTGTTTTCACACAAATGAACCCAGAATTATGTGAAATTGTGCTTCGTGCAACATAATTCTGGGTGCCATATAAAAACCATAAGTGCTAATGACTCCATTCCTTTTTGTGGTTGTAGGGGCTGTTTATTGGAGTACACTAAAACAAACCTGATCTCTCTAGGACATTCAGAAGCCAGGTTATAAGCCCACAAATGTGTAACTGGACTACTTCTTTAAAGTGACACCAGGCCTGGTGACCTTTGGGACATGGTTTTACCCCCTATAGGAATGTGCGATCATCATGAAACGTTCAGATCACTTACAACTCAATAGATTCTACCTTCTTGTAACGTTTCAGCCTGATTGGACCTTGTTTTCACACAAATGGACCCAGAATGATGTGAAATTGTGCTTCGTGCAACATACTTCTGGGTGCCATTTACAAACCATACGTGCTAATGACTCCATTCCCTTTTGTGGTTGTAGGGGCTGTTGATTGGAGTACATTAAAACAAACCTGATCTCTCTAGGACATTCAGAAGCCAGGTTATAAGCCCACAAAGGTGTAACTGGACTACTTCTTTAAAGTGACACCAGGCCCGGTGACCTTTGGGACATGGTTTGACCACCTATAGGAATGTGCGATCATCATGAAACGTTCAGATCACTTACAACTCAATAGATTCTACCTTCTTGTAACGTTTCAGCCTGATTGGACCTTGTTTTCACACAAATGGACCCAGAATGATGTGAAATTGTGCTTCGTGCAACATAATTCTGGGTGCCATTTACAAACCATAAGTGCTAATGACTCCATTCCTTTTTGTGGTTGTAGGGGCTGTTTATTGGAGTACATTAAAACAAACCTGATCTCTCTAGGACATTCAGAAGCCAAGTTATAAGCCCACAAAGGTGTAACTGGACTACTTCTTTAAAGTGACACCAGATCCGGTGACCTTTGGGACATGGTTTGACCCCCTTAGGAAAGTGCTATCATCATGAAACGTTCAGATCACTTACAACTCAATAGATTCTACCTTCCTGTAACGTTTCAGCCTGATTGGACCTTGTTTTCACACAAATGGACACAGAATGATGTGAAATTGTGCTTCGTGCAACATAATTCTGGGTGCCATTTACAAACCATAAGTGCTAATGACTCCATTCCTTTTTGTGGTTGTAGGGGCTGTTGATTGGAGTACACTAAAACAAACCTGATCTCTCTAGGACATTCAGAAGCCAAGTTATAAGCCCACAAATGTGTAACTGGACTACTTCTTTAAAGTGACACCAGGCCTGGTGACCTTTGGGACATGGTTTTACCCCCTATAGGAATGTGCGATCATCATGAAACGTTCAGATCACTTACAACTCAATAGATTCTACCTTCTTGTAACGTTTCAGCCTGATTGGACCATGTTTTCACACAAATGGACCCAGAATGATGTGAAATTGTGCTTCGTGCAACATAATTCTGGGTGCCATTTACAAACCATAAGTGCTAATGACTCCATTCCTTTTTGTGGTTGTAGGGGCTGTTGATTGGAGTACACTAAAACAAACCTGATCTCTCTAGGACATTCAGAAGCCAAGTTATAAGCCCACAAATGTGTAACTGGACTACTTCTTTAAATTGACACCTGATCCGGTGACCTTTGGGACATGGTTTGACCCCCTTAGGAAAGTGCTATCATCATGAAACGTTCAGATCACTTACAACTCAATAGATTCTACCTTCCTGTAACGTTTCTGCCTGATTGGACCTTGTTTTCACACAAATGAACCCAGAATGATGTGAAATTGTGCTTCGTGCAACATAATTCTGGGTGCCATTTAAAAACCATAAGTGCTAATGACTCCATTCCTTTTTGGGGTAATGGGGGCTGTTAATTGGAGTACTCTAAAACAAACCTGACCTCTCTAGGATATTCAGAAGCCAAGTTATAAGCCCACAAATGTGTAACTGGACTACTTCTTTAAATTGACACCAGGCCCGGTGACCTTTGGGACATGGTTTCACCCCCTATAGGAATATGCGATCATCATGAAACGTTCAGATCACTTACAACTCAATAGATTCTACCTTCTTGTAACGTTTCAGCCTGATTGGACCTTGTTTTGACACAAATGGACCCAGAATGATGTGAAATTGTGTTTCGTGCAACATAATTCTGGGTGCCATTTACAAACCATAAGTGCTAATGACTCCATTCCTTTTTGTGGTTGTAGGGGCTGTTGATTGGAGTACACTGAAACAAACCTGATCTCTCTAGGACATTCAGAAGCCAAGTTATAAGCCCACAAATGTGTAACTGGACTACTTCTTTAAAGTGACACCAGGCCTGGTGACCTTTGGGACATGGTTTTACCCCCTATAGGAATGTGCGATCATCATGAAACGTTCAGATCACTTACAACTCAATAGATTCTACCTTCTTGTAACGTTTCAGCCTGATTGGACCTTGTTTTCACACAAATGGACCCAGAATGATGTGAAATTGTGCTTCGTGCAACATAATTCTGGGTGCCATTTACAAACCATAAGTGCTAATGACTCCATTCCTTTTTGTGGTTGTAGGGGCTGTTGATTGGAGTACATTAAAACAAACCTGATCTCTCTAGGACATTCAGAAGCCAAGTTATAAGCCCACAAAGGTGTAACTGGACTGCTTCTTTAAAGTGACACCAGGCCCGGTGACCTTTGGGACATGGTTTGACCACCTTAGGAAAGTGCTATCATCATGAAACGTTCAGATCACTTACAACTCAATAGATTCTACCTTCCTGTAACGTTTCTGCCTTATTGGACCTTGTTTTCACACAAATGAACCCAGAATGATGTGAAATTGTGCTTCGTGCAACATAATTCTGGGTGCCATTTAAAAACCATAAGTGCTAATGACTCCATTCCTTTTTGGGGTAATGGGGGCTGTTAATTGGATTACTCTAAAATAAACCTGACCTCTCTAGGATATTCAGAAGCCAAGTTATAAGCCCACAAATGTGTAACTGGACTACTTCTTTAAATTGACACCAGGCCCGGTGACCTTTGGGACATGGTTTGACCCCCTATAGGAATATGCGATCATCATGAAACGTTCAGATCACTTACAACTCAATAGATTCTACCTTCTTGTAACGTTTCAGCCTGATTGGACCTTGTTTTCACACAAATGGACCCAGAATGATGTGAAATTGTGCTTCGTGCAACATAATTCTGGGTGCCATTTACAAACCATAAGTGCTAATGACTCCATTCCTTTTTTTGGTTGTAGGGGCTGTTGATTGGAGTACATTAAAACAAACCTGATCTCTCTAGGACATTCAGAAGCCAAGTTATAAGCCCACAAAGGTGTAACTGGACTACTTCTTTAAAGTGACACCAGGCCCGGTGACCTTTGGGACATGGTTTGACCCCCTATAGGAATGTGCGATCATCATGAAACGTTCAGATCACTTACAACTCAATAGATTCTACCTTCTTGTAACGTTTCAGCCTGATTGGACCTTGTTTTCACACAAATGAACCCAGAATGATGTGAAATTGTGCTTCGTGCAACATAATTCTGGGTGCCATTTAAAAACCATAAGTGCTAATGACTCCATTCCTTTTTGTGGTCGTAGGGGCTGTTGATTGGAGTACATTAAAACAAACCTGATCTCTCTAGGACATTCAGAAGCCAAGTTATAAGCCCACAAAGGTGTAACTGGACTGCTTCTTTAAAGTGACACCAGGCCCGGTGACCTTTGGGACATGGTTTGACCACCTTAGGAAAGTGCTATCATCATGAAACGTTCAGATCACTTACAACTCAATAGATTCTACCTTCCTGTAACGTTTCTGCCTTATTGGACCTTGTTTTCACACAAATGAACCCAGAATGATGTGAAATTGTGCTTCGTGCAACATAATTCTGGGTGCCATTTAAAAACCATAAGTGCTAATGACTCCATTCCTTTTTGGGGTAATGGGGGCTGTTAAATGGATTACTCTAAAATAAACCTGACCTCTCTAGGATATTCAGAAGCCAAGTTAAAAGCCCACAAATGTGTAACTGGACTACTTCTTTAAATTGACACCAGGCCCGGTGACCTTTGGGACATGGTTTGACCCCCTATAGGAATATGCGATCATCATGAAACGTTCAGATCACTTACAACTCAATAGATTCTACCTTCTTGTAACGTTTCAGCCTGATTGGACCTTGTTTTCACACAAATGGACCCAGAATGATGTGAAATTGTGCTTCGTGCAACATAATTCTGGGTGCCATTTACAAACCATAAGTGCTAATGACTCCATTCCTTTTTTTGGTTGTAGGGGCTGTTGATTGGAGTACATTAAAACAAACCTGATCTCTCTAGGACATTCAGAAGCCAAGTTATAAGCCCACAAAGGTGTAACTGGACTACTTCTTTAAAGTGACACCAGGCCCGGTGACCTTTGGGACATGGTTTGACCCCCTATAGGAATGTGCGATCATCATGAAACGTTCAGATCACTTACAACTCAATAGATTCTACCTTCTTGTAACGTTTCAGCCTGATTGGACCTTGTTTTCACACAAATGAACCCAGAATGATGTGAAATTGTGCTTCGTGCAACATAATTCTGGGTGCCATTTAAAAACCATAAGTGCTAATGACTCCATTCCTTTTTGTGGTTGTAGGGGCTGTTGATTGGAGTACATTAAAACAAACCTGACCTCTCTAGGACATTCAGAAGCCAGGTTATAAGCCCACAAAGGTGTAAATGGACTACTTCTTTAAAGTGACACCAGGCCCGGTGACCTTTGGGACATGGTTTGACCCCCTATAGGAATGTGCGATCACCATGAAACGTTCAGATCACTTACAACTCAATAGATTCTACCTTCTTGTAACGATTCAGCCTGATTGGACCTTGTTTTCACACAAATGAACCCAGAATGATGTGAAATTGTGCTTCGTGCAACATAATTCTGGGTGTCATTTACAAACCATAAGTGCTAATGACTCCATTCCTTTTTGTGGTTGTAGGGGCTGTTGATTGGAGTACACTAAAACAAACCTGATCTCTCTAGGACATTCAGAAGCCAAGTTATAAGCCCACAAATGTGTAACTGGACTACTTCTTTAAATTGACACCAGATCCGGTGACCTTTGGGACATGGTTTCACCCCCTTAGGAAAGTGCTATCATCATGAAACGTTCAGATCACTTACAACTCAATAGATTCTACCTTCCTGTAACTTTTCTGCCTGATTGGACCTTGTTTTCACACAAATGAACCCAGAATGATGTGAAATTGTGCTTCGTGCAACATAATTCTGGGTGCCATTTAAAAACCATAAGTGCTAATGACTCCATTCCTTTTTGGGGTAATGGGGGCTGTTAATTGGAGTACTCTAAAACAAACCTGACCTCTCTAGGATATTCAGAAGCCAAGTTATAAGCCCACAAATGTGTAACTGGACTACTTATTTAAAGTGACACCAGGCCTGGTGACCTTTGGGACATGGTTTTACCCCCTATAGGAATGTGCGATCATCATGAAACGTTCAGATCACTTACAACTCAATAGATTCTACCTTCTTGTAACGTTTCAGCCTGATTAGACCTTGTTTTCACACAAATGGACCCAGAATGATGTGAAATTGTGCTTCGTGCAACATAATTCTGGGTGCCATTTACAAACCATAAGTGCTAATGACTCCATTCCTTTTTGTGGTTGTAGGGGCTGTTGATTGGAGTACATTAAAACAAACCTGATCTCTCTAGGACATTCAGAAGCCAAGTTATAAGCCCACGAAGGTGTAACTGGACTACTTCTTTAAGGTGACACCAGGCCCGGTGACCTTTGGGACATGGTTTGACCCCCTATAGGAATGTGCGATCATCATGAAACGTTCAGATCACTTACAACTCAATAGATTCTACCTTCTTGTAACGTTTCAGCCTGATTAGACCTTGTTTTCACACAAATGGACCCAGAATGATGTGACATTGTGCTTCGTGCAACATAATTCTGGGTGTTATTTACAAACCATAAGTGCTAATGACTCCATTCCTTTTTGTGGTTGTAGGGGCTGTTGATTGGAGTACACTAAAACAAACCTGATCTCTCTAGGACATTCAGAAGCCAAGTTATAAGCCCACAAATGTGTAACTGGACTACTTCTTTAAAGTGACACCAGGCCTGGTGACCTTTGGGACATGGTTTGACCCCCTATAGGAATGTGCGATCATCATGAAATGTTCAGATCACTTACAACTCAATAGATTCTACCTTCTTGTAACGTTTCAGCCTGATTGGACCTTGTTTTCACACAAATGGACCCAGAATGATGTGAAATTGTGCTTCGTGCAACATACTTCTGGGTGCCATTTACAAACCATAAGTGCTAATGACTCCATTCCCTTTTGTGGTTGTAGGGGCTGTTGATTGGAGTACATTAAAACAAACCTGATCTCTCTAGGACATTCAGAAGCCAAGTTATAAGCCCACAAAGGTGTAACTGGACAACTTCTTTAAAGTGACACCAGGCCCGGTGACCTTTGGGACATGGTTTGACCCCCTATAGGAATGTGCGATCATCATGAAACGTTCAGATCACTTACAACTCAATAGATTCTACCTTCTTGTAACGTTTCAGCCTGATTGGACCTTGTTTTCACACAAATGGACCCAGAATGATGTGAAATTGTGCTTCGTGCAACATAATTCTGGGTGCCATTTACAAACCATAAGTGCTAATGACTCCATTCCTTTTTGTGGTTGTAGGGGCTGTTGATTGGAGTACATTAAAAAGAAACCTGATCTCTCTAGGACATTCAGAAGCCAGGTTATAAGCCCACAAAGGTGTAACTGGACTACTTCTTTAAAGTGACCCCAGGCCCGGTGACCTTTGGGACATGGTTTGACCCCCTATAGGAATGTGGGATCACCATGAAATGTTCAGATCACTTACAACTCAATAGATTCTACCTTCTTGTAACGTTTCAGCCTGATTGGACCTTGTTTTCACACAAATGAACCCAGAATTATGTGAAATTGTGCTTCGTGCAACATAATTCTGGGTGCCATATAAAAACCATAAGTGCTAATGACTCCATTCCTTTTTGTGGTTGTAGGGGCTGTTTATTGGAGTACACTAAAACAAACCTGATCTCTCTAGGACATTCAGAAGCCAGGTTATAAGCCCACAAATGTGTAACTGGACTACTTCTTTAAAGTGACACCAGGCCTGGTGACCTTTGGGACATGGTTTTACCCCCTATAGGAATGTGCGATCATCATGAAACGTTCAGATCACTTACAACTCAATAGATTCTACCTTCTTGTAACGTTTCAGCCTGATTGGACCTTGTTTTCACACAAATGGACCCAGAATGATGTGAAATTGTGCTTCGTGCAACATACTTCTGGGTGCCATTTACAAACCATACGTGCTAATGACTCCATTCCCTTTTGTGGTTGTAGGGGCTGTTGATTGGAGTACATTAAAACAAACCTGATCTCTCTAGGACATTCAGAAGCCAGGTTATAAGCCCACAAAGGTGTAACTGGACTACTTCTTTAAAGTGACACCAGGCCCGGTGACCTTTGGGACATGGTTTGACCACCTATAGGAATGTGCGATCACCATGAAATGTTCAGATCACTTACAACTCAATAGATTCTACCTTCTTGTAACGTTTCAGCCTGATTGGACCTTGTTTTCACACAAATGAACCCAGAATGATGTGAAATTGTGCTTCGTGCAACATAATTCTGGGTGCCATTTAAAAACCATAAGTGCTAATGACTCCATTCCTTTTTGTGGTTGTAGGGGCTGTTGATTGGAGTACACTAAAACAAACCTGATCTCTCTAGGACATTCAGAAGCCAAGTTATAAGCCCACAAATGTGTAACTGGACTACTTCTTTAAATTGACACCAGATCCGGTGACGTTTGGGACATGGTTTGACCTCCTATAGGAATGTGCGATCATCATGAAACGTTCAGATCACTTACAACTCAATAGATTCTACCTTCTTGTAACGTTTCAGTCTGATTGGACCTTGTTTTCACACAAATGGACCCAGAAAATATGAAATTGTGCTTCGTGCAACATAATTCTGGGTGCCATTTACAAACCATAAGTGCTAATGACTCCATTCCTTTTTGTGGTTGTAGGGTCTGTTGATTGGAGTACACTGACACAAACTTGATTTCTCTAGGACATTCAGAAGCCAAGTTATAAGCCCACAAATGTGTAACTGGACTACTTCTTTAAAGTGACACCAGGCCTGGTGACCTTTGGGACATGGTTTTACCCCCTATAGGAATGTGCGATCATCATGAAACGTTCAGATCACTTACAACTCAATAGATTCTACCTTCTTGTAACGTTTCAGCCTGATTGGACCTTGTTTTCACAGAAATGGACCCAGAATGATGTGAAATTGTGCTTCGTGCAACATAATTCTGGGTGTTATTTACAAACAATAAGTGCTAATGACTCCATTCCTTTTTGTGGTTCTAGGGGCTGTTGATTGGAGTACACTAAAACAAACCTGATCTCTCTAGGACATTCAGAAGCCAAGTTATAAGCCCACAAATGTGTAACTGGACTACTTCTTTAAAGTGACACCAGGCCTGGTGACCTTTGGGACATGGTTTTACCCCCTATAGGAATGTGCGATCATCATGAAACGTTCAGATCACTTACAACTCAATAGATTCTACCTTCTTGTAACGTTTCAGCCTGATTGGACCTTGTTTTGACACAAATGGACCCAGAATGATGTGAAATTGTGCTTCGTGCAACATACTTCTGGGTGCCATTTACAAACCATAAGTGCTAATGACTCCATTCCTTTTTGTGGTTGTAGGGGCTGTTGATTGGAGTACATTAAAACAAACCTGATCTCTCTAGGACATTAAGAAGCCAGGTTATAAGCCCACAAAGGTGTAACTGGACTACTTCTTTAAAGTGACACCAGGCCCGGTGACCTTTGGGACATGGTTTGACCACCTATAGGAATGTGCGATCACCATGAAATGTTCAGATCACTTACAACTCAATAGATTCTACCTTCTTGTAACGTTTCAGCCTGATTGGAACTTGTTTTCACACAAATGAACCCAGAATGATGTGAAATTGTGCTTCGTGCAACATAATTCTGGGTGCCATTTAAAAACCATAAGTGCTAATGACTCCATTCCTTTTTGTGGTTGTAGGGGCTGTTGATTGGAGTACACTAAAACAAACCTGATCTCTCTAGGACATTCAGAAGCCAAGTTATAAGCCCACAAATGTGTAACTGGACTACTTCTTTAAATTGACACCAGATCCGGTGACCTTTGGGACATGGTTTGACCCCCTATAGGAATGTGCGATCATCATGAAACGTTCAGATCACTTACAACTCAATAGATTCTACCTTCTTGTAACGTTTCAGCCTGATTGGACCTTGTTTTCACACAAATGGACCCAGAATGATGTGAAATTGTGCTTCGTGCAACATAATTCTGGGTGCCATTTACAAACCATAAGTGCTAATGACTCCATTCCTTTTTGTGGTTGTAGGGTCTTGGAGTACACTGAAACAAACCTGATCTCTCTAGGACATTCAGAAGCCAAGTTATAAGCCCACAAATGTGTAACTGGACTACTTCTTTAAAGTGACACCAGGCCTGGTGACCTTTGGGACATGGTTTTACCCCCTATAGGAATGTGCGATCATCATGAAACGTTCAGATCACTTACAACTCAATAGATTCTACCTTCTTGTAACGTTTCAGCCTGATTGGACCTTGTTTTCACACAAATGGACCCAGAATGATGTGAAATTGTGCTTCGTGCAACATAATTCTGGGTGCAATTTAAAAACCATAAGTGCTAATGACTCCATTCCTTTTTGTGGTTGTAGGGGCTGTTGATTGGAGTACATTAAAACAAACCTGATCTCTCTAGGACATTCAGAAGCCAAGTTATAAGCCCACAAATGTGTAACTGGACTACTTTAAAGTGACACCAGGCCTGGTGACCTTTGGGACATGGTTTTACCCCCTGTAGGAATGTGCAATCATCATGAAACGTTCAGATCACTTACAACTCAATAGATTCTACCTTCTTGTAATGTTTCAGTCTGATTGGACCTTGTTTTCACACAAATGGACCCAGAAAATGTGAAATTGTGCTTCGTGCAACATAATTCTGGGTGCCATTTACAAACCATAAGTGCTAATGACTCCATTCCTTTTTGTGGTTGTAGGGTCTGTTGATTGGAGTACACTGAAACAAACCTGATTTCTCTAGGACATTCAGAAGCCAAGTTATAAGCCCACAAATGTGTAACTGGACTACTTCTTTAAAGTGACACCAGGCCTGGTGACGTTTGGGACATGGTTTGACCTCCTATAGGAATGTGCGATCATCATGAAACGTTCAGATCACTTACAACTCAATAGATTCTACCTTCTTGTAACGTTTCAGCCTGATTGGACCTTGTTTTCACACAAATGGACCCAGAATGATGTGAAATTGTGCTTCGTGCAACATAATTCTGGGTGCCATTTAAAAACCATAAGTGCTAATGACTCCATTCCTTTTTGTGGTTGTAGGGGCTGTTGATTGGAGTACACTAAAACAAACCTGATCTCTCTAGGACATTCAGAAGCCAAGTTATAAGCCCACAAATGTGTAACTGGACTACTTTAAAGTGACACCAGGCCTGGTGACCTTTGGGACATGGTTTTACCCCCTGTAGGAATGTGCAATCATCATGAAACGTTCAGATCACTTACAACTCAATAGATTCTACCTTCTTGTAACGTTTCAGTCTGATTGGACCTTGTTTTCACACAAATGGACCCAGAAAATATGAAATTGTGCTTCGTGCAACATAATTCTGGGTGCCATTTACAAACCATAAGTGCTAATGACTCCATTCCTTTTTGTGGTTGTAGGGTCTGTTGATTGGAGTACACTGACACAAACTTGATTTCTCTAGGACATTCAGAAGCCAAGTTATAAGCCCACACATGTGTAACTGGACTACTTCTTTAAAGTGACACCAGGCCTGGTGACCTTTGGGACATGGTTTTACCCCCTATAGGAATGTGCGATCATCATGAAACGTTCAGATCACTTACAACTCAATAGATTCTACCTTCTTGTAACGTTTCAGCCTGATTGGACCTTGTTTTCACAGAAATGGACCCAGAATGATGTGAAATTGTGCTTCGTGCAACATAATTCTGGGTGTTATTTACAAACAATAAGTGCTAATGACTCCATTCCTTTTTGTGGTTCTAGGGGCTGTTGATTGGAGTACACTAAAACAAACCTGATCTCTCTAGGACATTCAGAAGCCAAGTTATAAGCCCACAAATGTGTAACTGGACTACTTCTTTAAAGTGACACCAGGCCTGGTGACCTTTGGGACATGGTTTTACCCCCTATAGGAATGTGCGATCATCATGAAACGTTCAGATCACTTACAACTCAATAGATTCTACCTTCTTGTAACGTTTCAGCCTGATTGGACCTTGTTTTGACACAAATGGACCCAGAATGATGTGAAATTGTGCTTCGTGCAACATACTTCTGGGTGCCATTTACAAACCATAAGTGCTAATGACTCCATTCCTTTTTGTGGTTGTAGGGGCTGTTGATTGGAGTACATTAAAACAAACCTGATCTCTCTAGGACATTCAGAAGCCAAGTTATAAGCCAACAAAGGTGTAACTGGACTACTTCTTTAAAGTGACACCAGGCCCGGTGACCTTTGGGAAACGGTTTGACCCCCTATAGGAATGTGCGATCATCATGAAACGTTCAGATCACTTACAACTCAATAGATTCTACCTTCTTGTAACGTTTCAGCCTGATTGTCCTTGTTTTCACACAAATGGACCCAGAATGATGTGAAATTGTGCTTCGTGCAACATAATTCTGGGTGCCATTTACAAACCATAAGTGCTAATGACTCCATTCCTTTTTGTGGTTGTAGGGGCTGTTGATTGGAGTACATTAAAACAAACCTGATCTCTCTAGGACATTAAGAAGCCAGGTTATAAGCCCACAAAGGTGTAACTGGACTACTTCTTTAAAGTGACACCAGGCCCGGTGACCTTTGGGACATGGTTTGACCACCTATAGGAATGTGCGATCACCATGAAATGTTCAGATCACTTACAACTCAATAGATTCTACCTTCTTGTAACGTTTCAGCCTGATTGGAACTTGTTTTCACACAAATGAACCCAGAATGATGTGAAATTGTGCTTCGTGCAACATAATTCTGGGTGCCATTTAAAAACCATAAGTGCTAATGACTCCATTCCTTTTTGTGGTTGTAGGGGCTGTTGATTGGAGTACACTAAAACAAACCTGATCTCTCTAGGACATTCAGAAGCCAAGTTATAAGCCCACAAATGTGTAACTGGACTACTTCTTTAAATTGACACCAGATCCGGTGACCTTTGGGACATGGTTTGACCCCCTATAGGAATGTGCGATCATCATGAAACGTTCAGATCACTTACAACTCAATAGATTCTACCTTCTTGTAACGTTTCAGCCTGATTGGACCTTGTTTTCACACAAATGGACCCAGAATGATGTGAAATTGTGCTTCGTGCAACATAATTCTGGGTGCCATTTAAAAACCATAAGTGCTAATGACTCCATTCCTTTTTGTGGTTGTAGGGGCTGTTGATTGGAGTACATTAAAACAAACCTGATCTCTCTAGGACATTCAGAAGCCAAGTTATAAGCCCACAAATGTGTAACTGGACTACTTTAAAGTGACACCAGGCCTGGTGACCTTTGGGACATGGTTTTACCCCCTGTAGGAATGTGCAATCATCATGAAACGTTCAGATCACTTACAACTCAATAGATTCTACCTTCTTGTAATGTTTCAGTCTGATTGGACCTTGTTTTCACACAAATGGACCCAGAAAATGTGAAATTGTGCTTCGTGCAACATAATTCTGGGTGTTATTTACAAACAATAAGTGCTAATGACTCCATTCCTTTTTGTGGTTCTAGGGGCTGTTGATTGGAGTACACTAAAACAAACCTGATCTCTCTAGGACATTCAGAAGCCAAGTTATAAGCCCACAAATGTGTAACTGGACTACTTCTTTAAAGTGACACCAGGCCTGGTGACCTTTGGGACATGGTTTTACCCCCTATAGGAATGTGCGATCATCATGAAACGTTCAGATCACTTACAACTCAATAGATTCTACCTTCTTGTAACGTTTCAGCCTGATTGGACCTTGTTTTGACACAAATGGACCCAGAATGATGTGAAATTGTGCTTCGTGCAACATACTTCTGGGTGCCATTTACAAACCATAAGTGCTAATGACTCCATTCCTTTTTGTGGTTGTAGGGGCTGTTGATTGGAGTACATTAAAACAAACCTGATCTCTCTAGGACATTAAGAAGCCAGGTTATAAGCCCACAAAGGTGTAACTGGACTACTTCTTTAAAGTGACACCAGGCCCGGTGACCTTTGGGACATGGTTTGACCACCTATAGGAATGTGCGATCACCATGAAATGTTCAGATCACTTACAACTCAATAGATTCTACCTTCTTGTAACGTTTCAGCCTGATTGGAACTTGTTTTCACACAAATGAACCCAGAATGATATGAAATTGTGCTTCGTGCAACATAATTCTGGGTGCCATTTAAAAACCATAAGTGCTAATGACTCCATTCCTTTTTGTGGTTGTAGGGGCTGTTGATTGGAGTACACTAAAACAAACCTGATCTCTCTAGGACATTCAGAAGCCAAGTTATAAGCCCACAAATGTGTAACTGGACTACTTCTTTAAATTGACACCAGATCCGGTGACCTTTGGGACATGGTTTGACCCCCTATAGGAATGTGCGATCATCATGAAACGTTCAGATCACTTACAACTCAATAGATTCTACCTTCTTGTAACGTTTCAGCCTGATTGGACCTTGTTTTCACACAAATGGACCCAGAATGATGTGAAATTGTGCTTCGTGCAACATAATTCTGGGTGCCATTTACAAACCATAAGTGCTAATGACTCCATTCCTTTTTGTGGTTGTAGGGTCTTGGAGTACACTGAAACAAACCTGATCTCTCTAGGACATTCAGAAGCCAAGTTATAAGCCCACAAATGTGTAACTGGACTACTTCTTTAAAGTGACACCAGGCCTGGTGACCTTTGGGACATGGTTTTACCCCCTATAGGAATGTGCGATCATCATGAAACGTTCAGATCACTTACAACTCAATAGATTCTACCTTCTTGTAACGTTTCATCCTGATTGGACCTTGTTTTCACACAAATGGACCCAGAATGATGTGAAATTGTGCTTCGTGCAACATAATTCTGGGTGCAATTTAAAAACCATAAGTGCTAATGACTCCATTCCTTTTTGTGGTTGTAGGGGCTGTTGATTGGAGTACATTAAAACAAACCTGATCTCTCTAGGACATTCAGAAGCCAAGTTATAAGCCCACAAATGTGTAACTGGACTACTTTAAAGTGACACCAGGCCTGGTGACCTTTGGGACATGGTTTTACCCCCTGTAGGAATGTGCAATCATCATGAAACGTTCAGATCACTTACAACTCAATAGATTCTACCTTCTTGTAATGTTTCAGTCTGATTGGACCTTGTTTTCACACAAATGGACCCAGAAAATGTGAAATTGTGCTTCGTGCAACATAATTCTGGGTGCCATTTACAAACCATAAGTGCTAATGACTCCATTCCTTTTTGTGGTTGTAGGGTCTGTTGATTGGAGTACACTGAAACAAACCTGATTTCTCTAGGACATTCAGAAGCCAAGTTATAAGCCCACAAATGTGTAACTGGACTACTTCTTTAAAGTGACACCAGGCCTGGTGACGTTTGGGACATGGTTTGACCTCCTATAGGAATGTGCGATCATCATGAAACGTTCAGATCACTTACAACTCAATAGATTCTACCTTCTTGTAACGTTTCAGCCTGATTGGACCTTGTTTTCACACAAATGGACCCAGAATGATGTGAAATTGTGCTTCGTGCAACATAATTCTGGGTGCCATTTAAAAACCATAAGTGCTAATGACTCCATTCCTTTTTGTGGTTGTAGGGGCTGTTGATTGGAGTACACTAAAACAAACCTGATCTCTCTAGGACATTCAGAAGCCAAGTTATAAGCCCACAAATGTGTAACTGGACTACTTTAAAGTGACACCAGGCCTGGTGACCTTTGGGACATGGTTTTACCCCCTGTAGGAATGTGCAATCATCATGAAACGTTCAGATCACTTACAACTCAATAGATTCTACCTTCTTGTAACGTTTCAGTCTGATTGGACCTTGTTTTCACACAAATGGACCCAGAAAATATGAAATTGTGCTTCGTGCAACATAATTCTGGGTGCCATTTACAAACCATAAGTGCTAATGACTCCATTCCTTTTTGTGGTTGTAGGGTCTGTTGATTGGAGTACACTGACACAAACTTGATTTCTCTAGGACATTCAGAAGCCAAGTTATAAGCCCACACATGTGTAACTGGACTACTTCTTTAAAGTGACACCAGGCCTGGTGACCTTTGGGACATGGTTTTACCCCCTATAGGAATGTGCGATCATCATGAAACGTTCAGATCACTTACAACTCAATAGATTCTACCTTCTTGTAACGTTTCAGCCTGATTGGACCTTGTTTTCACAGAAATGGACCCAGAATGATGTGAAATTGTGCTTCGTGCAACATAATTCTGGGTGTTATTTACAAACAATAAGTGCTAATGACTCCATTCCTTTTTGTGGTTCTAGGGGCTGTTGATTGGAGTACACTAAAACAAACCTGATCTCTCTAGGACATTCAGAAGCCAAGTTATAAGCCCACAAATGTGTAACTGGACTACTTCTTTAAAGTGACACCAGGCCTGGTGACCTTTGGGACATGGTTTTACCCCCTATAGGAATGTGCGATCATCATGAAACGTTCAGATCACTTACAACTCAATAGATTCTACCTTCTTGTAACGTTTCAGCCTGATTGGACCTTGTTTTGACACAAATGGACCCAGAATGATGTGAAATTGTGCTTCGTGCAACATACTTCTGGGTGCCATTTACAAACCATAAGTGCTAATGACTCCATTCCTTTTTGTGGTTGTAGGGGCTGTTGATTGGAGTACATTAAAACAAACCTGATCTCTCTAGGACATTCAGAAGCCAAGTTATAAGCCAACAAAGGTGTAACTGGACTACTTCTTTAAAGTGACACCAGGCCCGGTGACCTTTGGGAAACGGTTTGACCCCCTATAGGAATGTGCGATCATCATGAAACGTTCAGATCACTTACAACTCAATAGATTCTACCTTCTTGTAACGTTTCAGCCTGATTGTCCTTGTTTTCACACAAATGGACCCAGAATGATGTGAAATTGTGCTTCGTGCAACATAATTCTGGGTGCCATTTACAAACCATAAGTGCTAATGACTCCATTCCTTTTTGTGGTTGTAGGGGCTGTTGATTGGAGTACATTAAAACAAACCTGATCTCTCTAGGACATTAAGAAGCCAGGTTATAAGCCCACAAAGGTGTAACTGGACTACTTCTTTAAAGTGACACCAGGCCCGGTGACCTTTGGGACATGGTTTGACCACCTATAGGAATGTGCGATCACCATGAAATGTTCAGATCACTTACAACTCAATAGATTCTACCTTCTTGTAACGTTTCAGCCTGATTGGAACTTGTTTTCACACAAATGAACCCAGAATGATGTGAAATTGTGCTTCGTGCAACATAATTCTGGGTGCCATTTAAAAACCATAAGTGCTAATGACTCCATTCCTTTTTGTGGTTGTAGGGGCTGTTGATTGGAGTACACTAAAACAAACCTGATCTCTCTAGGACATTCAGAAGCCAAGTTATAAGCCCACAAATGTGTAAATGGACTACTTCTTTAAATTGACACCAGATCCGGTGACCTTTGGGACATGGTTTGACCCCCTATAGGAATGTGCGATCATCATGAAACGTTCAGATCACTTACAACTCAATAGATTCTACCTTCTTGTAACGTTTCAGCCTGATTGGACCTTGTTTTCACACAAATGGACCCAGAATGATGTGAAATTGTGCTTCGTGCAACATAATTCTGGGTGCCATTTAAAAACCATAAGTGCTAATGACTCCATTCCTTTTTGTGGTTGTAGGGGCTGTTGATTGGAGTACATTAAAACAAACCTGATCTCTCTAGGACATTCAGAAGCCAAGTTATAAGCCCACAAATGTGTAACTGGACTACTTTAAAGTGACACCAGGCCTGGTGACCTTTGGGACATGGTTTTACCCCCTGTAGGAATGTGCAATCATCATGAAATGTTCAGATCACTTACAACTCAATAGATTCTACCTTCTTGTAATGTTTCAGTCTGATTGGACCTTGTTTTCACACAAATGGACCCAGAAAATGTGAAATTGTGCTTCGTGCAACATAATTCTGGGTGCCATTTACAAACCATAAGTGCTAATGACTCCATTCCTTTTTGTGGTTGTAGGGTCTGTTGATTGGAGTACACTGAAACAAACCTGATTTCTCTAGGACATTCAGAAGCCAAGTTATAAGCCCACAAATGTGTAACTGGACTACTTCTTTAAAGTGACACCAGGCCTGGTGACCTTTGGGACATGGTTTTACCCCCTATAGGAATGTGCGATAATCATGAAACGTTCAGATCACTTACAACTCAATAGATTCTACCTTCTTGTAACGTTTCAGCCTGATTGGACCTTGTTTTCACACAAATGGACCCAGAATGATGTGAAATTGTGCTTCCTGCAACATAATTCTGGGTGTTATTTACAAACCATAAGTGCTAATGACTCCATTCCTTTTTGTGGTTGTAGGGGCTGTTGATTGGAGTACACTAAAACAAACCTGATCTCTCTAGGACATTCAGAAGCCAAGTTATAAGCCCACAAAGGTGTAACTGGACTACTTCTTTAAAGTGACACCAGGCCTGGTGACCTTTGGGACATGGTTTTACCCCCTATAGGAATGTGCGATCATCATGAAACAGTCAGATCACTTACAACTCAATAGATTCTACCTTCTTGTAACGTTTCAGCCTGATTGGACCTTGTTTTGACACAAATGGACCCAGAATGATGTGAAATTGTGCTTCGTGCAACATAATTCTGGGTGCCATTTACAAACCATAAGTGCTAATGACTCCATTCCTTTTTGTGGTTGTAGGGGCTGTTGATTGGAGTACATTAAAACAAACCTGATCTCTCTAGGACATTCAGAAGCCAAGTTATAAGCCAACAAAGGTGTAACTGGACTACTTCTTTAAAGTGACACCAGGCCCGGTGACCTTTGGGAAATGGTTTGACCCCCTATAGGAATGTGCAATCATCATGAAATGTTCAGATCACTTACAACTCAATAGATTCTACCTTCTTGTAACGTTTCAGCCTGATTGGACCTTGTTTTCACACAAATGGACCCAGAATGATGTGAAATTGTGCTTCGTGCAACATACTTCTTGGTGCCATTTACAAACCATAAGTGCTAATGACTCCATTCCTTTTTGTGGTTGTAGGGGCTGTTGATTGGAGTACATTAAAACAAACCTGATCTCTCTAGGACATTCAGAAGCCAAGTTATAAGCCCACAAAGGTGTAACTGGACTACTTCTTTAAAGTGACACCAGGCCCGATGACCTTTGGGACATGGTTTGACCCCCTATAGGAATGTGCGATCATCATGAAACGTTCAGATCACTTACAACTCAATAGATTCTACCTTCTTGTAACGTTTCAGCCTGATTGGACCTTGTTTTCACACAAATGGACCCAGAATGATGTGAAATTGTGCTTCGTGCAACATAATTCTGGGTGCCATTTACAAACCATAAGTGCTAATGACTCCATTCCTTTTTGTGGTTGTAGGGGCTGTTGATTGGAGTACATTAAAACAAACCTGATCTCTCTAGGACATTCAGAAGCCACGTTATAAGCCCACAAATGTGTAACTGGACTACTTCTTTAAAGTGACACCAGATCCGGTGACCTTTTGGACATGGTTTTACCCCCTGTAGGAAAGTGCAATCATCATGAAACGTTCAGATCACTTACAACTCAATAGATTCTACCTTCTTGTAACGTTTCAGCCTGATTGGACCTTGTTTTCACACAAATGGACCCAGAATGATGTGAAATTGTGCTTCGTGCAACATACTTCTTGGTGCCATTTACAAACCATAAGTGCTAATGACTCCATTCCTTTTTGTGGTTGTAGGGGCTGTTGATTGGAGTACATTAAAACAAACCTGATCTCTCTAGGACATTCAGAAGCCAAGTTATAAGCCCACAAAGGTGTAACTGGACTACTTCTTTAAAGTGACACCAGGCCCGATGACCTTTGGGACATGGTTTGACCCCCTATAGGAATGTGCGATCATCATGAAACGTTCAGATCACTTACAACTCAATAGATTCTACCTTCTTGTAACGTTTCAGCCTGATTGGACCTTGTTTTCACACAAATGGACCCAGAATGATGTGAAATTGTGCTTCGTGCAACATAATTCTGGGTGCCATTTACAAACCATAAGTGCTAATGACTCCATTCCTTTTTGTGGTTGTAGGGGCTGTTGATTGGAGTACATTAAAACAAACCTGATCTCTCTAGGACATTCAGAAGCCACGTTATAAGCCCACAAAGGTGTAACTGGACTACTTCTTTAAAGTGACACCAGATCCGGTGACCTTTGGGACATGGTTTGACCACCTTAGGAAAGTGCTATCATCATGAAACGTTCAGATCACTTACAACTCAATAGATTCTACCTTCCTGTAACGTTTCAGCCTGATTGGACCTTGTTTTCACACAAATGGACCCAGAATGATGTGAAATTGTGCTTTGTGCAACATAATTCTGGGTGCCATTTACAAACCATAAGTGCTAATGACTCCATTCCTTTTTGTGGTTGTAGGGGCTGTTGATTGGAGTACACTAAAACAAACCTGATCTCTCTAGGACATTCAGAAGCCAAGTTATAAGCCCACAAATGTGTAACTGGACTACTTCTTTAAAGTGACACCAGGGCTGGTGACCTTTGGGACATGGTTTTACCCCCTATAGGAATGTGCGATCATCATGAAACGTTCAGATCACTTACAACTCAATAGATTCTACCTTCTTGTAACGTTTCAGCCTGATTGGACCATGTTTTCACACAAATGAACCCAGAATGATGTGAAATTGTGCTTCGTGCAACATAATTCTGGGTGCCATTTAAAAACCATAAGTGCTAATGACTCCATTCCTTTTTGGGGTAATGGGGGCTGTTAATTGGAGTACTCTAAAACAAACCTGACCTCTCTAGGATATTCAGAAGCCAAGTTATAAGCCCACAAATGTGTAACTGGACTACTTCTTTAAATTGACACCAGGCCTGGTGACCTTTGGGACATGGTTTCACCCCCTATAGGAATGTGCGATAATCATGAAACGTTCAGATCACTTACAACTCAATAGATTCTACCTTCTTGTAACGTTTCAGCCTGATTGGACCTTGTTTTGACACAAATGGACCCAGAATGATGTGAAATTGTGCTTCGTGCAACATAATTCTGGGTGCCATTTACAAACCATAAGTGCTAATGACTCCATTCCTTTTTGTGGTTGTAGGGGCTGTTGATTGGAGTACACTGAAACAAACCTGATCTCTCTAGGACATTCAGAAGCCAAGTTATAAGCCCACAAATGTGTAACTGGACTACTTCTTTAAAGTGACACCAGGCCTGGTGACCTTTGGGACATGGTTTTAGCCCCTATAGGAATGTGCGATCATCATGAAACGTTCAGATCACTTACAACTCAATAGATTCTAACTTCTTGTAACGTTTCAGCCTGATTGGACCTTGTTTTCACACAAATGGACCCAGAATGATGTGAAATTGTGCTTCGTGCAACATAATTCTGGGTGCCATTTACAAACCATAAGTGCTAATGACTCCATTCCTTTTTGTGGTTGTAGGGGCTGTTGATTGGAGTACATTAAAACAAACCTGATCTCTCTAGGACATTCAGAAGCCAAGTTATAAGCCCACAAAGGTGTAACTGGACTGCTTCTTTAAAGTGACACCAGGCCCGGTGACCTTTGGGACATGGTTTGACCACCTTAGGAAAGTGCGATCATCATGAAACGTTCAGATCACTTACAACTCAATAGATTCTACCTTCCTGTAACGTTTCTGCCTTATTGGACCTTGTTTTCACACAAATGAACCCAGAATGATGTGAAATTGTGCTTCGTGCAACATAATTCTGGGTGCCATTTAAAAACCATAAGTGCTAATGACTCCATTCCTTTTTGGGGTAATGGGGGCTGTTAATTGGATTACTCTAAAATAAACCTGACCTCTCTAGGGTATTCAGAAGCCAAGTTATAAGCCCACAAATGTGTAACTGGACTACTTCTTTAAATTGACACCAGGCCCGGTGACCTTTGGGACATGGTTTGACCCCCTATAGGAATATGCAATCATCATGAAACGTTCAGATCACTTACAACTCAATAGATTCTACCTTCTTGTAACGTTTCAGCCTGATTGGACCTTGTTTTCACACAAATTTACCCAGAATGATGTGAAATTGTGCTTCGTGCAACATAATTCTGGGTGCCATTTACAAACCATAAGTGCTAATGACTCCATTCCTTTTTGTGGTTGTAGGGGCTGTTGATTGGAGTACACTAAAACAAACCTGATCTCTCTAGGACATTCAGAAGCCAAGTTATAAGCCCACAAATGTGTAACTGGACTACTTCTTTAAATTGACACCAGGCCCGGTGACCTTTGGGACATGGTTTGACCCCCTATAGGAATATGTGATCATCATGAAACGTTCAGATCACTTACAACTCAATAGATTCTACCTTCTTGTAACGTTTCAGCCTGATTGGACCTTGTTTTCACACAAATGGACCCAGAATGATGTGAAATTGTGCTTCGTGCAACATAATTCTGGGTGCCATTTAAAAACCATGAGTGCTAATGACTCCATTCCTTTTTGTGGTTGTAGGGGCTGTTGATTGGAGTACACTAAAACAAACCTGATCTCTCTAGGACATTCAGAAGCCAAGTTATAAGCCCACAAATGTGTAACTGGACTACTTCTTTAAAGTGACACCAGGCCTGGTGACCTTTGGGACATGGTTTACCCCCTATAGGAATGTGCGATCATCATGAAACGTTCAGATCACTTACAACTCAATAGATTCTACCTTCTTGTAACGTTTCAGCCTGATTGGACCTTGTTTTCACACAAATGGACCCAGAATGATGTGAAATTGTGCTTCGTGCAACATAATTCTGGGTGCCATTTACAAACCATAAGTGCTAATGACTCCATTCCTTTTTGTGGTTGTAGGGGCTGTTGATTGGAGTACACTAAAACAAACCTGATCTCTCTAGGACATTCAGAAGCCAAGTTATAAGCCCACAAATGTGTAACTGGACTACTTCTTTTAAGTGACACCAGGCCTGGTGACCTTTGGGACATGGTTTGACCCCCTATAGGAATATGTGATCATCATGAAACGTTCAGATCACTTACAACTCAATAGATTCTACCTTCTTGTAACGTTTCAGCCTGATTGGACCTTGTTTTCACACAAATGGACCCAGAATGATGTGAAGTTGTGCTTCGTGCAACATATTTCTGGGTGCCATTTACAAACCATAAGTGCTAATGACTCCATTCCTTTTTGTGATTGTAGGGGCTGTTGATTGGAGTACACTAAAACAAACCTGATCTCTCTAGGACATTCAGAAGCCAAGTTATAAGCCCACAAATGTGTAACTGGACTACTTCTTTAAATTGACACCAGGCCTGGTGACCTTTGGGACATGGTTTGACCCCCTATAGGAATATGTGATCATCATGAAACGTTCAGATCACTTACAACTCAATAGATTCTACCTTCTTGTAACGTTTCAGCCTGATTGGACCTTGTTTTCACACAAATGGACCCAGAATGATGTGAAATTGTGCTTCGTGCAACATAATTCTGGGTGCCATTTACAAACCATAAGTGCTAATGACTCCATTCCTTTTTGTGGTTGTAGGGGCTGTTGATTGGAGTACACTAAAACAAACCTGATCTCTCTAGGACATTCAGAAGCCAAGTTATAAGCCCACAAATGTGTAACTGGACTACTTCTTTAAAGTGACACCAGGCCTGGTGACCTTTGGGACATGGTTTTACCCCCTATAGGAATGTGCGATCATCATGAAACGTTCAGATCACTTACAACTCAATAGATTCTTCCTTCTTGTAACGTTTCAGCCTGATTGGACCTTGTTTTCACACATATGGACCCAGAATGATGTGAAATTGTGCTTCGTGCAACATAATTCTGGGTGCCATTTACAAACCATAAGTGCTAATGACTCCATTCCTTTTTGTGGTTGTAGGGGCTGTTGATTGGAGTACACTAAAACAAACCTGATCTCTCTAGGACATTCAGAAGCCAAGTTATAAGCCCACAAATGTGTAACTGGACTACTTCTTTTAAGTGACACCAGGCCTGGTGACCTTTGGGACATGGTTTTACCCCCTATAGGAATGTGCGATCATCATGAAACGTTCAGATCACTTACAACTCAATAGATTCTACCTTCTTGTAACGTTTCAGCCTGATTGGACCTTGTTTTCACACAAATGGACCCAGAATGATGTGAAATTGTGCTTCGTGCAACATATTTCTGGGTGCCATTTACAAACCATAAGTGCTAATGACTCCATTCCTTTTTGTTATTGTAGGGGCTGTTGATTGGAGTACACTAAAACAAACCTGATCTCTCTAGGACATTCAGAAGCCAAGTTATAAGCCCACAAATGTGTAACTGGACTACTTCTTTAAATTGACACTTGATCTGGTGACCTTTGGGACATGGTTTGACCCCCTTAGGAAAGTGCTATCATCATGAAACGTTGAGATCACTTACAACTCAATAGATTCTACCTTCTTGTAACGTTTCAGCCTGATTGGACCTTGTTTTCACACAAATGGACCCAGGATGATGTGAAATTGTGCTTCGTGCAACATACTTCTGGGTGCCATTTACAAACCATAAGTGCTAATGACTCCATTCCCTTTTGTGGTTGTAGGGGCTGTTGATTGGAGTACATTAAAACAAACCTGATCTCTCTAGGACATTCAGAAGCCAAGTTATAAGCCCACAAAGGTGTAACTGGACAACTTCTTTAAAGTGACACCAGGCCCGGTGACCTTTGGGACATGGTTTGACCCCCTATAGGAATGTGCGATCATCATGAAACGTTCAGATCACTTACAACTCAAAAGATTCTACCTTCTTGTAACATTTCAGCCTGATTGGACCTTGTTTTCACACAAATGGACCCAGAATGATGTGAAATTGTGCATCGTGCAACATAATTCTGGGTGCCATTTACAAACCATAAGTGCTAATGACTCCATTTCTTTTTGTGGTTGTAGGGGCTGTTGATTGGAGTACATTAAAAAGAAACCTGATCTCTCTAGGACATTCAGAAGCCAGGTTATAAGCCCACAAAGGTGTAACTGGACTACTTCTTTAAAGTGACCCCAGGCCCGGTGACCTTTGGGACATGGTTTGACCCCCTATAGGAATGTGGGATCACCATGAAATGTTCAGATCACTTACAACTCAATAGATTCTACCTTCTTGTAACGTTTCAGCCTGATTGGACCTTGTTTTCACACAAATGAACCCAGAATTATGTGAAATTGTGCTTCGTGCAAGATAATTCTGGGTGCCATTTAAAAACCATAAGTGCTAATGACTCCATTCCTTTTTGTGGTTGTAGGGGCTGTTGATTGGAGTACACTAAAACAAACCTGATCTCTCTAGGACATTCAGAAGCCAAGTTATAAGCCCACAAATGTGTAACTGGACTACTTCTTTAAAGTGACACCAGGCCTGGTGACCTTTGGGACATGGTTTTACCCCCTATAGGAATGTGCGATCATCATGAAACGTTCAGATCACTTACAACTCAATAGATTCTACCTTCTTGTAACGTTTCAGCCTGATTGGACCTTGTTTTCACACAAATGGACCCAGAATGATGTGAAATTGTGCTTCGTGCAACATACTTCTGGGTGCCATTTACAAACCATACGTGCTAATGACTCCATTCCTTTTTGTGGTTGTAGGGGCTGTTGATTGGAGTACACTAAAACAAACCTGATCTCTCTAGGACATTCAGAAGCCAAGTTATAAGCCCACAAATGTGTAACTGGACTACTTCTTTAAAGTGACACCAGGCCTGGTGACCTTTGGGACATGGTTTTACCCCCTATAGGAATGTGAGATCATCATGAAACGTTCAGATCACTTACAACTCAATAGATTCTACCTTCTTGTAACGTTTCAGCCTGATTGGACCTTGTTTTCACACAAATGGACCCAGAATGATGTGAAATTGTGCTTCGTGCAACATAATACTGGGTGCCATTTACAAACCATAAGTGCTAATGACTCCATTCCTTTTTGTGGTTGTAGGGGCTGTTGATTGGAGTACACTAAAACAAACATGATCTCTCTAGGACATTCAGAAGCCAAGTTATAAGCCCACAAATGTGTAACTGGACTACTTCTTTTAAGTGACACCAGGCCTGGTGACCTTTGGGACATGGTTTTACCCCCTATAGGAATGTGCGATCATCATGAAACGTTCAGATCACTTACAACTCAATAGATTCTACCTTCTTGTAACGTTTCAGCCTGATTGGACCTTGTTTTCACACAAATGGACCCAGAATGATGTGAAATTGTGCTTCGTGCAACATATTTCTGGGTGCCATTTACAAACCATAAGTGCTAATGACTCCATTCCTTTTTGTGATTGTAGGGGCTGTTGATTGGAGTACACTAAAACAAACCTGATCTCTCTAGGACATTCAGAAGCCAAGTTATAAGCCCACAAATGTGTAACTGGACTACTTCTTTAAATTGACACTTGATCTGGTGACCTTTGGGACATGGTTTGACCCCCTTAGGAAAGTGCTATCATCATGAAACGTTCAGATCACTTACAACTCAATAGATTCTACCTTCTTGTAACGTTTCAGCCTGATTGGACCTTGTTTTCACACAAATGGACCCAGGATGATGTGAAATTGTGCTTCGTGCAACATACTTCTGGGTGCCATTTACAAACCATAAGTGCTAATGACTCCATTCCCTTTTGTGGTTGTAGGGGCTGTTGATTGGAGTACATTAAAACAAACCTGATCTCTCTAGGACATTCAGAAGCCAAGTTATAAGCCCACAAATGTGTAACTGGACAACTTCTTTAAAGTGACACCAGGCCCGGTGACCTTTGGAACATGGTTTGACCCCCTATAGGAATGTGCGATCATCATGAAACGTTCAGATCACTTACCACTCAATAGAGTCTACCTTCTTGTAACGTTTCAGCCTGATTGGACCTTGTTTTCACACAAATGGACCCAGAATGATGTGAAATTGTGCTTCGTGCAACATAATTCTGGGTGCCATTTACAAACCATAAGTGCTAATGACTCCATTCCTTTTTGTGGTTGTAGGGGCTGTTGATTGGAGTACATTAAAAAGAAACCTGATCTCTCTAGGACATTCAGAAGCAAGGTTATAAGCCCACAAAGGTGTAACTGGACTACTTCTTTAAAGTGACCCCAGGCCCGGTGACCTTTGGGACATGGTTTGACCCCCTATAGGAATGTGGGATCACCATGAAATGTTCAGATCACTTACAACTCAATAGATTCTACCTTCTTGTAACGTTTCAGCCTGATTGGACCTTGTTTTCACACAAATGAACCCAGAATTATGTGAAATTGTGCTTCGTGCAAGATAATTCTGGGTGCCATTTAAAAACCATAAGTGCTAATGACTCCATTCCTTTTTGTGGTTGTAGGGGCTGTTGATTGGAGTACACTAAAACAAACCTGATCTCTCTAGGACATTCAGAAGCCAAGTTATAAGCCCACAAATGTGTAACTGGACTACTTCTTTAAAGTGACACCAGGCCTGGTGACCTTTGGGACATGGTTTTACCCCCTATAGGAATGTGCGATCATCATGAAACGTTCAGATCACTTACAACTCAATAGATTCTACCTTCTTGTAACGTTTCAGCCTGATTGGACCTTGTTTTCACACAAATGGACACAGAATGATGTGAAATTGTGCTTCGTGCAACATACTTCTGGGTGCCATTTACAAACCATACGTGCTAATGACTCCATTCCCTTTTGTGGTTGTAGGGGCTGTTGATTGGAGTACATTAAAACAAACCTGATCTCTCTAGGACATTCAGAAGCCAAGTTATAAGCCCACAAATGTGTAACTGGACAACTTCTTTAAAGTGACACCAGGCCCGGTGACCTTTGGAACATGGTTTGACCCCCTATAGGAATGTGCGATCATCATGAAACGTTCAGATCACTTACCACTCAATAGAGTCTACCTTCTTGTAACGTTTCAGCCTGATTGGACCTTGTTTTCACACAAATGGACCCAGAATGATGTGAAATTGTGCTTCGTGCAACATAATTCTGGGTGCCATTTACAAACCATAAGTGCTAATGACTCCATTCCTTTTTGTGGTTGTAGGGGCTGTTGATTGGAGTACATTAAAAAGAAACCTGATCTCTCTAGGACATTCAGAAGCAAGGTTATAAGCCCACAAAGGTGTAACTGGACTACTTCTTTAAAGTGACCCCAGGCCCGGTGACCTTTGGGACATGGTTTGACCCCCTATAGGAATGTGGGATCACCATGAAATGTTCAGATCACTTACAACTCAATAGATTCTACCTTCTTGTAACGTTTCAGCCTGATTGGACCTTGTTTTCACACAAATGAACCCAGAATTATGTGAAATTGTGCTTCGTGCAAGATAATTCTGGGTGCCATTTAAAAACCATAAGTGCTAATGACTCCATTCCTTTTTGTGGTTGTAGGGGCTGTTGATTGGAGTACACTAAAACAAACCTGATCTCTCTAGGACATTCAGAAGCCAAGTTATAAGCCCACAAATGTGTAACTGGACTACTTCTTTAAAGTGACACCAGGCCTGGTGACCTTTGGGACATGGTTTTACCCCCTATAGGAATGTGCGATCATCATCAAACGTTCAGATCACTTACAACTCAATAGATTCTACCTTCTTGTAACGTTTCAGCCTGATTGGACCTTGTTTTCACACAAATGGACCCAGAATGATGTGAAATTGTGCTTCGTGCAACATACTTCTGGGTGCCATTTACAAACCATACGTGCTAATGACTCCATTCCCTTTTGTGGTTGTAGGGGCTGTTGATTGGAGTACATTAAAACAAACCTGATCTCTCTAGGACATTCAGAAGCCAAGTTATAAGCCCTCAAAGGTGTAACTGGACAACTTCTTTAAAGTGACACCAGGCCCGGTGACCTTTGGGACATGGTTTGACCCCCTATAGGAATGTGCGATCATCATGAAACGTTCAGATCACTTACAACTCAATAGATTCTACCTTCTTGTAACGTTTCAGCCTGATTGGACCTTGTTTTCACACAAATGGACCCAGAATGATGTGAAATTGTGCTTCGTGCAACATAATTCTGGGTGCCATTTACAAACCATAAGTGCTAATGACTCCATTCCTTTTTGTGGTTGTAGGGGCTGTTGATTGGAGTACATTAAAACAAACCTGATCTCTCTAGGACATTCAGAAGCCAGGTTATAAGCCCACAAAGGTGTAACTGGACTACTTCTTTAAAGTGACACCAGGCCCGGTGACCTTTGGGACATGGTTTGACCACCTATAGGAATGTGCGATCACCATGAAATGTTCAGATCACTTACAACTCAATAGATTCTACCTTCTTGTAACGTTTCAGCCTGATTGGACCTTGTTTTCACACAAATGAACCCAGAATGATGTGAAATTGTGCTTCGTGCAACATAATTCTGGGTGCCATTTAAAAACCATAATTGCTAATGACTCCATTCCTTTTTGTGGTTGTAGGGGCTGTTGATTGGAGTACACTAAAACAAACCTGATCTCTCTAGGACATTCAGAAGCCAAGTTATAAGCCCACAAATGTGTAACTGGACTACTTCTTTAAATTGACACCAGATCCGGTGACCTTTGGGACATGGTTTTACCCCCTGTAGGAATGTGCAATCATCATGAAACGTTCAGATCACTTACAACTCAATAGATTCTACCTTCTTGTAACGTTTCAGTCTGATTGGACCTTGTTTTCACACAAATGGACCCAGAAAATGTGAAATTGTGCTTCGTGCAACATAATTCTGGGTGCCATTTACAAACCATAAGTGCTAATGACTCCATTCCTTTCTGTGGTTGTAGGGTCTGTTGATTGGAGTACACTGAAACAAACCTGATTTCTCTAGGACATTCAGAAGCCAAGTTATAAGCCCACAAATGTGTAACTGGACTACTTCTTTAAAGTGACACCAGGCCTGGTGACCTTTGGGTCATGGTTTTACCCCCTATAGGACTGTGCGATCATCATGAAACGTTCAGATCACTTACACATCAATAGATTCTACCTTCTTGTAACGTTTCAGCCTGATTGGACCTTGTTTTGACACAAATGGACCCAGAATGATGTGAAATTGTGCTTCGTGCAACATACTTCTGGCTGCCATTTACAAACCATAAGTGCTAATGACTCCATTCCTTTTTGTGGTTGTAGGGGCTGTTGATTGGAGTACATTAAAACAAACCTGATCTCTCTAGGACATTCAGAAGCCAGGTTATAAGCCCACAAAGGTGTAACTGGACTACTTCTTTAAAGTGACACCAGGCCCGGTGACCTTTGGGACATGGTTTGACCACCTATAGGAATGTGCGATCACCATGAAATGTTCAGATCACTTACAACTCAATAGATTCTACCTTCTTGTAACGTTTCAGCCTGATTGGACCTTGTTTTCACACAAATGAACCCAGAATGATGTGAAATTGTGCTTCGTGCAACATAATTCTGGGTGCCATTTAAAAACCATAAGTGCTAATGACTCCATTCCTTTTTGTGGTTGTAGGGGCTGTTGACTGGAGTACACTAAAACAAACCTGATCTCTCTAGGACATTCAGAAGCCAAGTTATACAGGTGCTGGCCAGTAAATTAGAATATCATCAAAAGGTTGAAGATATTTCAGTAATTCCATTCAAAACGTGAAACTTGTACATTATATTCATGCAATGCACACAGACCAATGTATTTCCAATGTTCATTACATTTCAATTTGATATTCATAAGTGACAACTAATGAAAACTCCAAATTTGGTATCTCAAAAAATTAGAATATTCTGAAAAGGCTGAATATAGAAGACACCTGCTGCCACTCTAATCAGCTGATTTACTCAAAACACCTGCAAAGGCCTTTAAAAGGTCCCTCAGTCTTGTTTTGAAGGCACCACAATCATGGGGAAGACTTCTGACTTAACAGCTGTCCAAAAGACAATCATTGACACCTTGCACAAGGAGGGCAAGACACAAAAGGTGATTGCTAAAGAAGCTGGCTGTTCGCAGAGCTCTGTGTCCAAGCACATTAACAGACAGGCGAAGGGACGGAAAAAATGTGGTAGAAAAAAGTGTACAAGCTCTAGGGATAACCGCACCCTGCAGAGAATTGTGACGACAAACCCATTCAAAAATGTGGGGGAGATCCACAAAGAGTGGACTGCAGCTGGAGTCAGCGCTTCAAGAACCACCACGAAGAGACTCATGAAAGACATGGGATTCAGGTGTCGCATTCCGTGTGTCAAGCCACTCTTGAACAAGAAACAGCGCAAGAAGCGTCTCGCCTGGGCCAAGGACAAAAAGGACTGGACTGATGCTGAGTGGTCCAAAGTTATGTTTTCTGATGAAAGCAAGTTCTGCATTTCCTTTGGAAATCAAGGACCCAGAGTCTGGAGGAAGAGCGGAGAAGCACAGAATCCACGTTGCATGAGGTCCAGTGTAAAGTTTCCACCGTCAGTGATGGTGTGGGGTGCCATGTCATCTGCCGGTGTTGGCCCACTCTGTTTCCTGAGGTCCAGGGTCAATGCAGCCGTCTACCAGGAAGTTTTAGAGCACTTCATGCTTCCTGCTGCTGACCAACTTTATGGGGATGCAGACTTCACCTTTCAACAGGACTTGGCACCTGCACACAGTGCCAAAACCACCAGCACCTGGTTCAAGGACCATGGTATCCCTGTCCTTGATTGGCCCGCAAACTCGCCTGACCTTAACCCCATAGAAAATCTATGGGGTATTGTGAAGCGGAGGATGCAATACGCTAGACCCAACAATGCAGAGGAGCTGAAGACGACTATCAGAGCAACCTGGGCTCTCATAACACCTGAGCAGTGCCACAGACTGATCGAGTCCATGCCACGCCGCATTACTGCAGTTATTGAGGCAAAAGGAGCCCCGACTAAGTATTGAGTGCTATACATGCACATTCTTTTCATGTTCATTCTTTTCAGTTGGCCAACATTAGAGAAACAAACATTTTTTCATTGGCCTTTAGAATATTCTAATTTTCTGAGATACCAGATTTGATGTTTTCATGGTTGTCACCTATAAATATCAAAATTAAACGTAATAAACATTGGAAATACATTGGTCTGTGTGCATTGCATGAATATAATGTAAAAGTTTCACGTTTTGAATGGAATTACTGAAATATTTTCAACCTTTTGATGATATTCTAATTTACTGGCCAGCACCTGTAAGCCCACAAATGTGTAACTGGACTACTTCTTTAAATTGACACCAGATCCGGTGACCTTTGGGACATGGTTTGACCCCCTATAGGAATGTGCGATCATCATGAAACGTTCAGATCACTTACAACTCAATAGATTCTACCTTCTTGTAACGTTTCAGCCTGATTGGACCTTGTTTTCACACAAATGGACCCAGAATGATGTGAAATTGTGCTTCGTGCAACATAATTCTGGGTGCCATTTACAAACCATAAGTGCTAATGACTCCATTCCTTTTTGTGGTTGTAGGGTCTGTTGATTGGAGTACACTGAAACAAACCATATCTCTCTCTAGGACATTCAGAAGCCAAGTTATAAGCCCACAAATGTGTAACTGGACTACTTCTTTAAAGTGACACCAGGCCTGGTGACCTTTGGGACATGGTTTTACCCCCTATAGGAATGTGCGATCATCATGAAACGTTCAGATCACTTACAACTCAATAGATTCTACCTTCTTGTAACGTTTCAGCCTGATTGGACCTTGTTTTGACACAAATGGACCCAGAATGATGTGAAATTGTGCTTCGTGCAACATACTTCTGGCTGCCATTTACAAACCATAAGTGCTAATGACTCCATTCCTTTTTGTGGTTGTAGGGGCTGTTGATTGGAGTACATTAAAACAAACCTGATCTCTCTAGGACATTCAGAAGCCAGGTTATAAGCCCACAAAGGTGTAACTGGACTACTTCTTTAAAGTGACACCAGGCCCGGTGACCTTTGGGACATGGTTTGACCACCTATAGGAATGTGCGATCACCATGAAATGTTCAGATCACTTACAACTCAATAGATTCTACCTTCTTGTAACGTTTCAGCCTGATTGGACCTTGTTTTCACACAAATGAACCCAGAATGATGTGAAATTGTGCTTCGTGCAACATAATTCTGGGTGCCATTTAAAAACCATAAGTGCTAATGACTCCATTCCTTTTTGTGGTTGTAGGGGCTGTTGACTGGAGTACACTAAAACAAACCTGATCTCTCTAGGACATTCAGAAGCCAAGTTATACAGGTGCTGGCCAGTAAATTAGAATATCATCAAAAGGTTGAAGATATTTCAGTAATTCCATTCAAAACGTGAAACTTGTACATTATATTCATGCAATGCACACAGACCAATGTATTTCCAATGTTCATTACATTTAAATTTGATATTCATAAGTGACAACTAATAAAAACTCCAAATTTGGTATCTCAAAAAATTAGAATATTCTGAAAAGGCTGAATATAGAAGACACCTGCTGCCACTCTAATCAGCTGATTTACTCAAAACACCTGCAAAGGCCTTTAAAAGGTCCCTCAGTCTTGTTTTGAAGGCACCACAATCATGGGGAAGACTTCTGACTTAACAGCTGTCCAAAAGACAATCATTGACACCTTGCACAAGGAGGGCAAGACACAAAAGGTGATTGCTAAAGAAGCTGGCTGTTCGCAGAGCTCTGTGTCCAAGCACATTAACAGACAGGCGAAGGGACGGAAAAAATGTGGTAGAAAAAAGTGTACAAGCTCTAGGGATAACCGCACCCTGCAGAGAATTGTGACGACAAACCCATTCAAAAATGTGGGGGAGATCCACAAAGAGTGGACTGCAGCTGGAGTCAGCGCTTCAAGAACCACCACGAAGAGACACATGAAAGACATGGGATTCAGGTGTCGCATTCCGTGTGTCAAGCCACTCTTGAACAAGAAACAGAGCAAGAAGCGTCTCGCCTGGGCCAAGGACAAAAAGGACTGGAATCATGCTGAGTGGTCCAAAGTTATGTTTTCTGATGAAAGCAAGTTCTGCATTTCCTTTGGAAATCAAGGACCCAGAGTCTGGAGGAAGAGCGGAGAAGCACAGAATCCACGTTGCATGAGGTCCAGTGTAAAGTTTCCACCGTCAGTGATGGTGTGGGGTGCCATGTCATCTGCCGGTGTTGGCCCACTCTGTTTCCTGAGGTCCAGGGTCAATGCAGCTGTCTACCAGGAAGTTTTAGAGCACTTCATGCTTCCTGCTGCTGACCAACTTTATGGGGATGCAGACTTCACCTTTCAACAGGACTTGGCACCTGCACACAGTGCCAAAACCACCAGCACCTGGTTCAAGGACCATGGTATCCCTGTCCTTGATTGGCCCGCAAACTCGCCTGACCTTAACCCCATAGAAAATCTATGGGGTATTGTGAAGCGGAGGATGCAATACGCTAGACCCAACAATGCAGAGGAGCTGAAGACGACTATCAGAGCAACCTGGGCTCTCATAACACCTGAGCAGTGCCACAGACTGATCGAGTCCATGCCACGCCGCATTACTGCAGTTATTGAGGCAAAAGGAGCCCCGACTAAGTATTGAGTGCTATACATGCACATTCTTTTCATGTTCATTCTTTTCAGTTGGCCAACATTAGAGAAACAAACATTTTTTCATTGGCCTTTAGAATATTCTAATTTTCTGAGATACCAGATTTGATGTTTTCATGGTTGTCACCTATAAATATCAAAATTAAACGTAATAAACATTGGAAATACATTGGTCTGTGTGCATTGCATGAATATAATGTACAAGTTTCACGTTTTGAATGGAATTACTGAAATATTTTCAACCTTTTGATGATATTCTAATTTACTGGCCAGCACCTGTAAGCCCACAAATGTGTAACTGGACTACTTCTTTAAATTGACACCAGAACCGGTGACCTTTGGGACATGGTTTGACCCCCTATAGGAATGTGCGATCATCATGAAACGTTCAGATCACTTACAACTCAATAGATTCTACCTTCTTGTAACGTTTCAGCCTGATTGGACCTTGTTTTCACACAAATGGACCCAGAATGATGTGAAATTGTGCTTCGTGCAACATAATTCTGGGTGCCATTTACAAACCATAAGTGCTAATGACTCCATTCCTTTTTGTGGTTGTAGGGTCTGTTGATTGGAGTACACTGAAACAAACCATATCTCTCTCTAGGACATTCAGAAGCCAAGTTATAAGCCCACAAATGTGTAACTGGACTACTTCTTTAAAGTGACACCAGGCCTGGTGACCTTTGGGACATGGTTTTACCCCCTATAGGAATGTGCGATCATCATGAAACGTTCAGATCACTTACACATCAATAGATTCTACCTTCTTGTAACGTTTCAGCCTGATTGGACCTTGTTTTGACACAAATGGACCCAGAATGATGTGAAATTGTGCTTCGTGCAACATACTTCTGGCTGCCATTTACAAACCATAAGTGCTAATGACTCCATTCCTTTTTGTGGTTGTAGGGGCTGTTGATTGGAGTACATTAAAACAAACCTGATCTCTCTAGGACATTCAGAAGCCAGGTTATAAGCCCACAAAGGTGTAACTGGACTACTTCTTTAAAGTGACACCAGGCCCGGTGACCTTTGGGACATGGTTTGACCACCTATAGGAATGTGCGATCACCATGAAATGTTCAGATCACTTACAACTCAATAGATTCTACCTTCTTGTAACGTTTCAGCCTGATTGGACCTTGTTTTCACACAAATGAACCCAGAATGATGTGAAATTGTGCTTCGTGCAACATAATTCTGGGTGCCATTTAAAAACCATAAGTGCTAATGACTCCATTCCTTTTTGTGGTTGTAGGGGCTGTTGACTGGAGTACACTAAAACAAACCTGATCTCTCTAGGACATTCAGAAGCCAAGTTATACAGGTGCTGGCCAGTAAATTAGAATATCATCAAAAGGTTGAAGATATTTCAGTAATTCCATTCAAAACGTGAAACTTGTACATTATATTCATGCAATGCACACAGACCAATGTATTTCCAATGTTCATTACATTTAAATTTGATATTCATAAGTGACAACTAATGAAAACTCCAAATTTGGTATCTCAAAAAATTAGAATATTCTGAAAAGGCTGAATATAGAAGACACCTGCTGCCACTCTAATCAGCTGATTTACTCAAAACACCTGCAAAGGCCTTTAAAAGGTCCCTCAGTCTTGTTTTGAAGGCACCACAATCATGGGGAAGACTTCTGACTTAACAGCTGTCCAAAAGACAATCATTGACACCTTGCACAAGGAGGGCAAGACACAAAAGGTGATTGCTAAAGAAGCTGGCTGTTCGCAGAGCTCTGTGTCCAAGCACATTAACAGACAGGCGAAGGGACGGAAAAAATGTGGTAGAAAAAAGTGTACAAGCTCTAGGGATAACCGCACCCTGCAGAGAATTGTGACGACAAACCCATTCAAAAATGTGGGGGAGATCCACAAAGAGTGGACTGCAGCTGGAGTCAGCGCTTCAAGAACCACCACGAAGAGACTCATGAAAGACATGGGATTCAGGTGTCGCATTCCGTGTGTCAAGCCACTCTTGAACAAGAAACAGCGCAAGAAGCGTCTCGCCTGGGCCAAGGACAAAAAGGACTGGACTGATGCTGAGTGGTCCAAAGTTATGTTTTCTGATGAAAGCAAGTTCTGCATTTCCTTTGGAAATCAAGGACCCAGAGTCTGGAGGAAGAGCGGAGAAGCACAGAATCCACGTTGCATGAGGTCCAGTGTAAAGTTTCCACCGTCAGTGATGGTGTGGGGTGCCATGTCATCTGCCGGTGTTGGCCCACTCTGTTTCCTGAGGTCCAGGGTCAATGCAGCCGTCTACCAGGAAGTTTTAGAGCACTTCATGCTTCCTGCTGCTGACCAACTTTATGGGGATGCAGACTTCACCTTTCAACAGGACTTGGCACCTGCACACAGTGCCAAAACCACCAGCACCTGGTTCAAGGACCATGGTATCCCTGTCCTTGATTGGCCCGCAAACTCGCCTGACCTTAACCCCATAGAAAATCTATGGGGTATTGTGAAGCGGAGGATGCAATACGCTAGACCCAACAATGCAGAGGAGCTGAAGACGACTATCAGAGCAACCTGGGCTCTCATAACACCTGAGCAGTGCCACAGACTGATCGAGTCCATGCCACGCCGCATTACTGCAGTTATTGAGGCAAAAGGAGCCCCGACTAAGTATTGAGTGCTATACATGCACATTCTTTTCATGTTCATTCTTTTCAGTTGGCCAACATTAGAGAAACAAACATTTTTTCATTGGCCTTTAGAATATTCTAATTTTCTGAGATACCAGATTTGATGTTTTCATGGTTGTCACCTATAAATATCAAAATTAAACGTAATAAACATTGGAAATACATTGGTCTGTGTGCATTGCATGAATATAATGTACAAGTTTCACGTTTTGAATGGAATTACTGAAATATTTTCAACCTTTTGATGATATTCTAATTTACTGGCCAGCACCTGTAAGCCCACAAATGTGTAACTGGACTACTTCTTTAAATTGACACCAGATCCGGTGACCTTTGGGACATGGTTTGACCCCCTATAGGAATGTGCGATCATCATGAAACGTTCAGATCACTTACAACTCAATAGATTCTACCTTCTTGTAACGTTTCAGCCTGATTGGACCTTGTTTTCACACAAATGGACCCAGAATGATGTGAAATTGTGCTTCGTGCAACATAATTCTGGGTGCCATTTACAAACCATAAGTGCTAATGACTCCATTCCTTTTTGTGGTTGTAGGGTCTGTTGATTGGAGTACACTGAAACAAACCATATCTCTCTCTAGGACATTCAGAAGCCAAGTTATAAGCCCACAAATGTGTAACTGGACTACTTCTTTAAAGTGACACCAGGCCTGGTGACCTTTGGGACATGGTTTTACCCCCTATAGGAATGTGCGATCATCATGAAACGTTCAGATCACTTACAACTCAATAGATTCTACCTTCTTGTAACGTTTCAGCCTGATTGGACCTTGTTTTCACACAAATGGACCCAGAATGATGTGAAATTGTGCTTCGTGCAACATAATTCTGGGTGCCATTTAAAAACCATAAGTGCTAATGACTCCATTCCTTTTTGTGGTTGTAGGGGCTGTTGATTGGAGTACATTTAAACAAACCTGATCTCTCTAGGACATTCAGAAGCCAAGTTATAAGCCCACAAATGTGTAACTGGACTACTTTAAAGTGACACCAGGCCTGGTGACCTTTGGGACATGGTTTTACCCCCTGTAGGAATGTGCAATCATCATGAAACGTTCAGATCACTTACAACTCAATAGATTCTACCTTCTTGTAACGTTTCAGTCTGATTGGACCTTGTTTTCACACAAATGGACCCAGAAAATGTGAAATTGTGCTTCGTGCAACATAATTCTGGGTGCCATTTACAAACCATAAGTGCTAATGACTCCATTCCTTTTTGTGGTTGTAGGGTCTGTTGTTTGGAGTACACTGAAACAAACCTGATTTCTCTAGGACATTCAGAAGCCAAGTTATAAGCCCACAAATGTGTAACTGGACTACTTCTTTAAAGTGACACCAGGCCTGGTGACCTTTGGGACATGGTTTTACCCCCTAGAGGAATGTGCGATCATCATGAAACGTTCAGATCACTTACAACTCAATAGATTCTACCTTCTTGTAACGTTTCAGCCTGATTGGACCTTGTTTTCACACAAATGGACCCAGAATGATGTGAAATTGTGCTTCGTGCAACATAATTCTGGGTGTTATTTACAAACCATAAGTGCTAATGACTCCATTCCTTTTTGTGGTTGTAGGGGCTGTTGATTGGAGTACACTAAAACAAACCTGATCTCTCTAGGACATTCAGAAGCCAAGTTATAAGCCCACAAATGTGTAACTGGACTACTTCTTTAAAGTGACACCAGGCCTGGTGACCTTTGGGACATGGTTTTACCCCTATAGGAATGTGCGATCATCATGAAACGTTCAGATCACTGACAACTCAATAGATTCTACCTTCTTGTAACGTTTCAGCCTGATTGGACCTTGTTTTGACACAAATGGACCCAGAATGATGTGAAATTGTGCTTCGTGCAACATACTTCTGGGTGCCATTTACAAACCATAAGTGCTAATGACTCCATTCCTTTTTGTGGTTGTAGGGGCTGTTGATTGGAGTACATTAAAACAAACCTGATCTCTCTAGGACATTCAGAAGCCAAGTTATAAGCCAACAAAGGTGTAACTGGACTACTTCTTTAAAGTGACACCAGGCCCGGTGACCTTTGGGAAATGGTTTGACCCCCTATAGGAATGTGCAATCATCATGAAACGTTCAGATCACTTACAACTCAATAGATTCTACCTTCTTGTAACGTTTCAGCCTGATTGGACCTTGTTTTCACACAAATGGACCCAGAATGATGTGAAATTGTGCTTCGTGCAACATAATTCTGGGTGCCATTTACAAACCATAAGTGCTAATGACTCCATTCCTTTTTGTGGTTGTAGGGGCTGTTGATTGGAGTACATTAAAACAAACCTGATCTCTCTAGGACATTCAGAAGCCAAGTTATAAGCCCACAAATGTGTAACTGGACTACTTCTTTAAAGTGACACCAGGCCTGGTGACCTTTTGGACATGGTTTTACCCCCTGTAGGAATGTGCAATCATCATGAAACGTTCAGATCACTTACAACTCAATAGATTCTACCTTCTTGTAACGTTTCAGCCTGATTGGACCTTGTTTTCACACAAATGGACCCAGAATGATGTGAAATTGTGCTTCGTGCAACATAATTCTGGGTGCCATTTACAAACCATAAGTGCTAATGACTCCATTCCTTTTTGTGGTTGTAGGGGCTGTTGATTGGAGTACATTAAAACAAACCTGATCTCTCTAGGACATTCAGAAGCCAAGTTATAAGCCCACAAAGGTGTAACTGGACTACTTCTTTAAAGTGACACCAGGCCCGATGACCTTTGGGACATGGTTTTACCCCCTATAGGAATGTGCGATCATCATGAAACGTTCAGATCACTTACAACTCAATAGATTCTACCTTCTTGTAACGTTTCAGCCTGATTGGACCTTGTTTTCACACAAATGGACCCAGAATGATGTGAAATTGTGCTTCGTGCAACATAATTCTGGGTGCCATTTACAAACCATGAGTGCTAATGACTCCATTCCTTTTTGTGGTTGTAGGGGCTGTTGATTGGAGTACATTAAAACAAACCTGATCTCTCTAGGACATTCAGAAGCCAAGTTATAAGCCCACAAAGGTGTAACTGGACTACTTCTTTAAAGTGACACTAGATCCGGTGACTTTTGGGACATGGTTTGACCCCCTTAGGAAAGTGCTATCATAATGAAACGTTCAGATCACTTACAACTCAATAGATTCTACCTTCCTGTAACGTTTCAGTCTGATTGGACCTTGTTTTCACACAAATGGACCCAGAAAATGTGAAATTGTGCTTCGTGCAACATAATTCTGGGTGCCATTTACAAACCATAAGTGCTAATGACTCCATTCCTTTCTGTGGTTGTAGGGTCTGTTGATTGGAGTACACTGAAACAAACCTGATTTCTCTAGGACATTCAGAAGCCAAGTTATAAGCCCACAAATGTGTAACTGGACTACTTCTTTAAAGTGACACCAGGCCTGGTGACCTTTGGGTCATGGTTTTACCCCCTATAGGACTGTGCGATCATCATGAAACGTTCAGATCACTTACACATCAATAGATTCTACCTTCTTGTAACGTTTCAGCCTGATTGGACCTTGTTTTGACACAAATGGACCCAGAATGATGTGAAATTGTGCTTCGTGCAACATACTTCTGGCTGCCATTTACAAACCATAAGTGCTAATGACTCCATTCCTTTTTGTGGTTGTAGGGGCTGTTGATTGGAGTACATTAAAACAAACCTGATCTCTCTAGGACATTCAGAAGCCAGGTTATAAGCCCACAAAGGTGTAACTGGACTACTTCTTTAAAGTGACACCAGGCCCGGTGACCTTTGGGACATGGTTTGACCACCTATAGGAATGTGCGATCACCATGAAATGTTCAGATCACTTACAACTCAATAGATTCTACCTTCTTGTAACGTTTCAGCCTGATTGGACCTTGTTTTCACACAAATGAACCCAGAATGATGTGAAATTGTGCTTCGTGCAACATAATTCTGGGTGCCATTTAAAAACCATAAGTGCTAATGACTCCATTCCTTTTTGTGGTTGTAGGGGCTGTTGACTGGAGTACACTAAAACAAACCTGATCTCTCTAGGACATTCAGAAGCCAAGTTATACAGGTGCTGGCCAGTAAATTAGAATATCATCAAAAGGTTGAAGATATTTCAGTAATTCCATTCAAAACGTGAAACTTGTACATTATATTCATGCAATGCACACAGACCAATGTATTTCCAATGTTCATTACATTTAAATTTGATATTCATAAGTGACAACTAATGAAAACTCCAAATTTGGTATCTCAAAAAATTAGAATATTCTGAAAAGGCTGAATATAGAAGACACCTGCTGCCACTCTAATCAGCTGATTTACTCAAAACACCTGCAAAGGCCTTTAAAAGGTCCCTCAGTCTTGTTTTGAAGGCACCACAATCATGGGGAAGACTTCTGACTTAACAGCTGTCCAAAAGACAATCATTGACACCTTGCACAAGGAGGGCAAGACACAAAAGGTGATTGCTAAAGAAACTGGCTGTTCGCAGAGCTCTGTGTCCAAGCACATTAACAGACAGGCGAAGGGACGGAAAAAATGTGGTAGAAAAAAGTGTACAAGCTCTAGGGATAACCGCACCCTGCAGAGAATTGTGACGACAAACCCATTCAAAAATGTGGGGGAGATCCACAAAGAGTGGACTGCAGCTGGAGTCAGCGCTTCAAGAACCACCACGAAGAGACTCATGAAAGACATGGGATTCAGGTGTCGCATTCCGTGTGTCAAGCCACTCTTGAACAAGAAACAGCGCAAGAAGCGTCTCGCCTGGGCCAAGGACAAAAAGGACTGGACTGATGCTGAGTGGTCCAAAGTTATGTTTTCTGATGAAAGCAAGTTCTGCATTTCCTTTGGAAATCAAGGACCCAGAGTCTGGAGGAAGAGCGGAGAAGCACAGAATCCACGTTGCATGAGGTCCAGTGTAAAGTTTCCACCGTCAGTGATGGTGTGGGGTGCCATGTCATCTGCCGGTGTTGGCCCACTCTGTTTCCTGAGGTCCAGGGTCAATGCAGCCGTCTACCAGGAAGTTTTAGAGCACTTCATGCTTCCTGCTGCTGACCAACTTTATGGGGATGCAGACTTCACCTTTCAACAGGACTTGGCACCTGCACACAGTGCCAAAACCACCAGCACCTGGTTCAAGGACCATGGTATCCCTGTCCTTGATTGGCCCGCAAACTCGCCTGACCTTAACCCCATAGAAAATCTATGGGGTATTGTGAAGCGGAGGATGCAATACGCTAGACCCAACAATGCAGAGGAGCTGAAGACGACTATCAGAGCAACCTGGGCTCTCATAACACCTGAGCAGTGCCACAGACTGATCGAGTCCATGCCACGCCGCATTACTGCAGTTATTGAGGCAAAAGGAGCCCCGACTAAGTATTGAGTGCTATACATGCACATTCTTTTCATGTTCATTCTTTTCAGTTGGCCAACATTAGAGAAACAAACATTTTTTCATTGGCCTTTAGAATATTCTAATTTTCTGAGATACCAGATTTGATGTTTTCATGGTTGTCACCTATAAATATCAAAATTAAACGTAATAAACATTGGAAATACATTGGTCTGTGTGCATTGCATGAATATAATGTACAAGTTTCACGTTTTGAATGGAATTACTGAAATATTTTCAACCTTTTGATGATATTCTAATTTACTGGCCAGCACCTGTAAGCCCACAAATGTGTAACTGGACTACTTCTTTAAATTGACACCAGATCCGGTGACCTTTGGGACATGGTTTGACCCCCTATAGGAATGTGCGATCATCATGAAACGTTCAGATCACTTACAACTCAATAGATTCTACCTTCTTGTAACGTTTCAGCCTGATTGGACCTTGTTTTCACACAAATGGACCCAGAATGATGTGAAATTGTGCTTCGTGCAACATAATTCTGGGTGCCATTTACAAACCATAAGTGCTAATGACTCCATTCCTTTTTGTGGTTGTAGGGTCTGTTGATTGGAGTACACTGAAACAAACCATATCTCTCTCTAGGACATTCAGAAGCCAAGTTATAAGCCCACAAATGTGTAACTGGACTACTTCTTTAAAGTGACACCAGGCCTGGTGACCTTTGGGACATGGTTTTACCCCCTATAGGAATGTGCGATCATCATGAAACGTTCAGATCACTTACAACTCAATAGATTCTACCTTCTTGTAACGTTTCAGCCTGATTGGACCTTGTTTTGACACAAATGGACCCAGAATGATGTGAAATTGTGCTTCGTGCAACATACTTCTGGCTGCCATTTACAAACCATAAGTGCTAATGACTCCATTCCTTTTTGTGGTTGTAGGGGCTGTTGATTGGAGTACATTAAAACAAACCTGATCTCTCTAGGACATTCAGAAGCCAGGTTATAAGCCCACAAAGGTGTAACTGGACTACTTCTTTAAAGTGACACCAGGCCTGGTGACCTTTGGGACATGGTTTTACCCCCTGTAGGAATGTGCAATCATCATGAAACGTTCAGATCACTTACAACTCAATAGATTCTACCTTCTTGTAACGTTTCAGTCTGATTGGACCTTGTTTTCACACAAATGGACCCAGAAAATGTGAAATTGTGCTTCGTGCAACATAATTCTGGGTGCCATTTACAAACCATAAGTGCTAATGACTCCATTCCTTTTTGTGGTTGTAGGGTCTGTTGTTTGGAGTACACTGAAACAAACCTGATTTCTCTAGGACATTCAGAAGCCAAGTTATAAGCCCACAAATGTGTAACTGGACTACTTCTTTAAAGTGACACCAGGCCTGGTGACCTTTGGGACATGGTTTTACCCCCTAGAGGAATGTGCGATCATCATGAAACGTTCAGATCACTTACAACTCAATAGATTCTACCTTCTTGTAACGTTTCAGCCTGATTGGACCTTGTTTTCACACAAATGGACCCAGAATGATGTGAAATTGTGCTTCGTGCAACATAATTCTGGGTGTTATTTACAAACCATAAGTGCTAATGACTCCATTCCTTTTTGTGGTTGTAGGGGCTGTTGATTGGAGTACACTAAAACAAACCTGATCTCTCTAGGACATTCAGAAGCCAAGTTATAAGCCCACAAATGTGTAACTGGACTACTTCTTTAAAGTGACACCAGGCCTGGTGACCTTTGGGACATGGTTTTACCCCTATAGGAATGTGCGATCATCATGAAACGTTCAGATCACTTACAACTCAATAGATTCTACCTTCTTGTAACGTTTCAGCCTGATTGGACCTTGTTTTCACACAAATGGACCCAGAATGATGTGAAATTGTGCTTCGTGCAACATAATTCTGGGTGCCATTTACAAACCATAAGTGCTAATGACTCCATTCCTTTTTGTGGTTGTAGGGGCTGTTGATTGGAGTACATTAAAACAAACCTGATCTCTCTAGGACATTCAGAAGCCAAGTTATAAGCCCACAAATGTGTAACTGGACTACTTCTTTAAAGTGACACCAGGCCTGGTGACCTTTTGGACATGGTTTTACCCCCTGTAGGAATGTGCAATCATCATGAAACGTTCAGATCACTTACAACTCAATAGATTCTACCTTCTTGTAACGTTTCAGCCTGATTGGACCTTGTTTTCACACAAATGGACCCAGAATGATGTGAAATTGTGCTTCGTGCAACATAATTCTGGGTGCCATTTACAAACCATAAGTGCTAATGACTCCATTCCTTTTTGTGGTTGTAGGGGCTGTTGATTGGAGTACATTAAAACAAACCTGATCTCTCTAGGACATTCAGAAGCCAAGTTATAAGCCCACAAAGGTGTAACTGGACTACTTCTTTAAAGTGACACCAGGCCCGATGACCTTTGGGACATGGTTTGACCCCCTATAGGAATGTGCGATCATCATGAAACGTTCAGATCACTTACAACTCAATAGATTCTACCTTCTTGTAACGTTTCAGCCTGATTGGACCTTGTTTTCACACAAATGGACCCAGAATGATGTGAAATTGTGCTTCGTGCAACATAATTCTGGGTGCCATTTACAAACCATAAGTGCTAATGACTCCATTCCTTTTTGTGGTTGTAGGGGCTGTTGATTGGAGTACATTAAAACAAACCTGATCTCTCTAGGACATTCAGAAGCCAAGTTATACGCCCACAAAGGTGTAACTGGACTACTTCTTTAAAGTGACACTAGATCCGGTGACTTTTGGGACATGGTTTGACCCCCTTAGGAAAGTGCTATCATAATGAAACGTTCAGATCACTTACAACTCAATAGATTCTACCTTCCTGTAACGTTTCAGCCTTATTGGACCTTGTTTTCACACAAATGGACCCAGAATGATGTGAAATTGTGCTTCGTGCAACATAATTCTGGGTGCCATTTACAAACCATAAGTGCTAATGACTCCATTTCTTTTTGTGGTTGTAGGGGCTGTTGATTGGAGTACACTAAAACAAACCTGATCTCTCTAGGACATTCAGAAGCCAAGTTATAAGCCCACAAATGTGTAACTGGACTACTTCTTTAAAGTGACACCAGGCCTGGTGACCTTTGGGACATGGTTTTACCCCCTATAGGAATGTGCGATCATCATGAAACGTTCAGATCACTTACAACTCAATAGATTCTACCTTCTTGTAACGTTTCAGCCTGATTGGACCATGTTTTCACACAAATGGACCCAGAATGATGTGAAATTGTGCTTCGTGCAACATAATTCTGGGTGCCATTTACAAACCATAAGTGCTAATGACTCCATTCCTTTTTGTGGTTGTAGGGGCTGTTGATTGGAGTACACTAAAACAAACCTGATCTCTCTAGGACATTCAGAAGCCAAGTTATAAGCCCACAAATGTGTAACTGGACTACTTCTTTAAAGTGACACCAGGCCTGGTGACCTTTGGGACATGGTTTTACCCCCTATAGGAATGTGCGATCATCATGAAACGTTCAGATCACTTACAACTCAATAGATTCTACCTTCTTGTAACGTTTCAGCCTGATTGGACCTTGTTTTGACACAAATGGACCCAGAGTGATGTGAAATTGTGCTTCGTGCAACATACTTCTGGGTGCCATTTACAAACCATAAGTGCTAGTGACTCAATTCCTTTTTGTGGTTGTAGGGGCTGTTGATTGGAGTACATTAAAACAAACCTGATCTCTCTAGGACATTCAGAAGCCAAGTTATAAGCCAACAAAGGTGTAACTGGACTACTTCTTTAAAGTGACACCAGGCCCGGTGACCTTTGGGAAATGGTTTGACCCCCTATAGGAATGTGCAATCATCATGAAACGTTCAGATCACTTACAACTCAATAGATTCTACCTTTTTGTAACGTTTCAGCCTGATTGGACCTTGTTTTCACACAAATGGACCCAGAATGATGTGAAATTGTGCTTCGTGCAACATAATTCTGGGTGCCAATTACAAACCATAAGTGCTAATGACTCCATTCCTTTTTGTGGTTGTAGGGGCTGTTGATTGGAGTACATTAAAACAAACCTGATCTCTCTAGGACATTCAGAAGCCAAGTTATAAGCCCACAAATGTGTAACTGGACTACTTCTTTAAAGTGACACCAGGCCTGGTGACCTTTTGGACATGGTTTTACCCCCTGTAGGAATGTGCAATCATCATGAAACGTTCAGATCACTTATAACTCAATAGATTCTACCTTCTTGTAACGTTTCAGCCTGATTGGACCTTGTTTTCACACAAATGGACCCAGAATGATGTGAAATTGTGCTTCGTGCAACATACTTCTTGGTGCCATTTACAAACCATAAGTGCTAATGACTCCATTCCTTTTTGTGGTTGTAGGGGCTGTTGATTGGAGTACATTAAAACAAACCTGATCTCTCTAGGACATTCAGAAGCCAAGTTATAAGCCCACAAAGGTGTAACTGGACTACTTCTTTAAAGTGACACCAGATCCGGTGACTTTTGGGACATGGTTTGACCCCCTTAGTAAAGTGCTATCATCATGAAACGTTCAGATCACTTACAACTCAATAGATTCTACCTTCCTGTAACGTTTCAGCCTGATTGGACCTTGTTTTCACACAAATGGACCCAGAATGATGTGAAATTGTGCTTCGTGCAACATAATTCTGGGTGCCATTTACAAACCATAAGTGCTAATGACTCCATTTCTTTTTGTGGTTGTAGGGGCTGTTGATTGGAGTACACTAAAACAAACCTGATCTCTCTAGGACATTCAGAAGCCAAGTTATAAGCCCACAAATGTGTAACTGGACTACTTCTTTAAAGTGACACCAGGCCTGGTGACCTTTGGGACATGGTTTTACCCCCTATAGGAATGTGCGATCATCATGAAACGTTCAGATCACTTACAACTCAATAGATTCTACCTTCTTGTAACGTTTCAGCCTGATTGGACCATGTTTTCACACAAATGGACCCAGAATGATGTGAAATTGTGCTTCGTGCAACATAATTCTGGGTGCCATTTACAAACCATAAGTGCTAATGACTCCATTCCTTTTTGTGGTTGTAGGGGCTGTTGATTGGAGTACACTAAAACAAACCTGATCTCTCTAGGACATTCAGAAGCCAAGTTATAAGCCCACAAATGTGTAACTGGACTACTTCTTTAAAGTGGCACCAGGCCTGGTGACCTTTGGGACATGGTTTTACCCCCTATAGGAATGTGCGATCATCATGAAACGTTCAGATCACTTACAACTCAATAGATTCTACCTTCTTGTAACGTTTCAGCCTGATTGGACCTTGTTTTCACACAAATGGACCCAGAATGATGTGAAATTGTGCTTCGTGCAACATATTTCTGGGTGCCATTTACAAACCATAAGTGCTAATGACTCCATTCCTTTTTGTGGTTGTAGGGGCTGTTGATTGGAGTACACTAAAACAAACCTGATCTCTCTAGGACATTCAGAAGCCAAGTTATAAGCCCACAAATGTGTAACTGGACTACTTCTTTAAATTGACACCTGATCCGGTGACCTTTGGGACATGGTTTGACCCCCTTAGGAAAGTGCGTAACGTTTCAGCCTGATTGGACCTTGTTTTGACACAAATGGACCCAGAATGATGTGAAATTGTGCTTCGTGCAACATACTTCTGGCTGCCATTTACAAACCATAAGTGCTAATGACTCCATTCCTTTTTGTGGTTGTAGGGGCTGTTGATTGGAGTACATTAAAACAAACCTGATCTCTCTAGGACATTCAGAAGCCAGGTTATAAGCCCACAAAAGTGTAACTGGACTACTTCTTTAAAGTGACACCAGGCCCGGTGACCTTTGGGACATGGTTTGACCACCTATAGGAATGTGCGATCACCATGAAATGTTCAGATCACTTACAACTCAATAGATTCTACCTTCTTGTAACGTTTCAGCCTGATTGGACCTTGTTTTCACACAAATGAACCCAGAATGATGTGAAATTGTGCTTCGTGCAACATAATTCTGGGTGCCATTTAAAAACCATAAGTGCTAATGACTCCATTCCTTTTTGTGGTTGTAGGGGCTGTTGACTGGAGTACACTAAAACAAACCTGATCTCTCTAGGACATTCAGAAGCCAAGTTATACAGGTGCTGGCCAGTAAATTAGAATATCATCAAAAGGTTGAAGATATTTCAGTAATTCCATTCAAAACGTGAAACTTGTACATTATATTCATGCAATGCACACAGACCAATGTATTTCCAATGTTCATTACATTTAAATTTGATATTCATAAGTGACAACTAATGAAAACTCCAAATTTGGTATCTCAAAAAATTAGAATATTCTGAAAAGGCTGAATATAGAAGACACCTGCTGCCACTCTAATCAGCTGATTTACTCAAAACACCTGCAAAGGCCTTTAAAAGGTCCCTCAGTCTTGTTTTGAAGGCACCACAATCATGGGGAAGACTTCTGACTTAACAGCTGTCCAAAAGACAATCATTGACACCTTGCACAAGGAGGGCAAGACACAAAAGGTGATTGCTAAAGAAGCTGGCTGTTCGCAGAGCTCTGTGTCCAAGCACATTAACAGACAGGCGAAGGGACGGAAAAAATGTGGTAGAAAAAAGTGTACAAGCTCTAGGGATAACCGCACCCTGCAGAGAATTGTGACGACAAACCCATTCAAAAATGTGGGGGAGATCCACAAAGAGTGGACTGCAGCTGGAGTCAGCGCTTCAAGAACCACCACGAAGAGACTCATGAAAGACATGGGATTCAGGTGTCGCATTCCGTGTGTCAAGCCACTCTTGAACAAGAAACAGCGCAAGAAGCGTCTCGCCTGGGCCAAGGACAAAAAGGACTGGACTGATGCTGAGTGGTCCAAAGTTATGTTTTCTGATGAAAGCAAGTTCTGCATTTCCTTTGGAAATCAAGGACCCAGAGTCTGGAGGAAGAGCGGAGAAGCACAGAATCCACGTTGCATGAGGTCCAGTGTAAAGTTTCCACCGTCAGTGATGGTGTGGGGTGCCATGTCATCTGCCGGTGTTGGCCCACTCTGTTTCCTGAGGTCCAGGGTCAATGCAGCCGTCTACCAGGAAGTTTTAGAGCACTTCATGCTTCCTGCTGCTGACCAACTTTATGGGGATGCAGACTTCACCTTTCAACAGGACTTGGCACCTGCACACAGTGCCAAAACCACCAGCACCTGGTTCAAGGACCATGGTATCCCTGTCCTTGATTGGCCCGCAAACTCGCCTGACCTTAACCCCATAGAAAATCTATGGGGTATTGTGAAGCGGAGGATGCAATACGCTAGACCCAACAATGCAGAGGAGCTGAAGACGACTATCAGAGCAACCTGGGCTCTCATAACACCTGAGCAGTGCCACAGACTGATCGAGTCCATGCCACGCCGCATTACTGCAGTTATTGAGGCAAAAGGAGCCCCGACTAAGTATTGAGTGCTATACATGCACATTCTTTTCATGTTCATTCTTTTCAGTTGGCCAACATTAGAGAAACAAACATTTTTTCATTGGCCTTTAGAATATTCTAATTTTCTGAGATACCAGATTTGATGTTTTCATGGTTGTCACCTATAAATATCAAAATTAAACGTAATAAACATTGGAAATACATTGGTCTGTGTGCATTGCATGAATATAATGTACAAGTTTCACGTTTTGAATGGAATTACTGAAATATTTTCAACCTTTTGATGATATTCTAATTTACTGGCCAGCACCTGTAAGCCCACAAATGTGTAACTGGACTACTTCTTTAAATTGACACCAGATCCGGTGACCTTTGGGACATGGTTTGACCCCCTATAGGAATGTGCGATCATCATGAAACGTTCAGATCACTTACAACTCAATAGATTCTACCTTCTTGTAACGTTTCAGCCTGATTGGACCTTGTTTTCACACAAATGGACCCAGAATGATGTGAAATTGTGCTTCGTGCAACATAATTCTGGGTGCCATTTACAAACCATAAGTGCTAATGACTCCATTCCTTTTTGTGGTTGTAGGGTCTGTTGATTGGAGTACACTGAAACAAACCATATCTCTCTCTAGGACATTCAGAAGCCAAGTTATAAGCCCACAAATGTGTAACTGGACTACTTCTTTAAAGTGACACCAGGCCTGGTGACCTTTGGGACATGGTTTTACCCCCTATAGGAATGTGCGATCATCATGAAACGTTCAGATCACTTACAACTCAATAGATTCTACCTTCTTGTAACGTTTCAGCCTGATTGGACCTTGTTTTGACACAAATGGACCCAGAATGATGTGAAATTGTGCTTCGTGCAACATACTTCTGGCTGCCATTTACAAACCATAAGTGCTAATGACTCCATTCCTTTTTGTGGTTGTAGGGGCTGTTGATTGGAGTACATTAAAACAAACCTGATCTCTCTAGGACATTCAGAAGCCAGGTTATAAGCCCACAAAGGTGTAACTGGACTACTTCTTTAAAGTGACACCAGGCCCGGTGACCTTTGGGACATGGTTTGACCACCTATAGGAATGTGCGATCACCATGAAATGTTCAGATCACTTACAACTCAATAGATTCTACCTTCTTGTAACGTTTCAGCCTGATTGGACCTTGTTTTCACACAAATGAACCCAGAATGATGTGAAATTGTGCTTCGTGCAACATAATTCTGGGTGCCATTTAAAAACCATAAGTGCTAATGACTCCATTCCTTTTTGTGGTTGTAGGGGCTGTTGACTGGAGTACACTAAAACAAACCTGATCTCTCTAGGACATTCAGAAGCCAAGTTATACAGGTGCTGGCCAGTAAATTAGAATATCATCAAAAGGTTGAAGATATTTCAGTAATTCCATTCAAAACGTGAAACTTGTACATTATATTCATGCAATGCACACAGACCAATGTATTTCCAATGTTCATTACATTTAAATTTGATATTCTTAAGTGACAACTAATGAAAACTCCAAATTTGGTATCTCAAAAAATTAGAATATTCTGAAAAGGCTGAATATAGAAGACACCTGCTGCCACTCTAATCAGCTGATTTACTCAAAACACCTGCAAAGGCCTTTAAAAGGTCCCTCAGTCTTGTTTTGAAGGCACCACAATCATGGGGAAGACTTCTGACTTAACAGCTGTCCAAAAGACAATCATTGACACCTTGCACAAGGAGGGCAAGACACAAAAGGTGATTGCTAAAGAAGCTGGCTGTTCGCAGAGCTCTGTGTCCAAGCACATTAACAGACAGGCGAAGGGACGGAAAAAATGTGGTAGAAAAAAGTGTACAAGCTCTAGGGATAACCGCACCCTGCAGAGAATTGTGACGACAAACCCATTCAAAAATGTGGGGGAGATCCACAAAGAGTGGACTGCAGCTGGAGTCAGCGCTTCAAGAACCACCACGAAGAGACACATGAAAGACATGGGATTCAGGTGTCGCATTCCGTGTGTCAAGCCACTCTTGAACAAGAAACAGAGCAAGAAGCGTCTCGCCTGGGCCAAGGACAAAAAGGACTGGACTGATGCTGAGTGGTCCAAAGTTATGTTTTCTGATGAAAGCAAGTTCTGCATTTCCTTTGGAAATCAAGGACCCAGAGTCTGGAGGAAGAGCGGAGAAGCACAGAATCCACGTTGCATGAGGTCCAGTGTAAAGTTTCCACCGTCAGTGATGGTGTGGGGTGCCATGTCATCTGCCGGTGTTGGCCCACTCTGTTTCCTGAGGTCCAGGGTCAATGCAGCCGTCTACCAGGAAGTTTTAGAGCACTTCATGCTTCCTGCTGCTGACCAACTTTATGGGGATGCAGACTTCACCTTTCAACAGGACTTGGCACCTGCACACAGTGCCAAAACCACCAGCACCTGGTTCAAGGACCATGGTATCCCTGTCCTTGATTGGCCCGCAAACTCGCCTGACCTTAACCCCATAGAAAATCTATGGGGTATTGTGAAGCGGAGGATGCAATACGCTAGACCCAACAATGCAGAGGAGCTGAAGACGACTATCAGAGCAACCTGGGCTCTCATAACACCTGAGCAGTGCCACAGACTGATCGAGTCCATGCCACGCCGCATTACTGCAGTTATTGAGGCAAAAGGAGCCCCGACTAAGTATTGAGTGCTATACATGCACATTCTTTTCATGTTCATTCTTTTCAGTTGGCCAACATTAGAGAAACAAACATTTTTTCATTGGCCTTTAGAATATTCTAATTTTCTGAGATACCAGATTTGATGTTTTCATGGTTGTCACCTATAAATTTCAAAATTAAACGTAATAAACATTGGAAATACATTGGTCTGTGTGCATTGCATGAATATAATGTACAAGTTTCACGTTTTGAATGGAATTACTGAAATATTTTCAACCTTTTGATGATATTCTAATTTACTGGCCAGCACCTGTAAGCCCACAAATGTGTAACTGGACTACTTCTTTAAATTGACACCAGATCCGGTGACCTTTGGGACATGGTTTGACCCCCTATAGGAATGTGCGATCATCATGAAACGTTCAGATCACTTACAACTCAATAGATTCTACCTTCTTGTAACGTTTCAGCCTGATTGGACCTTGTTTTCACACAAATGGACCCAGAATGATGTGAAATTGTGCTTCGTGCAACATAATTCTGGGTGCCATTTACAAACCATAAGTGCTAATGACTCCATTCCTTTTTGTGGTTGTAGGGTCTGTTGATTGGAGTACACTGAAACAAACCATATCTCTCTCTAGGACATTCAGAAGCCAAGTTATAAGCCCACAAATGTGTAACTGGACTACTTCTTTAAAGTGACACCAGGCCTGGTGACCTTTGGGACATGGTTTTACCCCCTATAGGAATGTGCGATCATCATGAAACGTTCAGATCACTTACAACTCAATAGATTCTACCTTCTTGTAACGTTTCAGCCTGATTGGACCTTGTTTTCACACAAATGGACCCAGAATGATGTGAAATTGTGCTTCGTGCAACATAATTCTGGGTGCCATTTAAAAACCATAAGTGCTAATGACTCCATTCCTTTTTGTGGTTGTAGGGGCTGTTGATTGGAGTACAATTAAACAAACCTGATCTCTCTAGGACATTCAGAAGCCAAGTTATAAGCCCACAAATGTGTAACTGGACTACTTTAAAGTGACACCAGGCCTGGTGACCTTTGGAACATGGTTTTACCCCCTGTAGGAATGTGCAATCATCATGAAACGTTCAGATCACTTACAACTCAATAGATTCTACCTTCTTGTAACGTTTCAGTCTGATTGGACCTTGTTTTCACACAAATGGACCCAGAAAATGTGAAATTGTGCTTCGTGCAACATAATTCTGGGTGCCATTTACAAACCATAAGTGCTAATGACTCCATTCCTTTTTGTGGTTGTAGGGTCTGTTGTTTGGAGTACACTGAAACAAACCTGATTTCTCTAGGACATTCAGAAGCCAAGTTATAAGCCCACAAATGTGTAACTGGACTACTTCTTTAAAGTGACACCAGGCCTGGTGACCTTTGGGACATGGTTTTACCCCCTAGAGGAATGTGCGATCATCATGAAACGTTCAGATCACTTACAACTCAATAGATTCTACCTTCTTGTAACGTTTCAGCCTGATTGGACCTTGTTTTCACACAAATGGACCCAGAATGATGTGAAATTGTGCTTCGTGCAACATAATTCTGGGTGTTATTTACAAACCATAAGTGCTAATGACTCCATTCCTTTTTGTGGTTGTAGGGGCTGTTGATTGGAGTACACTAAAACAAACCTGATCTCTCTAGGACATTCAGAAGCCAAGTTATAAGCCCACAAATGTGTAACTGGACTACTTCTTTAAAGTGACACCAGGCCTGGTGACCTTTGGGACATGGTTTTACCCCTATAGGAATGTGCGATCATCATGAAACGTTCAGATCACTTACAACTCAATAGATTCTACCTTCTTGTAACGTTTCAGCCTGATTGGACCTTGTTTTGACACAAATGGACCCAGAATGATGTGAAATTGTGCTTCGTGCAACATACTTCTGGGTGCCATTTACAAACCATAAGTGCTAATGACTCCATTCCTTTTTGTGGTTGTAGGGGCTGTTGATTGGAGTACATTAAAACAAACCTGATCTCTCTAGGACATTCAGAAGCCAAGTTATAAGCCAACAAAGGTGTAACTGGACTACTTCTTTAAAGTGACACCAGGCCCGGTGACCTTTGGGAAATGGTTTGACCCCCTATAGGAATGTGCAATCATCATGAAACGTTCAGATCACTTACAACTCAATAGATTCTACCTTCTTGTAACGTTTCAGCCTGATTGGACCTTGTTTTCACACAAATGGACCCAGAATGATGTGAAATTGTGCTTCGTGCAACATAATTCTGGGTGCCATTTACAAACCATAAGTGCTAATGACTCCATTCCTTTTTGTGGTTGTAGGGGCTGTTGATTGGAGTACATTAAAACAAACCTGATCTCTCTAGGACATTCAGAAGCCAAGTTATAAGCCCACAAATGTGTAACTGGACTACTTCTTTAAAGTGACACCAGGCCTGGTGACCTTTTGGACATGGTTTTACCCCCTGTAGGAATGTGCAATCATCATGAAACGTTCAGATCACTTACAACTCAATAGATTCTACCTTCTTGTAACGTTTCAGCCTGATTGGACCTTGTTTTCACACAAATGGACCCAGAATGATGTGAAATTGTGCTTCGTGCAACATAATTCTGGGTGCCATTTACAAACCATAAGTGCTAATGACTCCATTCCTTTTTGTGGTTGTAGGGGCTGTTGATTGGAGTACATTAAAACAAACCTGATCTCTCTAGGACATTCAGAAGCCAAGTTATAAGCCCACAAAGGTGTAACTGGACTACTTCTTTAAAGTGACACCAGGCCCGATGACCTTTGGGACATGGTTTGACCCCCTATAGGAATGTGCGATCGTCATGAAACGTTCAGATCACTTACAACTCAATAGATTCTACCTTCTTGTAACGTTTCAGCCTGATTGGACCTTGTTTTCACACAAATGGACCCAGAATGATGTGAAATTGTGCTTCGTGCAACATAATTCTGGGTGTCATTTACAAACCATAAGTGCTAATGACTCCATTCCTTTTTGTGGTTGTAGGGGCTGTTGATTGGAGTACATTAAAACAAACCTGATCTCTCTAGGACATTCAGAAGCCAAGTTATAAGCCCACAAAGGTGTAACTGGACTACTTCTTTAAAGTGACACTAGATCCGGTGACTTTTGGGACATGGTTTGACCCCCTTAGGAAAGTGCTATCATAATGAAACGTTCAGATCACTTACAACTCAATAGATTCTACCTTCCTGTAACGTTTCAGCCTTATTGGACCTTGTTTTCACACAAATGGACCCAGAATGATGTGAAATTGTGCTTCGTGCAACATAATTCTGGGTGCCATTTACAAACCATAAGTGCTAATGACTCCATTCCTTTTTGTGGTTGTAGGGGCTGTTGATTGGAGTACATTAAAACAAACCTGATCTCTCTAGGACATTCAGAAGCCAAGTTATAAGCCCACAAAGGTGTAACTGGACTACTTCTTTAAAGTGACACCAGGCCCGATGACCTTTGGGACATGGTTTGACCCCCTATAGGAATGTGCGATCGTCATGAAACGTTCAGATCACTTACAACTCAATAGATTCTACCTTCTTGTAACGTTTCAGCCTGATTGGACCTTGTTTTCACACAAATGGACCCAGAATGATGTGAAATTGTGCTTCGTGCAACATAATTCTGGGTGTCATTTACAAACCATAAGTGCTAATGACTCCATTCCTTTTTGTGGTTGTAGGGGCTGTTGATTGGAGTACATTAAAACAAACCTGATCTCTCTAGGACATTCAGAAGCCAAGTTATAAGCCCACAAAGGTGTAACTGGACTACTTCTTTAAAGTGACACTAGATCCGGTGACTTTTGGGACATGGTTTGACCCCCTTAGGAAAGTGCTATCATAATGAAACGTTCAGATCACTTACAACTCAATAGATTCTACCTTCCTGTAACGTTTCAGCCTTATTGGACCTTGTTTTCACACAAATGGACCCAGAATGATGTGAAATTGTGCTTCGTGCAACATAATTCTGGGTGCCATTTACAAACCATAAGTGCTAATGACTCCATTTCTTTTTGTGGTTGTAGGGGCTGTTGATTGGAGTACACTAAAACAAACCTGATCTCTCTAGGACATTCAGAAGCCAAGTTATAAGCCCACAAATGTGTAACTGGACTACTTCTTTAAAGTGACACCAGGCCTGGTGACCTTTGGGACATGGTTTTACCCCCTATAGGAATGTGCGATCATCATGAAACGTTCAGATCACTTACAACTCAATAGATTCTACCTTCTTGTAACGTTTCAGCCTGATTGGACCATGTTTTCACACAAATGGACCCAGAGTGATGTGAAATTGTGCTTCGTGCAACATACTTCTGGGTGCCATTTACAAACCATAAGTGCTAATGACTCAATTCCTTTTTGTGGTTGTAGGGGCTGTTGATTGGAGTACATTAAAACAAACCTGATCTCTCTAGGACATTCAGAAGCCAAGTTATAAGCCAACAAAGGTGTAACTGGACTACTTCTTTAAAGTGACACCAGGCCTGGTGACCTTTTGGACATGGTTTTACCCCCTGTAGGAATGTGCAATCATCATGAAACGTTCAGATCACTTATAACTCAATAGATTCTACCTTCTTGTAACGTTTCAGCCTGATTGGACCTTGTTTTCACACAAATGGACCCAGAATGATGTGAAATTGTGCTTCGTGCAACATACTTCTTGGTGCCATTTACAAACCATAAGTGCTAATGACTCCATTCCTTTTTGTGGTTGTAGGGGCTGTTGATTGGAGTACATTAAAACAAACCTGATCTCTCTAGGACATTCAGAAGCCAAGTTATAAGCCCACAAAGGTGTAACTGGACTACTTCTTTAAAGTGACACCAGGCCCGATGACCTTTGGGACATGGTTTGACCCCCTATAGGAATGTGCGATCATCATGAAACGTTCAGATCACTTACAACTCAATAGATTCTACCTTCTTGTAACGTTTCAGCCTGATTGGACCTTGTTTTCACACAAATGGACCCAGAATGATGTGAAATTGTGCTTCGTGCAACATAATTCTGGGTGCCATTTACAAACCATAAGTGCTAATGACTCCATTCCTTTTTGTGGTTGTAGGGGCTGTTGATTGGAGTACATTAAAACAAACCTGATCTCTCTAGGACATTCAGAAGCCAAGTTATAAGCCCACAAAGGTGTAACTGGACTACTTCTTTAAAGTGACACCAGATCCGGTGACTTTTGGGACATGGTTTGACCCCCTTAGTAAAGTGCTATCATCATGAAACGTTCAGATCACTTACAACTCAATAGATTCTACCTTCCTGTAACGTTTCAGCCTGATTGGACCTTGTTTTCACACAAATGGACCCAGAATGATGTGAAATTGTGCTTCGTGCAACATAATTCTGGGTGCCATTTACAAACCATAAGTGCTAATGACTCCATTTCTTTTTGTGGTTGTAGGGGCTGTTGATTGGAGTACACTAAAACAAACCTGATCTCTCTAGGACATTCAGAAGCCAAGTTATAAGCCCACAAATGTGTAACTGGACTACTTCTTTAAAGTGACACCAGGCCTGGTGACCTTTGGGACATGGTTTTACCCCCTATAGGAATGTGCGATCATCATGAAACGTTCAGATCACTTACAACTCAATAGATTCTACCTTCTTGTAACGTTTCAGCCTGATTGGACCATGTTTTCACACAAATGGACCCAGAATGATGTGAAATTGTGCTTCGTGCAACATAATTCTGGGTGCCATTTACAAACCATAAGTGCTAATGACTCCATTCCTTTTTGTGGTTGTAGGGGCTGTTGATTGGAGTACACTAAAACAAACCTGATCTCTCTAGGACATTCAGAAGCCAAGTTATAAGCCCACAAATGTGTAACTGGACTACTTCTTTAAAGTGACACCAGGCCTGGTGACCTTTGGGACATGGTTTTACCCCCTATAGGAATGTGCGATCATCATGAAACGTTCAGATCACTTACAACTCAATAGATTCTACCTTCTTGTAACGTTTCAGCCTGATTGGACCTTGTTTTCACACAAATGGACCCAGAATGATGTGAAATTGTGCTTCGTGCAACATATTTCTGGGTGCCATTTACAAACCATAAGTGCTAATGACTCCATTCCTTTTTGTGGTTGTAGGGGCTGTTGATTGGAGTACACTAAAACAAACCTGATCTCTCTAGGACATTCAGAAGCCAAGTTATAAGCCCACAAATGTGTAACTGGACTACTTCTTTAAATTGACACCTGATCCGGTGACCTTTGGGACATGGTTTGACCCCCTTAGGAAAGTGCTATCATCATGAAACGTTCAGATCACTTACAACTCAATAGATTCTACCTTCCTGTAACGTTTCTGCCTGATTGGACCTTGTTTTCACACAAATGAACCCAGAATGATGTGAAATTGTGCTTCGTGCAACATAATTCTGGGTGCCATTTAAAAACCATAAGTGCTAATGACTCCATTCCTTTTTGGGGTAATGGGGGCTGTTAATTGGAGTACTCTAAAACAAACCTGACCTCTCTAGGATATTCAGAAGCCAAGTTATAAGCCCACAAATGTGTAACTGGACTACTTCTTTAAATTGACACCAGGCCCGGTGACCTTTGGGACATGGTTTGACCCCCTATAGGAATGTGAGATCATCATGAAACGTTCAGATCACTTACAACTCAATAGATTCTACCTTCCTGTAACGTTTCAGCCTGATTGGACCTTGTTTTCACACAAATGGACCCAGAATGATGTGAAATTGTGCTTCGTGCAACATAATTCTGGGTGCCATTTACAAACCATAAGTGCTAATGACTCCATTTCTTTTTGTGGTTGTAGGGGCTGTTGATTGGAGTACACTAAAACAAACCTGATCTCTCTAGGACATTCAGAAGCCAAGTTATAAGCCCACAAATGTGTAACTGGACTACTTCTTTAAAGTGACACCAGGCCTGGTGACCTTTGGGACATGGTTTTACCCCCTATAGGAATGTGCGATCATCATGAAACGTTCAGATCACTTACAACTCAATAGATTCTACCTTCTTGTAACGTTTCAGCCTGATTGGACCATGTTTTCACACAAATGGACCCAGAATGATGTGAAATTGTGCTTCGTGCAACATAATTCTGGGTGCCATTTACAAACCATAAGTGCTAATGACTCCATTCCTTTTTGTGGTTGTAGGGGCTGTTGATTGGAGTACACTAAAACAAACCTGATCTCTCTAGGACATTCAGAAGCCAAGTTATAAGCCCACAAATGTGTAACTGGACTACTTCTTTAAAGTGACACCAGGCCTGGTGACCTTTGGGACATGGTTTTACCCCCTATAGGAATGTGCGATCATCATGAAACGTTCAGATCACTTACAACTCAATAGATTCTACCTTCTTGTAACGTTTCAGCCTGATTGGACCTTGTTTTCACACAAATGGACCCAGAATGATGTGAAATTGTGCTTCGTGCAACATATTTCTGGGTGCCATTTACAAACCATACGTGCTAATGACTCCATTCCTTTTTGTGGTTGTAGGGGCTGTTGATTGGAGTACACTAAAACAAACCTGATCTCTCTAGGACATTCAGAAGCCAAGTTATAAGCCCACAAATGTGTAACTGGACTACTTCTTTAAATTGACACCTGATCCGGTGACCTTTGGGACATTGTTTGACCCCCTTAGGAAAGTGCTATCATCATGAAACGTTCAGATCACTTACAACTCAATAGATTCTACCTTCCTGTAACGTTTCTGCCTGATTGGACCTTGTTTTCACACAAATGAACCCAGAATGATGTGAAATTGTGCTTCGTGCAACATAATTCTGGGTGCCATTTAAAAACCATAAGTGCTAATGACTCCATTCCTTTTTGGGGTAATGGGGGCTGTTAATTGGAGTACTCTAAAACAAACCTGACCTCTCTAGGATATTCAGAAGCCAAGTTATAAGCCCACAAATGTGTAACTGGACTACTTCTTTAAATTGACACCAGGCCCGGTGACCTTTGGGACATGGTTTCACCCCCTATAGGAATATGCGATCATCATGAAACGTTCAGATCACTTACAACTCAATAGATTCTACCTTCTTGTAACTTTTCAGCCTTATTGGACCTTGTTTTGACACAAATGGACCCAGAATGATGTGAAATTGTGCTTCGTGCAACATAATTCTGGGTGCCATTTCCAAACCATAAGTGCTAATGACTCTATTCCTTTTTGTGGTTGTAGGGGCTGTTGATTGGAGTACACTGAAACAAACCTGATCTCTCTAGGACATTCAGAAGCCAAGTTATAAGCCCACAAATGTGTAACTGGACTACTTCTTTAAAGTGACACCAGGCCTGGTGACCTTTGGGACATGGTTTTACCCCCTATAGGAATGTGCGATCATCATGAAACGTTCAGATCACTTACAACTCAATAGATTCTACCTTCTTGTAACGTTTCAGCCTGATTGGACCTTGTTTTCACACAAATGGACCCAGAATGATGTGAAATTGTGCTTCGTGCAACATAATTCTGGGTGCCATTTTCAAACCATAAGGACTCCATTCCTTTTTGTGGTTGTAGGGGCTGTTGATTGGAGTACATTAAAACAAACCTGATCTCTCTAGGACATTCAGAAGCCAAGTTATAAGCCCACAAAGGTGTAACTGGACTGCTTCTTTAAAGTGACACCAGGCCCGGTGACCTTTGGGACATGGTTTGACCCCCTATAGGAATGTGCGATCATCATGAAACGTTCAGATCACTTACAACTCAATAGATTATACCTTCTTGTAACGTTTCAGCCTGATTGGACCTTGTTTTCACACAAATGGACCCAGAATGATGTGAAATTGTGCTTCGTGCAACATAATTCTGGGTGCCATTTACAAACCATAAGTGCTAATGACTCCATTCCTTTTTGTGGTTGTAGGGGCTGTTGATTGGAGCACATTAAAACAAACCTGATCTCTCTAGGACATTCAGAAGCCAGGTTATAAGCCCACAAAGGTGTAACTGGACTACTTCTTTAAAGTGACACCAGGCCCGGTGACCTTTGGGACATGGTTTGACCCCCTATAGGAATGTGCGATCACCATGAAATGTTCAGATCACTTACAACTCAATAGATTATACCTTCTTGTAACGTTTCAGCCTGATTGGACCTTGTTTTCACACAAATGAACCCAGAATGATGTGAAATTGTGCTTCGTGCAACATAATTCTGGGTGCCATTTAAAAACCATAAGTGCTAATGACTCCATTCCTTTTTGTGGTTGTAGGGGCTGTTGATTGGAGTACACTAAAACAAACCTGATCTCTCTAGGACATTCTGAAGCCAAGTTATAAGCCCACAAATATGTAACTGGACTACTTCTTTAAATTGACACCAGATCCGGTGACCTTTGGGACATGGTTTGACCACCTTAGGAAAGTGCTATCATCATGAAACGTTCAGATCACTTACAACTCAATAGATTCTACCTTCCTGTAACGTTTCTGCCTTATTGGACCTTGTTTTCACACAAATGAACCCAGAATGATGTGAAATTGTGCTTCGTGCAACATAATTCTGGGTGCCATTTAAAAACCATAAGTGCTAATGACTCCATTCCTTTTTGGGGTAATGGGGGCTGTTAATTGGAGTACTCTAAAATAAACCTGACCTCTCTAGGATATTCAGAAGCCAAGTTATAAGCCCACAAATGTGTAACTGGACTACTTCTTTAAATTGACACCAGGCCCGGTGACCTTTGGGACATGGTTTGACCCCCTATAGGAATATGCGATCATCATGAAACGTTCAGATCACTTACAACTCAATAGATTCTACCTTCTTGTAACGTTTCAGCCTGATTGGACCTTGTTTTCACACAAATGGACCCAGAATGATGTGAAATTGTGCTTCGTGCAACATAATTCTGGGTGCCATTTACAAACCATAAGTTCTAATGACTCCATTCCTTTTTGTGGTTGTAGGGGCTGTTGATTGGAGTACACTAAAACAAACCTGATCTCTCTAGGACATTCAGAAGCCAAGTTATAAGCCCACAAATGTGTAACTGGACTACTTCTTTAAATTGACACCAGGCCCGGTGACCTTTGGGACATGGTTTGACCCCCTATAGGAATATGCGATCATCATGAAACGTTCAGATCACTTACAACTCAATAGATTCTACCTTCTTGTAACGTTTCAGCCTGATTGGACCTTGTTTTCACACAAATGGACCCAGAATGATGTGAAATTGTGCTTCGTGCAACATAATTCTGGGTGCCATTTACAAACCATAAGTGCTAATGACTCCATTCCTTTTTGTGGTTGTAGGGGCTGTTGATTGGAGTACACTAAAACAAACCTGATCTCTCTAGGACATTCAGAAGCCAAGTTATAAGCCCACAATTGTGTAACTGGACTACTTCTTTAAAGTGATACCAGGCCTGGTGACCTTTGGGACATGGTTTTACCCCCTATAGGAATGTGCGATCATCATGAAACGTTCAGATCACTTACAACTCAATAGATTCTACCTTCTTGTAACGTTTCAGCCTGATTGGACCTTGTTTTCACACAAATGGACCCAGAATGATGTGAAATTGTGCTTCGTGCAACATATTTCTGGGTGCCATTTACAAACCATAAGTGCTAATGACTCCATTCCTTTTTGTGATTGTAGGGGCTGTTGATTGGAGTACACTAAAACAAACCTGATCTCTCTAGGACATTCAGAAGCCAAGTTATAAGCCCACAAATGAGTAACTGGACTACTTCTTTAAATTGACACCTGATCCGGTGACCTTTGGGACATCGTTTGACCCCCTTAGGAAAGTGCTATCATCATGAAACGTTCAGATCACTTACAACTCAATAGATTCTACCTTCCTGTAACGTTTCTGCCTGATTGGACCTTGTTTTCACACAAATGAACCCAGAATGATGTGAAATTGTGCTTCGTGCAACATAATTCTGGGTGCCATTTAAAAACCATAAGTGCTAATGACCCCATTCCTTTTTGGGGTAATGGGGGCTGTTAATTGGAGTACTCTAAAACAAACCTGACCTCTCTAGGTTATTCAGAAGCCAAGTTATAAGCCCACAAATGTGTAACTGGACTACTTCTTTAAAGTGACACCAGGCCTGGTGACCTTTGGGACATGGTTTTACCCCCTGTAGGAATGTGCGATCATCATGAAACGTTCAGACCACTTACAACTCAATAGATTCTACCTTCTTGTAACGTTTCAGCCTGATTGGACCTTGTTTTCACACAAATGGACCCAGAATGATGTGAAATTGTGCTTCGTGCAACATACTTCTGGGTGCCATTTACAAACCATAAGTGCTAATGACTCCATTCCTTTTTGTGGTTGTAGGGGCTGTCTATTGGAGTACATTAAAACAAACCTGATCTCTCTAGGACATTCAGAAGCCAAGTTATAAGCCCACAAATGTGTAACTGGACTGCTTCTTTAAAGTGACACCAGGCCCGGTGACCTTTGGGACATGGTTTGACCCCCTATAGGAATGTGCGATCATCATGAAACGTTCAGATCACTTACAACTCAATAGATTATACCTTCTTGTAACGTTTCAGCCTGATTGGACCTTGTTTTCACACAAATGGACCCAGAATGATGTGAAATTGTGCTTCGTGCAACATAATTCTGGGTGCCATTTACAAACCATAAGTGCTAATGACTCCATTCCTTTTTGTGGTTGTAGGGGCTGTTGATTGGAGTACACTAAAACAAACCTGATCTCTCTAGGACATTCTGAAGCCAAGTTATAAGCCCACAAATATGTAACTGGACTACTTCTTTAAATTTACACCAGATCCGGTGAACTTTGGGACATGGTTTGACCACCTTAGGAAAGTGCTATCATGGTGAAACGTTCAGATCACTTACAACTCAATAGATTCTACCATCCTGTAACGTTTCTGCCTTATTGGACCTTGTTTTCACACAAATGAACCCAGAATGATGTGAAATTGTGCTTCGTGCAACATAATTCTGGGTGCCATTTAAAAACCATAAGTGCTAATGACTCCATTCCTTTTTGGGGTAATGGGGGCTGTTAATTGGAGTACACTAAAACAAACCTGATCTCTCTAGGACATTCAGAAGCCAAGTTATAAGCCCACAAATGTGTAACTGGACTACTTCTTTAAATTGACACCAGGCCCGGTGACCTTTGGGACATGGTTTGACCCCCTATAGGAATATGCGATCATCATGAAACGTTCAGATCACTTACAACTCAATATATTCTACCTTCTTGTAACGTTTCAGCCTGATTGGACCTTGTTTTCACACAAATGGACCCAGAATGATGTGAAATTGTGCTTCGTGCAACATAATTCTGGGTGCCATTTACAAACCATAAGTGCTAATGACTCCATTCCTTTTTGTGGTTGTAGGGGCTGTTGATTGGAGTACACTAAAACAAACCTGATCTCTCTAGGACATTCAGAAGCCAAATTATAAGCCCACAAATGTGTAACTGGACTACTTCTTTAAAGTAACACCAGGCCTGGTGACCTTTGGGACATGGTTTTACCCCCTATAGGAATGTGCGATCATCATGAAACGTTCATATCACTTACAACTCAATAGATTCTACCTTCTTGTAACGTTTCAGCCTGATTGGACCTTGTTTTCACACAAATGGACCCAGAATGATGTGAAATTGTGCTTCGTGCAACATACTTCTGGGTGGCATTTACAAACCATAAGTGCTAATGACTCCATTCCTTTTTGTGGTTGTAGGGGCTGTTGATTGGAGTGCATTAAAACAAACCTGATCTCTCTAGGACATTCAGAAGCCAAGTTATAAGCCCACAAATGTGTAACTGGACTGCTTCTTTAAAGTGACACCAGGCCCGGTGACCTTTGGGACATGGTTTGACCCCCTATAGGAATGTGCGATCATCATGAAACGTTCAGATCACTTATAACTCAAGAGATTATACCTTCTTGTAACGTTTCAACCTGATTGGACCTTGTTTTCACACAAATGAACCCAGAATGATGTGAAATTGTGCTTCGTGCAACATAATTCTGGGTGCCATTTAAAAACCATAAGTGCTAATGACTCAATTCCTTTTTGTGGTTGTAGGGGCTGTTGATTGGAGTACACTAAAACAAACCTGATCTCTCTAGGACATTCAGAAGCCAAGTTATAAGCCCACAAACATGTAACTGGACTACTTCTTTAAATTGACACCAGATCCGGTGACCTTTGGGACATGGTTTGACCACCTTAGGAAAGTGCTATCATCATGAAACGTTCAGATCACTTACAACTCAATAGGTTCTACCTTCCTGTAACGTTTCTGCCTTATTGGACCTTGTTTTCACACAAATGAACCCAGAATGATGTGAAATTGTGCTTCGTGCAACATAATTCTGGGTGCCATTTAAAAACCATAAGTGCTAATGACTCCATTCCTTTTTGGGGTAATGGGGGCTGTTAATTGGAGTACTCTAAAACAAACCTGACCTCTCTAGGATATTCAGAAGCCAAGTTATAAGCCCACAAATGTGTAACTGGACTACTTCTTTAAATTGACACCAGGCCCGGTGACCTTTGGGACATGGTTTGACCCCCTATAGGAATATGCGATCATCATGAAACGTTCAGATCACTTACAACTCAATAGATTCTACCTTCTTGTAACGTTTCAGCCTGATTGTACCTTGTTTTCACACAAATGGACCCAGAATGATGTGAAATTGTGCTTCGTGCAACATAATTCTGGGTGCCATTTACAAACCATAAGTGCTAATGACTCCATTCCTTTTTGTGGTTGTAGGGGCTGTTGATTGGAGTACACTAAAACAAACCTGATCTCTCTAGGACATTCAGAAGCCAAGTTATAAGCCCACAAATGTGTAACTGGACTACTTCTTTAAGGTGACACCAGGCCTGGTGACCTTTGGGACATGGTTTGACCCCCTATAGGAATGTGCGATCATCATGAAACGTTCAGATCACTTACAACTCAATAGATTCTACCTTCTTGTAACGTTTCAGCCTGATTGGACCTTGTTTTCACACAAATGGACCCAGAATGATGTGAAATTGTGCTTCGTGCAACATACTTCTGGGTGCCATTTACAAACCATAAGTGCTAATGACTCCATTCCTTTTTATGGTTGTAGGGGCTGTTGATTGGAGTACACTAAAACAAACCTGATCTCTCAAGGACATTAAGAAGCCAAGTTATAAGCCCACAAATATGTAACTGGACTACTTCTTTAAATTGACACCAGATCCGGTGACCTTTGGGACATGGTTTGACCACCTTAGGAAAGTGCTATCATCATGAAACGTTCAGATCACTTACAACTCAATAGATTCTACCTTCCTGTAACGTTTCTGCCTTATTGGACCTTGTTTTCACACAAATGAACCCAGAATGATGTGAAATTGTGCTTCGTGCAACATAATTCTGGGTGCCATTTAAAAACCATAAGTGCTAATGACTCCATTCCTTTTTGGGGTAATGGGGGCTGTTAATTGGAGTACTCTAAAACAAACCTGACCTCTCTAGGATATTCAGAAGCCAAGTTATAAGCCCACAAATGTGTAACTGGACTACTTCTTTAAATTGACACCAGGCCCAGTGACCTTTGGGACATGGTTTGACCCCCTATAGGAATATGTGATCATCATGAAACGTTCAGATCACTTACAACTCAATAGATTCTACCTTCTTGTAACGTTTCAGCCTGATTGGACCTTGTTTTCACACAAATGGACCCAGAATGATGTGAAATTGTGCTTCGTGCAACATAATTCTGGGTGCCATTTACAAACCATAAGTGCTAATGACTCCATTCCTTTTTGTGGTTGTAGGGGCTGTTGATTGGAGTACACTAAAACAAACCTGATCTCTCTAGGACATTCAGAAGCCAAGTTATAAGCCCACAAATGTGTAACTGGACTACTTCTTTAAAGTGACACCAGGCCTGGTGACCTTTGGGACATGGTTTTACCCCCTATAGGAATGTGCGATCATCATGAAACGTTCAGATCACTTACAACTCAATAGATTCTACCTTCTTGTAACGTTTCAGCCTGATTGGACCTTGTTTTCACACAAATGGACCCAGAATGATGTGAAATTGTGCTTCGTGCAACATACTTCTGGGTACCATTTACAAACCATAAGTGCTAATGACTCCATTCCTTTTTGTGGTTGTAGGGGCTGTTGATTGGAGTACATTAAAACAAACCTGATCTCTCTAGGACATTCAGAAGCCAAGTTATAAGCCCACAAAGGTGTAACTGGACTGCTTCTTTAAAGTGACACCAGGCCCGGTGACCTTTGGGACATGGTTTGACCCCCTATAGGAATGTGAGATCATCATGAAACGTTCAGATCACTTACAACTCAATAGATTCTACCTTCCTGTAACGTTTCAGCCTGATTGGACCTTGTTTTCACACAAATGGACCCAGAATGATGTGAAATTGTGCTTCGTGCAACATAATTCTGGGTGCCATTTACAAACCATAAGTGCTAATGACTCCATTTCTTTTTGTGGTTGTAGGGGCTGTTGATTGGAGTACACTAAAACAAACCTGATCTCTCTAGGACATTCAGAAGCCAAGTTATAAGCCCACAAATGTGTAACTGGACTACTTCTTTAAAGTGACACCAGGCCTGGTGACCTTTGGGACATGGTTTTACCCCCTATAGGAATGTGCGATCATCATGAAACGTTCAGATCACTTACAACTCAATAGATTCTACCTTCTTGTAACGTTTCAGCCTGATTGGACCATGTTTTCACACAAATGGACCCAGAATGATGTGAAATTGTGCTTCGTGCAACATAATTCTGGGTGCCATTTACAAACCATAAGTGCTAATGACTCCATTCCTTTTTGTGGTTGTAGGGGCTGTTGATTGGAGTACACTAAAACAAACCTGATCTCTCTAGGACATTCAGAAGCCAAGTTATAAGCCCACAAATGTGTAACTGGACTACTTCTTTAAAGTGACACCAGGCCTGGTGACCTTTGGGACATGGTTTTACCCCCTATAGGAATGTGCGATCATCATGAAACGTTCAGATCACTTACAACTCAATAGATTCTACCTTCTTGTAACGTTTCAGCCTGATTGGACCTTGTTTTCACACAAATGGACCCAGAATGATGTGAAATTGTGCTTCGTGCAACATATTTCTGGGTGCCATTTACAAACCATAAGTGCTAATGACTCCATTCCTTTTTGTGGTTGTAGGGGCTGTTGATTGGAGTACACTAAAACAAACCTGATCTCTCTAGGACAGTCAGAAGCCAAGTTATAAGCCCACAAATGTGTAACTGGACTACTTCTTTAAATTGACACCTGATCCGGTGACCTTTGGGACATTGTTTGACCCCCTTAGGAAAGTGCTATCATCATGAAACGTTCAGATCACTTACAACTCAATAGATTCTACCTTCCTGTAACGTTTCTGCCTGATTGGACCTTGTTTTCACACAAATGAACCCAGAATGATGTGAAATTGTGCTTCGTGCAACATAATTCTGGGTGCCATTTAAAAACCATAAGTGCTAATGACTCCATTCCTTTTTGGGGTAATGGGGGCTGTTAATTGGAGTACTCTAAAACAAACCTGACCTCTCTAGGATATTCAGAAGCCAAGTTATAAGCCCACAAATGTGTAACTGGACTACTTCTTTAAATTGACACCAGGCCCGGTGACCTTTGGGACATGGTTTCACCCCCTATAGGAATATGCGATCATCATGAAACGTTCAGATCACTTACAACTCAATAGATTCTACCTTCTTGTAACTTTTCAGCCTTATTGGACCTTGTTTTGACACAAATGGACCCAGAATGATGTGAAATTGTGCTTCGTGCAACATAATTCTGGGTGCCATTTACAAACCATAAGTGCTAATGACTCCATTCCTTTTTGTGGTTGTAGGGGCTGTTGATTGGAGTACACTGAAACAAACCTGATCTCTCTAGGACATTCAGAAGCCAAGTTATAAGCCCACAAATGTGTAACTGGACTACTTCTTTAAAGTGACACCAGGCCTGGTGACCTTTGGGACATGGTTTTACCCCCTATAGGAATGTGCGATCATCATGAAACGTTCAGATCACTTACAACTCAATAGATTCTACCTTCTTGTAACGTTTCAGCCTGATTGGACCTTGTTTTCACACAAATGGACCCAGAATGATGTGAAATTGTGCTTCGTGCAACATAATTCTGGGTGCCATTTTCAAACCATAAGGACTCCATTCCTTTTTGTGGTTGTAGGGGCTGTTGATTGGAGTACATTAAAACAAACCTGATCTCTCTAGGACATTCAGAAGCCAAGTTATAAGCCCACAAAGGTGTAACTGGACTGCTTCTTTAAAGTGACACCAGGCCCGGTGACCTTTGGGACATGGTTTGACCCCCTATAGGAATGTGCGATCATCATGAAACGTTCAGATCACTTACAACTCAATAGATTATACCTTCTTGTAACGTTTCAGCCTGATTGGACCTTGTTTTCACACAAATGGACCCAGAATGATGTGAAATTGTGCTTCGTGCAACATAATTCTGGGTGCCATTTACAAACCATAAGTGCTAATGACTCCATTCCTTTTTGTGGTTGTAGGGGCTGTTGATTGGAGCACATTAAAACAAACCTGATCTCTCTAGGACATTCAGAAGCCAGGTTATAAGCCCACAAAGGTGTAACTGGACTACTTCTTTAAAGTGACACCAGGCCCGGTGACCTTTGGGACATGGTTTGACCCCCTATAGGAATGTGCGATCACCATGAAATGTTCAGATCACTTACAACTCAATAGATTATACCTTCTTGTAACGTTTCAGCCTGATTGGACCTTGTTTTCACACAAATGAACCCAGAATGATGTGAAATTGTGCTTCGTGCAACATAATTCTGGGTGCCATTTAAAAACCATAAGTGCTAATGACTCCATTCCTTTTTGTGGTTGTAGGGGCTGTTGATTGGAGTACACTAAAACAAACCTGATCTCTCTAGGACATTCTGAAGCCAAGTTATAAGCCCACAAATATGTAACTGGACTACTTCTTTAAATTGACACCAGATCCGGTGACCTTTGGGACATGGTTTGACCACCTTAGGAAAGTGCTATCATCATGAAACGTTCAGATCACTTACAACTCAATAGATTCTACCTTCCTGTAACGTTTCTGCCTTATTGGACCTTGTTTTCACACAAATGAACCCAGAATGATGTGAAATTGTGCTTCGTGCAACATAATTCTGGGTGCCATTTAAAAACCATAAGTGCTAATGACTCCATTCCTTTTTGGGGTAATGGGGGCTGTTAATTGGAGTACTCTAAAATAAACCTGACCTCTCTAGGATATTCAGAAGCCAAGTTATAAGCCCACAAATGTGTAACTGGACTACTTCTTTAAATTGACACCAGGCCCGGTGACCTTTGGGACATGGTTTGACCCCCTATAGGAATATGCGATCATCATGAAACGTTCAGATCACTTACAACTCAATAGATTCTACCTTCTTGTAACGTTTCAGCCTGATTGGACCTTGTTTTCACACAAATGGACCCAGAATGATGTGAAATTGTGCTTCGTGCAACATAATTCTGGGTGCCATTTACAAACCATAAGTTCTAATGACTCCATTCCTTTTTGTGGTTGTAGGGGCTGTTGATTGGAGTACACTAAAACAAACCTGATCTCTCTAGGACATTCAGAAGCCAAGTTATAAGCCCACAAATGTGTAACTGGACTACTTCTTTAAATTGACACCAGGCCCGGTGACCTTTGGGACATGGTTTGACCCCCTATAGGAATATGCGATCATCATGAAACGTTCAGATCACTTACAACTCAATAGATTCTACCTTCTTGTAACGTTTCAGCCTGATTGGACCTTGTTTTCACACAAATGGACCCAGAATGATGTGAAATTGTGCTTCGTGCAACATAATTCTGGGTGCCATTTACAAACCATAAGTGCTAATGACTCCATTCCTTTTTGTGGTTGTAGGGGCTGTTGATTGGAGTACACTAAAACAAACCTGATCTCTCTAGGACATTCAGAAGCCAAGTTATAAGCCCACAATTGTGTAACTGGACTACTTCTTTAAAGTGATACCAGGCCTGGTGACCTTTGGGACATGGTTTTACCCCCTATAGGAATGTGCGATCATCATGAAACGTTCAGATCACTTACAACTCAATAGATTCTACCTTCTTGTAACGTTTCAGCCTGATTGGACCTTGTTTTCACACAAATGGACCCAGAATGATGTGAAATTGTGCTTCGTGCAACATATTTCTGGGTGCCATTTACAAACCATAAGTGCTAATGACTCCATTCCTTTTTGTGATTGTAGGGGCTGTTGATTGGAGTACACTAAAACAAACCTGATCTCTCTAGGACATTCAGAAGCCAAGTTATAAGCCCACAAATGAGTAACTGGACTACTTCTTTAAATTGACACCTGATCCGGTGACCTTTGGGACATCGTTTGACCCCCTTAGGAAAGTGCTATCATCATGAAACGTTCAGATCACTTACAACTCAATAGATTCTACCTTCCTGTAACGTTTCTGCCTGATTGGACCTTGTTTTCACACAAATGAACCCAGAATGATGTGAAATTGTGCTTCGTGCAACATAATTCTGGGTGCCATTTAAAAACCATAAGTGCTAATGACCCCATTCCTTTTTGGGGTAATGGGGGCTGTTAATTGGAGTACTCTAAAACAAACCTGACCTCTCTAGGTTATTCAGAAGCCAAGTTATAAGCCCACAAATGTGTAACTGGACTACTTCTTTAAAGTGACACCAGGCCTGGTGACCTTTGGGACATGGTTTTACCCCCTGTAGGAATGTGCGATCATCATGAAACGTTCAGACCACTTACAACTCAATAGATTCTACCTTCTTGTAACGTTTCAGCCTGATTGGACCTTGTTTTCACACAAATGGACCCAGAATGATGTGAAATTGTGCTTCGTGCAACATACTTCTGGGTGCCATTTACAAACCATAAGTGCTAATGACTCCATTCCTTTTTGTGGTTGTAGGGGCTGTCTATTGGAGTACATTAAAACAAACCTGATCTCTCTAGGACATTCAGAAGCCAAGTTATAAGCCCACAAATGTGTAACTGGACTGCTTCTTTAAAGTGACACCAGGCCCGGTGACCTTTGGGACATGGTTTGACCCCCTATAGGAATGTGCGATCATCATGAAACGTTCAGATCACTTACAACTCAATAGATTATACCTTCTTGTAACGTTTCAGCCTGATTGGACCTTGTTTTCACACAAATGGACCCAGAATGATGTGAAATTGTGCTTCGTGCAACATAATTCTGGGTGCCATTTACAAACCATAAGTGCTAATGACTCCATTCCTTTTTGTGGTTGTAGGGGCTGTTGATTGGAGTACACTAAAACAAACCTGATCTCTCTAGGACATTCTGAAGCCAAGTTATAAGCCCACAAATATGTAACTGGACTACTTCTTTAAATTTACACCAGATCCGGTGAACTTTGGGACATGGTTTGACCACCTTAGGAAAGTGCTATCATGGTGAAACGTTCAGATCACTTACAACTCAATAGATTCTACCATCCTGTAACGTTTCTGCCTTATTGGACCTTGTTTTCACACAAATGAACCCAGAATGATGTGAAATTGTGCTTCGTGCAACATAATTCTGGGTGCCATTTAAAAACCATAAGTGCTAATGACTCCATTCCTTTTTGGGGTAATGGGGGCTGTTAATTGGAGTACACTAAAACAAACCTGATCTCTCTAGGACATTCAGAAGCCAAGTTATAAGCCCACAAATGTGTAACTGGACTACTTCTTTAAATTGACACCAGGCCCGGTGACCTTTGGGACATGGTTTGACCCCCTATAGGAATATGCGATCATCATGAAACGTTCAGATCACTTACAACTCAATATATTCTACCTTCTTGTAACGTTTCAGCCTGATTGGACCTTGTTTTCACACAAATGGACCCAGAATGATGTGAAATTGTGCTTCGTGCAACATAATTCTGGGTGCCATTTACAAACCATAAGTGCTAATGACTCCATTCCTTTTTGTGGTTGTAGGGGCTGTTGATTGGAGTACACTAAAACAAACCTGATCTCTCTAGGACATTCAGAAGCCAAATTATAAGCCCACAAATGTGTAACTGGACTACTTCTTTAAAGTAACACCAGGCCTGGTGACCTTTGGGACATGGTTTTACCCCCTATAGGAATGTGCGATCATCATGAAACGTTCATATCACTTACAACTCAATAGATTCTACCTTCTTGTAACGTTTCAGCCTGATTGGACCTTGTTTTCACACAAATGGACCCAGAATGATGTGAAATTGTGCTTCGTGCAACATACTTCTGGGTGGCATTTACAAACCATAAGTGCTAATGACTCCATTCCTTTTTGTGGTTGTAGGGGCTGTTGATTGGAGTGCATTAAAACAAACCTGATCTCTCTAGGACATTCAGAAGCCAAGTTATAAGCCCACAAATGTGTAACTGGACTGCTTCTTTAAAGTGACACCAGGCCCGGTGACCTTTGGGACATGGTTTGACCCCCTATAGGAATGTGCGATCATCATGAAACGTTCAGATCACTTATAACTCAAGAGATTATACCTTCTTGTAACGTTTCAACCTGATTGGACCTTGTTTTCACACAAATGAACCCAGAATGATGTGAAATTGTGCTTCGTGCAACATAATTCTGGGTGCCATTTAAAAACCATAAGTGCTAATGACTCAATTCCTTTTTGTGGTTGTAGGGGCTGTTGATTGGAGTACACTAAAACAAACCTGATCTCTCTAGGACATTCAGAAGCCAAGTTATAAGCCCACAAACATGTAACTGGACTACTTCTTTAAATTGACACCAGATCCGGTGACCTTTGGGACATGGTTTGACCACCTTAGGAAAGTGCTATCATCATGAAACGTTCAGATCACTTACAACTCAATAGGTTCTACCTTCCTGTAACGTTTCTGCCTTATTGGACCTTGTTTTCACACAAATGAACCCAGAATGATGTGAAATTGTGCTTCGTGCAACATAATTCTGGGTGCCATTTAAAAACCATAAGTGCTAATGACTCCATTCCTTTTTGGGGTAATGGGGGCTGTTAATTGGAGTACTCTAAAACAAACCTGACCTCTCTAGGATATTCAGAAGCCAAGTTATAAGCCCACAAATGTGTAACTGGACTACTTCTTTAAATTGACACCAGGCCCGGTGACCTTTGGGACATGGTTTGACCCCCTATAGGAATATGCGATCATCATGAAACGTTCAGATCACTTACAACTCAATAGATTCTACCTTCTTGTAACGTTTCAGCCTGATTGTACCTTGTTTTCACACAAATGGACCCAGAATGATGTGAAATTGTGCTTCGTGCAACATAATTCTGGGTGCCATTTACAAACCATAAGTGCTAATGACTCCATTCCTTTTTGTGGTTGTAGGGGCTGTTGATTGGAGTACACTAAAACAAACCTGATCTCTCTAGGACATTCAGAAGCCAAGTTATAAGCCCACAAATGTGTAACTGGACTACTTCTTTAAAGTGACACCAGGCCTGGTGACCTTTGGGACATGGTTTGACCCCCTATAGGAATGTGCGATCATCATGAAACGTTCAGATCACTTACAACTCAATAGATTCTACCTTCTTGTAACGTTTCAGCCTGATTGGACCTTGTTTTCACACAAATGGACCCAGAATGATGTGAAATTGTGCTTCGTGCAACATACTTCTGGGTGCCATTTACAAACCATAAGTGCTAATGACTCCATTCCTTTTTATGGTTGTAGGGGCTGTTGATTGGAGTACACTAAAACAAACCTGATCTCTCAAGGACATTAAGAAGCCAAGTTATAAGCCCACAAATATGTAACTGGACTACTTCTTTAAATTGACACCAGATCCGGTGACCTTTGGGACATGGTTTGACCACCTTAGGAAAGTGATATCATCATGAAACGTTCAGATCACTTACAACTCAATAGATTCTACCTTCCTGTAACGTTTCTGCCTTATTGGACCTTGTTTTCACACAAATGAACCCAGAATGATGTGAAATTGTGCTTCGTGCAACATAATTCTGGGTGCCATTTAAAAACCATAAGTGCTAATGACTCCATTCCTTTTTGGGGTAATGGGGGCTGTTAATTGGAGTACTCTAAAACAAACCTGACCTCTCTAGGATATTCAGAAGCCAAGTTATAAGCCCACAAATGTGTAACTGGACTACTTCTTTAAATTGACACCAGGCCCAGTGACCTTTGGGACATGGTTTGACCCCCTATAGGAATATGTGATCATCATGAAACGTTCAGATCACTTACAACTCAATAGATTCTACCTTCTTGTAACGTTTCAGCCTGATTGGACCTTGTTTTCACACAAATGGACCCAGAATGATGTGAAATTGTGCTTCGTGCAACATAATTCTGGGTGCCATTTACAAACCATAAGTGCTAATGACTCCATTCCTTTTTGTGGTTGTAGGGGCTGTTGATTGGAGTACACTAAAACAAACCTGATCTCTCTAGGACATTCAGAAGCCAAGTTATAAGCCCACAAATGTGTAACTGGACTACTTCTTTAAAGTGACACCAGGCCTGGTGACCTTTGGGACATGGTTTTACCCCCTATAGGAATGTGCGATCATCATGAAACGTTCAGATCACTTACAACTCAATAGATTCTACCTTCTTGTAACGTTTCAGCCTGATTGGACCTTGTTTTCACACAAATGGACCCAGAATGATGTGAAATTGTGCTTCGTGCAACATACTTCTGGGTACCATTTACAAACCATAAGTGCTAATGACTCCATTCCTTTTTGTGGTTGTAGGGGCTGTTGATTGGAGTACATTAAAACAAACCTGATCTCTCTAGGACATTCAGAAGCCAAGTTATAAGCCCACAAAGGTGTAACTGGACTGCTTCTTTAAAGTGACACCAGGCCCGGTGACCTTTGGGACATGGTTTGACCCCCTACAGGAATGTGCGATCATTATGAAACGTTCAGATCACTTACAACTCAAGAGATTATACCTTCTTGTAACGTTTCAGCCTGATTGGACCTTGTTTTCACACAAATGGACCCAGAATGATGTGAAATTGTGCTTCGTGCAACATAATTCTGGGTGCCATTTACAAACCATAAGTGCTAATGACTCCATTCCTTTTTGTGGTTGTAGGGGCTGTTGATTGGAGTACACTAAAACAAACCTGATCTCTCTAGGACATTCAGAAGCCAAGTTATAAGCCCACAAATATGTAACTGGACTACTTCTTTAAATTGACACCAGATCCGGTGACCTTTGGGACATGGTTTGACCACCTTAGGAAAGTGCTATCATCATGAAACGTTCAGATCACTTACAACTCAATAGATTCTACCTTTCTGTAACGTTTCTGCCTTATTGGACCTTGTTTTCACACAAATGGACCCAGAATGATGTGAAATTGTGCTTCGTGCAACATAATTCTGGGTGCCATTTAAAAACCATAAGTGCTAATGACTCCATTCCTTTTTGGGGTAATGGGGGCTGTTAATTGGAGTACTCTAAAACAAACCTGACCTCTCTAGGATATTCAGAAGCCAAGTTATAAGCCCACAAATGTGTAACTGGACTACTTCTTTAAATTGACACCAGGCCCGGTGACCTTTCGGACATGGTTTGACCCCCTATAGGAATATGCGATCATCATGAAACGTTCAGATCACTTACAACTCAATAGATTCTACCTTCTTGTAACGTTTCAGCCTGATTGGACCTTGTTTTCACACAAATGGACCCAGAATGATGTGAAATTGTGCTTCGTGCAACATACTTCTGGGTGCCATTTACAAACCATAAGTGCTAATGACTCCATTCCTTTTTGTGGTTGTAGGGGCTGTTGATTGGAGTACATTAAAACAAACCTGATCTCTCTAGGACATTCAGAAGCTAAGTTATAAGCCCACAAAGGTGTAATTGGACTGCTTCTTTAAAGTGACACCAGGCCTGGTGACCTTTGGGACATGGTTTTACCCCCTATAGGAATGTGCAATCATCATGAAACGTTCAGATCAATTACAACTCAATAGATTCTACCTTCTTGTAACATTTCAGCCTGATTGGACCTTGTTTTCACACAAATGGACCCAGAATGATGTGAAATTGTGCTTCGTGCAACATAATTCTGGGTGCCATTTACAAACCATAAGTGCTAATGACTCCATTCCTTTTTGTGGTTGTAGGGGCTGTTGATTGGAGTACACTAAAACAAACCTGATCTCTCTAGAATATTCAGAAGCCAAGTTATAAGCCCACAAATGTGTAACTGGACTACTTCTTTAAAGTGACACCAGGCCTGGTGACCTTTGGGACATGGTTTTACCCCCTATAGGAATTTTCGATCATCATGAAACGTTCAGATCACTTACAACTAAATAGATTCTACCTTCTTGTAACGTTTCTGCCTGATTGGACCTTGTTTTCACACAAATGGACCCAGAATGATGTGAAATTGTGCTTCGTGCAACATAATTCTGGGTGCCATTTACAAACCATAAGTGCTAATGACTCCTTTCCTTTTTGTGGTTGTAGGGGCTGTTGATTGGAGTACATTAAAACAAACCTGATCTCTCTAGGACATTCAGAAGCCAAGTTATAAGCCCACAAATGTGTAACTGGACTATTTCTTTAAATTGACACCAGATCCGGTGACCTTTGGGACATGGTTTGACCCCCTTAGGAAAGTGCTATCATCATGAAACGTTCAGATCACTTACAACTCAATAGATTCTACCTTCCTGTAACGTTTCTGCCTGATTGGACCTTGTTTTCACACAAATGAACCCAGAATGATGTGAAATTGTGCTTAATGCAACATAATTCTGGGTGCCATTTAAAAACCATAAGTGCTAATGACTCCATTCCTTTTTGGGGTAATGGGGGCTGTTAATTGGAGTATCTAAAACAAACCTGACCTCTCTAGGATATTCAGAAGCCAAGTTATAAGCCCACAAATGTGTAACTGGACTACTTCTTTAAAGTGACACCAGGCCCGGTGACCTTTGGGACATGGTTTGACCCCCTATAGGAATGTGCGATCATCATGAAATGTTCAGATCACTTACAACTCAATAGATTCTACCTTCTTGTAACGTTTCAGCCTGATTGGACCTTGTTTTCACACAAATGGACAAAGAATGATGTGAAATTGTGCTTCGTGCAACATAATTCTGGGTGCCATTTACAAACCTTAAGTGCTAATGACTCCATTCCTTTTTGTGGTTGAAGGGGCTGTTGATTGGAGTACACTAAAACAAACCTGATCTCTCTAAAACATTCAGAAGCCAAGTTAGAAGCCCACAAATGTGTAACTGGACTACTTCTTTAAAGTGACACCAGGCCTGGTGACCTTTGGGACATGGTTTTACCCGCTATAGGAATGTGCGATCATCATGAAACGTTCAGATCACTTACAACTCAATAGATTCTACCTTCTTGTAACGTTTCAGCCTGACTGGACCTTGTTTTCACACAAATGGACCCAGAATGATGTGAAATTGTGCTTCGTGCAACATAATTCTGGGTGCCATTTACAAACCATAAGTGCTAATGACTCCATTCCTTTTTGTGGTTGTAGGGGCTGTTGATTGGAGTACACTAATACAAACCTGATCTCTCTAGGACATTCAGAAGCCAAGTTATAAGCCCACAAATGTGTAACTGGACTACTTCTTTAAATTGACACCAGATCCGGTGACCTTTGGGACATGGTTTGACCCCCTTAGGAAAGTGCTATCATCATGAAACGATCAGAGCACTTACAACTCAATAGATTCTACCTTCCTGTAACGTTTCTGCCTGATTGGACCTTGTTTTCACACAAATGAACCCAAAATGATGTGAAATTGTGCTTCGTGCAACATAATTCTGGGTGCCATTTAAAAACCGTAAGTGCTAATGACTCCATTCCTTTTTGGGGTAATGGGGGCTGTTAATTGGAGTACTATAAAACAAACCTGACCTCTCTAGGATATTCAGAAGCCAAGTTATAAGCCCACAAATGTGTAACTGGACTACTTCTTTAAAGTGACACCAGGCCTGGTGACCTTTGGGACTTGGTTTTACCCCCTATAGGAATGTGCGATCATCATGAAACGTTCAGATCACTTACAACTCAATAGATTCTACCTTCTTGTAACGTTTCAGCCTGATTGGACCTTGTTTTCACACAAATGGACCCAGAATGATGTGAAATTGTGCTTCGTGCAACATACTTCTTGGTGCCATTTACAAACCATAAGTGCTAATGACTCCATTCCTTTTTGTGGTTGTAGGGGCTGTTGATTGGAGTACATTAAAACAAACCTGATCTCTCTAGGACATTCAGAAGCCAGGTTATAAGCCCACAAAGGTGTAACTGGACTACTTCTTTAAATTGACACCAGATCCGGTGACCTTTGGGACATGGTTTGACCACCTTAGGAAAGTGCTATCATCATGAAACGTTCAGATCACTTACAACTCAATAGATTCTACCTTTCTGTAACGTTTCTGCCTTATTGGACCTTGTTTTCACACAAATGGACCCAGAATGATGTGAAATTGTGCTTCGTGCAACATAATTCTGGGTGCCATTTAAAAACCATAAGTGCTAATGACTCCATTCCTTTTTGGGGTAATGGGGGCTGTTAATTGGAGTACTCTAAAACAAACCCGACCTCTCTAGGATATTCAGAAGCCAAGTTATAAGCCCACAAATGTGTAACTGGACTACTTCTTTAAATTGACACCAGGCCCGGTGACCTTTGGGACATGGTTTGACCCCCTATAGGAATATGCGATCATCATGAAACGTTCAGATCACTTACAACTCAATAGATTCTACCTTCTTGTAACGTTTCAGCCTGATTGGACCTTGTTTTCACACAAATGGACCCAGAATGATGTGAAATTGTGCTTCGTGCAACATACTCCTGGGTGCCATTTACAAACCATAAGTGCTAATGACTCCATTCCTTTTTGTGGTTGTAGGGGCTGTTGATTGGAGTACATTAAAACAAACCTGATCTCTCTAGGACATTCAGAAGCCAAGTTATAAGCCCACAAAGGTGTAACTGGACTACTTCTTTAAAGTGACACCAGGCCCGGTGACCTTTGGGACATGGTTTGACCCCCTATAGGAATGTGCGATCATCATGAAACGTTCAGATCACTTACAACTCAACAGATTCTACCTTCTTGTAACGTTTCAGCCTGATTGGACCTTGTTTTCACACAAATGGACCCAGAATGATGTGAAATTGTGCTTCGTGCAACATAATTCTGGGTTCCATTTACAAACCATAAGTGCTAATGACTCCATTCCTTTTTGTGGTTGTAGGGGCTGTTGATTGGAGTACATTAAAACAAACCTGATCTCTCTAGGACATTCAGAAGCCAGGTTATAAGCCCACAAAGGTGTAACTGGACTGCTTCTTTAAAGTGACACCAGGCCCGGTGACCTTTGGGACATGGTTTGACCCCCTATAGGAATGTGCGATCATCATGAAACGTTCAGATCACTTACAACTCAAGAGATTATACCTTCTTGTAACGTTTGAGCCTGATTGGACCTTGTTTTCACACAAATGGACCCAGAATGATGTGAAATTGTGCTTCGTGCAACATAATTCTGGGTGCCATTTACAAACCATAAGTGCTAATGACTCCATTCCTTTTTGTTGTTGTAGGGGCTGTTGATTGGAGTACACTAAAACAAACCTGATCTCTCTAGGACATTCAGAAGCCAAGTTATAAGCCCACAAATATGTAACTGGACTACTTCTTTAAATTGACACCAGATCCGGTGACCTTTGGGACATGGTTTGACCACCTTAGGAAAGTGCTATCATCATGAAACGTTCAGATCACTTACAACTCAATAGATTCTACCTTTCTGTAACGTTTCTGCCTTATTGGACCTTGTTTTCACACAAATGGACCCAGAATGATGTGAAATTGTGCTTCGTGCAACATAATTCTGGGTGCCATTTAAAAACCATAAGTGCTAATGACTCCATTCCTTTTTGGGGTAATGGGGGCTGTTAATTGGAGTACTCTAAAACAAACCTGACCTCTCTAGGATATTCAGAAGCCAAGTTATAAGCCCACAAATGTGTAACTGGACTACTTCTTTAAATTGACACCAGGCCCGGTGACCTTTGGGACATGGTTTGACCCCCTATAGGAATATGCGATCATCATGAAACGTTCAGATCACTTACAACTCAATAGATTCTACCTTCTTGTAACGTTTCAGCCTGATTGGACCTTGTTTTCACACAAATGGACCCAGAATGATGTGAAATTGTGCTTCGTGCAACATAATTCTGGGTGCCATTTACAAACCATAAGTGCTAATGACTCCATTCCTTTTTGTGGTTGTAGGGGCTGTTGATTGGAGTACACTAAAACAAACCTGATCTCTCTAGGACATTCAGAAGCCAAGTTATAAGCCCACAAATGTGTAACTGGACTACTTCTTTAAAGTGACACCAGGCCTGGTGACCTTTGGGACATGGTTTTACCCCCTATAGGAATGTGCGATCATCATGAAACGTTCAGATCACTTACAACTCAATAGATTCTACCTTCTTGTAACGTTTCAGCCTGATTGGACCTTGTTTTCACACAAATGGACCCAGAATGATGTGAAATTGTGCTTCGTGCAACATACTTCTGGGTGCCATTTACAAACCATAAGTGCTAATTACTCCATTCCTTTTTGTGGTTGTAGGGGCTGTTGATTGGAGTACATTAAAACAAACCTGATCTCTCTAGGACATTCAGAAGCTAAGTTATAAGCCCACAAAGGTGTAATTGGACTGCTTCTTTAAAGTGACATCAGGCCTGGTGACCTTTGGGACATGGTTTTACCCCCTATAGGAATGTGCAATCATCATGAAACATTCAGATCAATTACAACTCAATAGATTCTACCTTCTTGTGACATTTCAGCCTGATTGGACCTTGTTTTCACACAAATGGACCCAGAATGATGTGAAATTGTGCTTCGTGCAACATAATTCTGGGTGCCATTTACAAACCATAAGTGCTAATGACTCCATTCCTTTTTGTGGTTGTAGGGGCTGTTGATTGGAGTACACTAAAACAAACCTGATCTCTCCAGAATATTCAGAAGCCAAGTTATAAGCCCACAAATGTGTAACTGGACTACTTCTTTAAAGTGACACCAGGCCTGGTGACCTTTGGGACATGGTTTTACCCCCTATAGGAATTTGCGATCATCATGAAACGTTCAGATCACTTACAACTAAATAGATTCTACCTTCTTGTAACGTTTCTGCCTGATTGGACCTTGTTTTCACACAAATGGACCCAGAATGATGTGAAATTGTGCTTCGTGCAACATAATTCTGGGTGCCATTTACAAACCATAAGTGCTAATGACTCCTTTCCTTTTTGTGGTTGTAGGGGCTGTTGATTGGAGTACATTAAAACAAACCTGATCTCTCTAGGACATTCAGAAGCCAAGTTATAAGCCCACAAATGTGTAACTGGACTACTTGTTTAAATTGACACCAGATCCGGTGACCTTTGGGACATGGTTTGACCCCCTTAGGAAAGTGCTATCATCATGAAACGTTCAGATCACTTACAACTCAATAGATTCTACCTTCCTGTAACGTTTCTGCCTGATTGGACCTTGTTTTCACACAAATGAACCCAGAATGATGTGAAATTGTGCTTAATGCAACATAATTCTGGGTGCCATTTAAAAACCATAAGTGCTAATGACTCCATTCCTTTTTGGGGTAATGGGGGCTGTTAATTGGAGTATCTAAAACAAACCTGACCTCTCTAGGATATTCAGAAGCCAAGTTATAAGCCCACAAATGTGTAACTGGACTACTTCTTTAAAGTGACACCAGGCCTGGTGACCGTTGGGACATGGTTTTACCCCCTATAGGAATGTGCGATCATCATGAAACGTTCAGATCACTTACAACTCAATAGATTCTACCTTCTTGTGACGTTTCAGCCTGATTGGACCTTGTTTTCACACAAATGGACCCAGAATGATGTGAAATTGTGCTTCGTGCAACATATTTCTGGGTGCCATTTACAAACCATAAGTGCTAATGACTCCATTCCTTTTTGTGGTTGTAGGGGCTGTTGATTGGAGTACACTAAAACAAACCTGATCTCTCTAGGACATTCAGAAGCCAAGTTATAAGCCCACAAATGTGTAACTGGACTACTTCTTTAAATTGACACCAGATCCGGTGACTTTTGGGACATGGTTTGACCCCCTAAGGAAAGTGCTATCATCATGAAACGTTCAGATCACTTACAACTCAATAGATTCTACCTTCCTGTAACATTTCTGCCTGATTGGACCTTGTTTTCACACAAATGAACCCAAAATGATGTGAAATTGTGCTTCGTGCAACATAATTCTGGGTGCCATTTAAAAACCGTAAGTGCTAATGACTCCATTCCTTTTTGGGGTAATGGGGGCTGTTAATTGGAGTACTCTAAAACAAACCTGACCTCTCTAGGATATTCAGAAGCCAAGTTATAAGCCCACAAATGTGTAACTGGACTACTTCTTTAAAGTGACACCAGGCCTGGTGACCTTTGGGACATGGTTTGACCCCCTATAGAAATGTGCGATCATCATGAAACGTTCAGATCACTTACAACTCAACAGATTCTACCTTCTTGTAACGTTTCAGCCTGATTGGACCTTGTTTTCACACAAATGGACCCAAAATGATGTGAAATTGTGCTTCGTGCAACATAATTCTGGGTGCCATTTACAAACCATAAGTGCTAATGACTCCATTCCTTTTTGTGGTTGTAGGGGCTGTTGATTGGAGTACATTAAAACAAACCTGATCTCTCTAGGACATTCAGAAGCCAGGTTATAAGCCCACAAAGGTGTAACTGGACTACTTCTTTAAAGTGACACCAGGCCCGGTGACCTTTGGGACATGGTTTGACCCCCTATAGGAATGTGCGATCACCATGAAATGTTTAGATCACTTACAACTCAATAGATTCTACCTTCTTGTAACGTTTCAGCCTGATTGGACCTTGTTTTCACACAAATGAACCCAGAATGATGTGAAATTGTGCTTCGTGCAACATAATTCTGGGTGCCATTTAAAAACCATAAGTGCTAATGGCTCCATTCCTTTTTGTGGTTGTAGGGGCTGTTGATTGGAGTACACTAAAACAAACCTGATCTCTCTAGGACATTCAGAAGCCAAGTTATAAGCCCACAAATGTGTAAATGGACTACTTCTTTAAATTGGCACCAGATCCGGTGACCTTTGGGACATGGTTTGACCCCCTTAGGAAAGTGCTATCATCATGAAACGTTCAGATCACTTACAACTCAATAGATTCTACCTTCCTGTAACGTTTCTGCCTTATTGGACCTTGTTTTCACACAAATGAACCCAGAATGATGTGAAATTGTGCTTCGTGCAACATAATTCTGGGTGCCATTTAAAAACCATAAGTGCTAATGACTCCATTCCTTTTTGGGGTAATGGGGGCTGTTAATTGGAGTACTCTTAAACAAACCTGACCTCTCTAGGATATTCAGAAGCCAAGTTATAAGCCCACAAATGTGTAACTGGACTACTTCTTTAAAGTGACACCAGGCCTGGTGACCTTTGGGACATGGTTTTACCCCCTATAGGAATGTGCGATCATCATGAAACGTTCAGATCACTTACAACTCAATAGATTCTACCTTCTTGTAACGTTTCAGCCTGATTGGACCTTGTTTTCACACAAATGGACCCAGAATGATGTGAAATTGTTCTTTGTGCAACATAATTCTGGGTGCCATTTACAAACCATAAGTGCTAATGACTCCATTCCTTTTTGTGGTTGTAGGGGCTGTTGATTGGAGTACATTAAAACAAACCTGATCTCTCTAGGACATTCAGAAGCCAAGTTATAAGCCCACAAATGTGTAACTGGACTACTTCTTTAAAGTGACACCAGGCCTGGTGACCTTTGGGACATGGTTTTACCCCCTATAGGAATGTGCAATCACATGAAAGGTTCAGATCACTTACAACTCAATAGATTCTACCTTCTTGTAACGTTTCAGCCTGATTGGACCTTGTTTTCACACAAATGGACTCAGAATGATGTGAAATCGTGCTTCGTGCAACATATTTCTGGGTGCCATTTACAAACCATAAGTGCTAATGACTCCATTCCTTTTTGTGGTAATGGGGGCTGTTAATTGGAGTACTCTAAAACAAACCTGACCTCTCTAGTATATTCAGAAGCCAAGTTATAAGCCCACAAAGGTGTAACTGGACTACTTCTTTAAAGTGACACCAGGCCTGGTGACCTTTGGGACATGGTTTGACCCCCATAGGAATGTGCGATCATCATGACATGTTCAGATCACTTACAACTCAATAGATTCTACCTTCTTGTAACGTTTCAGCCTGATTGGACCTTGTCTTCACACAAATGAACCCAGAATGATGTGAAATTGTGCTTCGTGCAACATAATTCTGGGTGCCATTTAAAAACCATAAGTGCTAATGACTCCATTCCTTTATGGTTGTAGGGGCTGTTGATTGGAGTACACTAAAACAAACCTGATCTCTCTAGGACATTCAGAAGCCAAGTTATAAGCCCACAAATGTGTAACCTGATTACTTCTTTAAATTGACACCAGATCCGGTGACCTTTCGGACATGGTTTGACCCCCTTAGGAAAGTGCTATCATCATGAAACGTTCAGATCACATACAACTCAATAGATTTTACCTTCCTGTAACGTTTCTGCCTGATTGGACCTTGTTTTCACACAAATGGACCCAGAATGATGTGAAATTGTGCTTCGTGCAACTTAATTCTGGGTGCCATTTCACAAACCATAAGTGCTAATGACTCCATTCCTTTTTGTGGTTGTAGGGGCTGTTGATTGGAGTACACTAAAACAAACCTGATCTCTCTAGGACATTCAGAAGCCAAGTTATAAGCCCACAAATGTGTAACTGGACTACTTCTTTAAATTGACAGCAGATCCGGTGACCTTTGGGACATGGTTTGACCCCCTTAGGAAAGTGCTATCATCATGAAACGTACAGATCACTTACAACTCAATAGATTCTACCTTCCTGTAACGTTTCAGCCTGAATGGACCTTGTTTTCACACAAATGAACCCAGAATGATGTGAAATTGTGCTTCGTGCAACATAATTCTGGGTGCCATTTAAAAACCATAAGTGCTAATGACTCCATTCCTTTTTGTGGTTGTAGGGGCTGTTGATTGGAGTACACTAAAACAAACCTGATCTCTCTAGGACATTCCGAAGCAAAGTTATAAGCCCACAAATGTGTAACTGGACCACTTCTTTAAATTGACACCAGATCCGGTGACGTTTGGGACATGGTTTGACCCCCTTAGGAAAGTGCTATCATCATGAAACATTCAGATCACTTACAACTCAATACATTCTACTTTCTGTAACGTTTCAGCCTGTTTGGACCTTGTTTTCACACAAATGGACGCAGAATGATGTGAAATTGTGCTTCGTGCAACATAATTCTGGGTGCCATTTGAAAACCATAAGTGCTAATTACTCCATTCCTTTTTGTGGTTGTAGGGGCTGTTGATTGGAGTACATTAAAACAAACCTGATCTCTCTAGGACATTCAGAAGCCAAGTTATAAGCCCACAAAGGTGTAACTGGACTACGTCTTTAAAGTGACACCAGGCCTGGTGACCTTTGGGACATGGTTTTACCCCCATAGGAATGTGCGATCATCATGAAACGTTCAGATCACTTACAACTCATTAGATTCTACCTTCTTGTAACGTTTCAGCCTGATTGGACCTTGTCTTCACACAAATGGACCCAGAATGATGTGAAATTGTGTTTCATGCAACATAATTCTGGGTGCCATTTACAAACCATAAGTGCTAATGACTCCATTCCTTTTTGTGGTTGTAGGGGCTGTTGATTGGAGTACATTAAAACAAACCTGATCTCTCTAGGACTTTCAGAAGCCAAGTTATAAGCCCACAAAGGTGTAACCTGACTACTTCTTTAAAGTGACACCAGGCCCGGTGACCTTTGGGACATGGTTTGACCTCCTATAGGAATGTGCGATCATCATGAAACGTTCAGATCACTTACAACTCAATAGATTCTACCTTCTTGTAACGTTTCAGCCTGATTGGACCTTGTTTTCACACAAATGGACCCAGAATGATGTGAAATTGTGCTTCGTGCAACATAATTCTGGGTGCCATTTAAAAACCATAAGTGCTAATGACTCCATTCCTTTTTGTGGTTGTAGGGGCTGTTGATTGGAGTACACTAAAACAAACCTGATCTCTCTAGGACATTCAGAAGCCAAGTTATAAGCCCACAAATGTGTAACCTGACTACTTCTTTAAATTGACACCAGATCCGGTGACCTTTGGGACATGGTTTGACCCCCTTAGGAAAGTGCTATCATCATGAAACGTTCAGATCACATACAACTCAATAGATTTTACCTTCCTGTAACGTTTCTGCCTGATTGGACCTTGTTTTCACACAAATGGACCCAGAATGATGTGAAATTGTGCTTCGTGCAACATAATTCTGGGTGCCATTTCACAAACCATAAGTGCTAATGACTCCATTCCTTTTTGTGGTTGTAGGGGCTGTTGATTGGAGTACACTAAAACAAACCTGATCTCTCTAGGACATTCAGAAGCCAAGTTATAAGCCCACAAATGTGTAACTGGACTACTTCTTTAAATTGACACCAGATCCGGTGACCTTTGGGACATGGTTTGACCCCCTTAGGAAAGTGATATCATCATGAAACGTTCAGATCACTTACAACTCAATAGATTCTACCTTCCTGTAACGTTTCAGCCTGAATGGACCTTGTTTTCACACAAATGAACCCAGAATGATGTGAAATTGTGCTTCGTGCAACATAATTCTGGGTGCCATTTAAAAACCATAAGTGCTAATGACTCCATTCCTTTTTGTGGTTGTAGGGGCTGTTGATTGGAGTACACTAAAACAAACCTGATCTCTCTAGGACATTCAGAAGCCAAGTTATAAGCCCACAAATGTGTAACTGGACTACTTCTTTAAATTGACACCAGATCCGGTGACCTTTGGGACATGGTTTGACCCATTATAGGAATGTGCGATCATCATGAAACATTCAGATCACTTACAACTCAAAAGATTCTACCTTCTTGTAACGTTTCAGCCTGATTGGACCTTGTTTTCACACAAATGGACCCAGAATGATGTGAAATTGTGCTTCGTGCAACATAATTCTGGGTGCCATTTACAAACGATAAGTGCTAATGACTCCATTCCTTTTTGTGGTTGTAGGGGCTGTTGATTGGAGTACACTAAAACAAACCTGATCTCTCTAGGACATTCAGAAGCCAAGTTATAAGCCATCAAATGTGTAACTGGACTACTTCTTTAAAGTGACACCAGGCCTGGTGACCTTTGGGACATGGTTTTACCCCCTATAGGAATGTGCGATCATCATGAAACGTTCAGATCACTTACAACTCAATAGATTCTACCTTCTTGTAACGTTTCAGCCTGATTGGACCTTTTTTCACACAAATGGACCCAGAATGATGTGAAATTGTGCTTCGTGCAACATAATTCTGGGTGCCATTTACAAACCATAAGTGCTAATGACTCCATTCCTTTTTGTGGTTGTAGGGGCTGTTTATTGGAGTACACTAAAACAAACCTGACCTCTCTAGGACCTTCAGAAGCCAAGTTATAAGCCCACAAATGTGTAACTGGACTACTTTTTTAAAGTGACACCAGATCCGGTGACCTTTGGGACATGGTTTGACCCCCTATAGGGATGTGCGATCATCATGAAATGTTCAGATCACTTACAACTCAATAGATTCTACCTTCTTGTAACGTTTCAGCCTGATTGGACTTGTTTTCACACAAATGGACCCGGAATGATGTGAAATTGTGCTTCGTGCAACATAATTCTGGGTGCCATTTACAAACCATAAGTGCTAATGACTCCATTCCTTTTTGTGGTTGTAGGGGCTGTTGATTGGAGTACACTAAAACAAACCTGATCTCTCTAGGACATTCAGAAGCCAAGTTATAAGCCCACAAATGTGTAACTGGACTACTTCTTTAAAGTGACACCAGGCCCGGTGACCTTTGGGACATGGTTTGACCCCCTATAGGAATGTGCGATCATCATGAAACGTTCAGATCACTTACAACTCAATAGATTCTACCTTCTTGTAACGTTTCAGCCTGATTGGACCTTTTTTCACACAAATGGACCCAGAATGATGTGAAATTGTGCTTCGTGCAACATAATTCTGGGTGCCATTTACAAACCATAAGTGCTAATGACTCCATTCCTTTTTGTGGTTGTAGGGGCTGTTTATTGGAGTACACTAAAACAAACCTGACCTCTCTAGGACCTTCAGAAGCCAAGTTATAAGCCCACAAATGTGTAACTGGACTACTTTTTTAAAGTGACACCAGGCCCGGTGACCTTTGGGACATGGTTTGACCCATTATAGGAATGTGCGATCATCATGAAACATTCAGATCACTTACAACTCAAAAGATTCTACCTTCTTGTAACGTTTCAGCCTGATTGGACCTTGTTTTCACACAAATGGACCCAGAATGATGTGAAATTGTGCTTCGTGCAACATAATTCTGGGTGCCATTTACAAACGATAAGTGCTAATGACTCCATTCCTTTTTGTGGTTGTAGGGGCTGTTGATTGGAGTACACTAAAACAAACCTGATCTCTCTAGGACATTCAGAAGCCAAGTTATAAGCCATCAAATGTGTAACTGGACTACTTCTTTAAAGTGACACCAGGCCTGGTGACCTTTGGGACATGGTTTTACCCCCTATAGGAATGTGCGATCATCATGAAACGTTCAGATCACTTACAACTCAATAGATTCTACCTTCTTGTAACGTTTCAGCCTGATTGGACCTTTTTTCACACAAATGGACCCAGAATGATGTGAAATTGTGCTTCGTGCAACATAATTCTGGGTGCCATTTACAAACCATAAGTGCTAATGACTCCATTCCTTTTTGTGGTTGTAGGGGCTGTTTATTGGAGTACACTAAAACAAACCTGACCTCTCTAGGACCTTCAGAAGCCAAGTTATAAGCCCACAAATGTGTAACTGGACTACTTTTTTAAAGTGACACCAGGCCCGGTGACCTTTGGGACATGGTTTGACCCCCTATAGGAATGTGCGATCATCATGAAACGTTCAGATCACTTACAACTCAATAGATTCTACCTTCCTGTAACGTTTCAGCCTGATTGGACCTTGTTTTCACACAAATGGACCCAGAATGATGTGAAATTGTGCTTCGTGCAACATAATTCTGGGTGCCATTTACAAATCATAAGTGCTTATGACTCCATTCCTTTTTCCATTCCTTTTTGTGGTTGTAGGGGCTGTTGATTGGAGTACATTAAAACAAACCTGATCTCTCTAGGACATTCAGAAGCCAAGTTATAAGCCCACAAAGGTGTAACTGGACTACTTCTTTAAAGTGACACCAGGCCTGGTGACCTTTGGGACATGGTTTTACCCCCTATAGGAATGTGCGATCATCATGAAACGTTCAGATCACTTACAACTCAATAGATTCTACCTTCTTGTAACGTTTCAGCCTGATTGGACCTTGTTTTCACATAAATGGACCCAGAATGATGTGAAAATGTGTTTCGTGCAACATAATTCTGGGTGCCATTTACAAACCATAAGTGCTAATGACTCCATTCCTTTTTGTGGTTGTAGGGGCTGTTGATTGGAGTACATTAAAACAAACCTGATCTCTCTAGGACTTTCAGAAGCCAAGTTATAAGCCCACAAAGGTGTAACTGGACTACTTCTTTAAAGTGACACCAGGCCCGGTGACCTTTGGGACATGGTTTGACCCCCTATAGGAATGTGCGATCATCATGAAACGTTCAGATCACTTACAACTCAATAGATTCTACCTTCTTGTAACGTTTCAGCCTGATTGGACCTTGTTTTCACACAAATGAACCCAGAATGATGTGAAATTGTGCTTCGTGCAACATAATTCTGGGTGCCATTTAAAAACCATAAGTGCTAATGACTCCATTCCTTTTTGTGGTTGTAGGGGCTGTTGATTGGAGTACACTAAAACAAACCTGATCTCTCTAGGACATTCAGAAGCCAAGTTATAAGCCCACAAATGTGTAACTGGACTACTTCTTTAAAGTGACACCAGGCCTGGTGACCTTTGGGACATGGTTTGACCCCCTATAGGAATGTGCGATCATCATGAAACGTTCAGATCACTTACAACTCAATAGATGCTACCTTCTTGTAACGTTTCAGCCTGATTGGACCTTGTTTTCACACAAATGAACCCAGAATGATGTGAAATTGTGCTTCGTGCAACATAATTCTGGGTGCCATTTACAAACCATAAGTGCTAATGACTCCATTCTTTTTTGTGGTTGTAGGGGCTGTTGATTGGAGTACATTAAACAAAACCTGATCTCACTAGGACTTTCAGAAGCCAAGTTATAAGCCCACAAAGGTGTAACTGGACTACTTCTTTAAAGTGACACCAGATCCGGTGACCTTTGGGACATGGTTTGACCCCCTATAGGGATGTGCGATCATCATGAAATGTTCAGATCACTTACAACTCAATAGATTCTACCTTCTTGTAACGTTTCAGCCTGATTGGACTTGTTTTCACACAAATGGACCCGGAATGATGTGAAATTGTGCTTCGTGCAACATAATTCTGGGTGCCATTTACAAACCATAAGTGCTAATGACTCCATTCCTTTTTGTGGTTTTAGGGGCTGTTGATTGGAGTACACTAAAACAAACCTGATCTCTCTAGGACATTCAGAAGCCAAGTTATAAGCCCACAAATGTGTAACTGGACTACTTCTTTAAATTGACACCAGATCTGGTGACCTTTGGGACATGGTTTGACCCCCTTAGGAAAGTGCTATCATCATGAAACGTTCAGATCACTTACAACTCAATAGATTTTACCTTCCTGTAACGTTTCTGCCTGATTGGACCTTGTTTTCACACAAATGAACCCAGAATGATGTGAAATTTTACTTCGTGCAACATAATTCTGGGTGCCATTTAAAAACCATAAGTGCTAATGACTCCATTCCTTTTTGGGGTAATGGGGGCTGTTAAGTGGAGTACTCTAAAACAAACCCGATCTCTCTAGGACATTCAGAGGCCAAGTTATAAGCCCACAAAGGTGTAACTGGACTACTTCTTTAAAGTGACACCAGGCCCGGTGACCTTTGGGACATGGTTTGACCCCCTATAGGAATGTGCGATCATCATGAAACGTTCAGATCACTTACAACTCAAGAGATTCTACCTTCTTGTAACGTTTCAGCCTGATTGGACCTTGTTTTCACACAAATGAACCCAGAATGATGTGAAATTGTGCTTTGTGCAACATAATTCTGGGTGCCATTTAAAAACCATAAGTGCTAATGACTCCATTCCTTTTTGTGGTAATGGGGGCTGTTAATTGGAGTACTCTAAAACAAACCTGACCTCTCTAGGATATTCAGAAGCCAAGTTATAAGCCCACAAAGGTGTAACTGGACTACTTCTTTAAAGTGACACCAGGCCCGGTGACCTTTGGGACATGGTTTGACCCCCTATAGGAATGTGCGATCATCATGAAACGTTCAGATCACTTACAACTCAATAGATTCTACCTTCTTGTAACGTTTCAGCCTGATTGGACCTTGTTTTCACACAAATGAACCCAGAATGATGTGAAATTGTGCTTCGTGCAACATAATTCTGGGTGCCATTTAAAAACCATAAGTGCTAATGACTCATTTCTTTTTTGTGGTTGTAGGGGCTGTTGATTGGAGTACATTAAAACAAACCTGATCTCTCTAGGACTTTCAGAAACCAAGTTATAAGCCCACAAAGGTGTAACTGGACTACTTCTTTAAAGTGACACCAGGCCCGGTGACCTTTGGGACATGGTTTGACCCCCTATAGGGATGTGCGATAATCATGAAACGTTCAGATCCCTTACAACTCAATAGATTCTACCTTCTTGTAACGTTTCAGCCTGATTGGACCTTGTTTTCACTCAAATGAACCCAGAATGATGTGAAATTGTGCTTCGTGCAACATAATTCTGGGTGCCATTTACAAACCATAAGTGCTAATGACTCCATTCCTTTTTGTGGTTGTAGGGGCTGTTGATTGGAGTACACTAAAACAAACCTTATCTCTATAGGACATTCAGAAGCCAAATTATAAGCCCACAAATGTGTAACTGGACAACTTCTTTAAATTGACACCAGATCTGGTGACCTTTGGGACATGGTTTGACCCCCTTAGGAAAGTGCTATCATCATGAAACGTTCAGATCACTTACAACTCAATAGATTTTACCTTCCTGTAACGTTTCAGCCTGATTGGACCTTGTTTTCACACAAATGAACCCAGAATGATGTGAAATTGTGCTTCGTGCAACATAATTCTGGATGCCATTTAAAAACCATAAGTGCTAATGACTCCATTCCTTTTTGGGGTAATGGGGGCTGTTAATTGGAGTACTCTAAAACAAACCTGACCTCTCTAGGATATTCAGAAGCCAAGTTATAAGCCCACAAATGTGTAACTGGACTACTTCTTTAAAGTGACACCAGGCCTGGTGACCTTTGGGACATGGTTTTACCCCCTATAGGAATGTGCGGTCATCATGAAATGTTCAGATCACTTACAACTCAATAGATTCTACCTTCTTGTAACGTTTCAGCCTGATTGGACCTTGTTTTCACACAAATGGACCCAGAATGATGTGAAATTGTGCTTCGTGCAACATAATTCTGGGTGCCATTTCACAAACCATAAGTGCTAATGACTCCATTCCTTTTTGTGGTTGTAGGGGCTGTTGATTGGAGTACATTAAAACAAACCCGATCTCTCTAGGACAATCAGAGGCCAAGTTATAAGCCCACAAAGGTGTAACTGGACTACTTCTTTGGAGTCATTAGCACTTATGGTTTGTGAAATGGCACCCAGAATTATGTTGCACGAAGCACAATTTCACATCATTCTGGGTCCATTTGTGTGAAAACAAGGTCCAATCCGGCTGAAACGCTACAAGAAGGTAGAATCTATTGAGTTGTAAGTGATCTGAACGTTTCAAGATGATCGCACCTTCCTATAGGGGGTCAAACCATGTCCCAAAGGTCACCGGGCCAAGTGTCACTTTAAAGAAGTAGTCCAGTTACATCTTTGTGGGCTTATAACTTGGCTTCTGAATGTCCTAGAGAGGTTAGGTTTGTTTTAGTGTACTCCAATCAACAGCCCCTACAACCACAAAAAGGAATGGAGTCATTAGCACTTATGGTTTGTAAATGGCACCCAGAATTATTTTGCACGGAGCACAATTTCACATCATTCTGGGTTCATTTGTGTGAAAACAAGGTCCAATCAGGCTGAAACGTTACAGGAAGGTAGAATCTATTGAGTTGTAAGTGATCTGAACATTTCATGATGATAGCGCTTTCCTAAGGGGGTCAAACCATGTCCCAAAGGTCACCGGATCTGGTGTCAATTTAAATAAGTAGTCCAGTTACACATTTGTGGGCTTATAACTTGGCTTCTGAATGTCCTAGAGAGATCAGGTTTGTTTTAGTGTACTCCAATCAACAGCCCCTACAACCACAAAAAGGAATGGAGTCATTAGCACTGATGGTTTGTAAATGGCACCCAGAATTATGTTGCACGAAGCACAATTTCACATCATTCTGGGTCCATTTGTGTGAAAACAAGGTCCAATCAGGCTGAAACGTTACAAGAAGGTAGAATCTATTGAGTTGTAAGTGATCTGAACGTTTCATGATGATCGCACATTCCTATAGGGTTTCAAACCATGTCCCAAAGGTCACCGGGCCTGGTGTAACTTTAAAGAAGTAGTCCAGTTACACCTTTGTGGGCTTATAACTTGGCTTCTGAATGTCCTAGAGAGGTCAGGTTTGTTTTAGTGTACTCCAATCAACAGCCCCTACAATCACAAAAAGGAATGGAGTCATTAGCACTTATGGTTTGTAAATGGCACCCAGAATTATGTTGCACGAAGCACAATTTCACATCATTCTGGGTCCATTTGTGTGAAAACAAGGTCCAATCAGGCTGAAACATTACATGAAGGTAGAATCTATTCAGTTGTAAGTAATCTGAATGATTCATGATGATAGCACTTTCCTAAGGGGGTCAAACCATGTCCAGAAGGTCACCGGATCTGGTGTCAATTTAAGAAGTAGTCCAGTTACACATTTGTGGGCTCATAACTTGGCTTCTGAATGTCCTAGAGAGATAAGGTTTGTTTTAGTATACTCCAATCAACAGCCCCTACAACCACAAAAAGGAATGGAGTCATTAGCACTTATGGTTTGTAAATGGCACCCAGAATTATGTTGCACGAAGCACAATTTCACATCATTCTGGGTCCATTTGTGTGAAAACAAGGTCCAATCAGGCTGAAACGTTACAAGAAGGTAGAATCTATTGAGTTGTAAGTGATCTGAACGTTTCATGATGATCTCACATTCCTATAGGGGGTCAAACCATGTCCCAAAGGTCACCGGGCCTGGTGTCACTTTAAAGAAGTAGTCCAGTTACACATTTGTGGGCTTATAACTTGGCTTCTGAATGTCCTAGAGAGGTCAGGTTTGTTTTAGTGTACTCCAATCAACAGCCCCTACTACCACAAAAAGGAATGGAGTCATTAGCACTTATGGTTTGTAAATGGCACCCAGAATTATGTTGCACGAAGCACAATTTCACATCATTCTGGGTCCATTTGTGTGAAAACAAGGTCCAATCAGGCTGAAACATTACAGGAAGGTAGAATCTATTAAGTTGTAAGTGATCTGAACGTTTCATGATGATAGCACTTCCCTAAGGGGGTCAAACCATGTCCCAAAGGTCACCGGATCTGGTGTCTAAAGAAGTAGTCCAGTTACACATTTGTGGGCTTATAACTTGGCTTCTGAATGTCCTAGAGAGATCTGGTTTGCTTTAGTATACTCCAATCAACAGCCCCTAAAACCACAAAAAGGAATGGAGTCATTAGCACTTATGGTTTGTAAATGGCACCCAGAATTATGTTGCACGAAGCACAATCTCACATCATTCTGGGTCCATTTGTGTGAAAACAAGGTCCAATCAGGCTGAAACGTTACAAGAAGGTAGAATCTGTTGAGTTGTAAGTGATCTGAACGTTTCATGATGATAGCGCTTTCCTAAGGGGATCAAACCATGTCCCAAAGGTCACCGGATCTGGTGTCAGTTTAAAGAAGTAGTCCAGTTACACATTTGTGGGCTTATAACTTGGCTTCTGAATGTCCTAGAGAGATCAGGTTTGTTTTAGTGTACTCCAATCAACAGCCCCTACAACCAGAAAAGGAATGGAGTCATTGGCACTTATGGTTTGTAAATGGCACCCAGAATTATGTTGCACGAAGCACAATTTCTCCTCCTTGAACCGTCACCTTATCGTGGTGGAGGAGTTTGAGTGCCCTAATGATCCTAGGAGCTATGTTGTCTGGGGCACTTGGTGCCCCTGGTAGGGTCTCCCATGACAAATTGGTCTTAGGTGAAGGGTGAGACAAAGAACGGTTCGAAGGATCTTTCATGGCGGTTAAAACGAAGAGTCGGAGTACCCGGCCCGGAGGGTTACCGGGGTCCCACCCTGGAGCCAGGCCTGGGGTTGGGGCCCGTGAGCGAGCGCCTGGTGGCCGGGCTTTCGCCCATGGGGCCCGGCCGGGCCCAGCCCGAACCGGATACATGGGCTCGTCCAACTGTGGACCCACCACCCGCAGGAGGAACATGAAGGGTCCGGTGCAATGCGAATCGGGTGGCAGACCAAGGCGGGAGCCTTGGCGGTCCAATCCCCGGACAAGAAAACTAGTTTTTGGGACATGGAACGTCATCTCGCTGGCGGGGAAGGAGCCGGAGCTTGTGGCAGAGGTTGAGCGGTACCGGCTAGATATAGTCGGACTCACCTCGACACATTGCATTGGCTCTGGAACCCGAGACCTGGAGAGGGGTTGGACACTCTACTTTGCTGGAGTTGCTCCGGGTGAGAGGCGGAGGGCTGGGGTTGGCTTTTTGTTAGCCCCGAGACTCTCTGCCTGTGTGTTGGGGTTTACCCCGGGGGACAAGAGGGTAGCTTCCTTGCGCCTTCGGGTCGGGGAACGGGTCCTGACTGTTGTTTGTGCTTATGGGCCAAATATCAGTTCAGAGTACCCACCCTTTTTGGAGTCCCTGGGACGAGTGCTAGATAGTGCTCCATCAGGGGACTCCATTGTCCTGCTGGGGGACTTCAATGCTCACGTGGGCAATGACAGCTTGACCTGGAGGGGTTTGATTGGGAGGAACGGCCCACCTGATCAGAACTCGAGCGGTGTTTTGTTATTGGACTTCTGTGCAAGCCGCAGTTTGGCCATAACGAACACCATGTTCGAACATAAGGATGCCCACCGGTACACTTGGTACCAGGGCAGCCTAGGTCACAGGTCGATGATAGATTTTGTAGTCGTATCATCTGACCTGCGGCCGTATGTTTTGGACACCCGAGTGAAGAGAGGGGCGGAGCTGTCAACTGATCACCACCTGGTGGTGAGTTGGATCAGATGGCAAGGGAACATGCCGCGTAGACCTGGCAGACCCAAACGCATAGTGAGGGTCTGCTGGGAACGCCTGGCAGAAGAACCTGTCAAGACGGTCTTCAACTCCCACCTCCGGCAGAGCTTTGACCACGTCCCGAGAGCAGTGGGGGACATTGAGTCCGAGTGGGCCTTGTTCCACTCTGCGATTGTCGAGGCGGCTGTTGCTAGCTGTGGTCGTAAGGTGGCCGGTGCCAGTCGTGGTGGCAACCCCCGTACCCGCTGGTGGACACCAGAGGTTCGGGGAGCCGTCAGGCTGAAGAAGGAGGACTACAGGGCGTGGCTGGTCTGTGGGTCTCCGGAGGCAGCAGACAGGTACCGGATAGCCAAGCGGGGTGCAGCAGTGGCAGTTGCCGAGGCAAAATCTCGGGCGTGGGAGGAGTTTGGTGAGGCCATGGAGAAAGACTATCGATCGGCTCCAAAGAGGTTCTGGCAAACTGTCCGGCGCCTCAGGAGAGGAAGGCAGCAACTCGCTCACACTGTTTACAGTGAGGATGGGGAGCTGCTGACGTCAACTGGGGCTATAGTCGGACGGTGGAAGGAATATTTTGAGGAGCTCCTCAATCCCACCAATGCGCATTCCGACGAGGAACCAGAGCTGGGAGGCCTGGGGATGGACTGTCCGATCTCGGGGGAAGAAGTTGCTGAGGTAGTCAAACAACTACACAGCGGCGGAGCCCCGGGGGCGGATGAGGTTCGTCCTGGGTATCTCAAGGCTATGGATGTTGTAGGGCTGTCATGGTTGACACGTCTCTACAACATTGCGTGGTCATCGGGGGCAGTTCCTAGGGAGTGGCAGACCGGGGTGGTGGTCCCCATCTTTAAGAAGGGTGACCTGAGGGTGTGTTCCAACTATAAGGGGATCACACTCCTCAGCCTCCCTGGAAAGGTCTACTCCAAGGTACTGGAGAGGAGGGTCCGATTGATAGTTGAATCTCAGATAGAGGAGGAGCAATGTGGTTTTCGTGCTGGCCGTGGAACTGTGGACCAGCTCTATACCCTTGCAAGGGTGATGGAGGGGGCATGGGAGTTTGCCCAACCAATCCACATGTGCTTTGTGGATTTGGAGAAGGCTTATGACCGTGTCCCCAGGGGCACCCTGTGGGGGACGCTCCAGGAGTATGGGGTGGGTGGCTCTCTGTTAAGGGCCATTCAGTCCCTTTACCAGAGGAGCGTGAGTTTGGTCCGCATAGCCGGTAGTAAGTCGGACCTGTTCCCAGTGAGGGTTGGACTCCGCCAGGGCTGCCCTTTGTCACCGGTTCTGTTCATCACTTTTATGGACAGAATTTCTAGACGCAGCCGTGGTGTGGAGTGTGTCGAGTTTGGTGGCAGGAGAATCTCGTCTCTGCTTTTTGCGGATGATGTGGTCCTCCTAGCTTCATCCAGCTCTGACCTTCAGCTCTTGCTGGGTAGGTTCGCGGCCGAATGTGAAGCGGCTGGGATGAGGATCAGCACCTCCAAATCTGAGACCATGGTTCTCGACCGGAAAAGGGTGGCTTGCCACCTCCGGGTCGGGGGAGAGGTCCTACCTCAAGTGGAGGAGTTTAAGTATCTCGGGGTCTTGTTCACGAGTGAGGGTAGGAGGGATCGGGAGATCGACAGGCGGATTGGTTCGGCGTCTGCAGTGATGCGGACGCTGAGCCGATCTGTCGTGGGGAAGAGGGAGCTGAGCCAGAAAGCCAGGCTCTCGATTTACCGGTCAATCTACGTCCCAATCCTCACCTATGGTCATGAGCTTTGGGTAATGACCGAAAGAACGAGATCGCGGATACAAGCGGCCGAAATGAGTTTCCTCCGTAGGGTGGCCAGGCTCAGCCTTAGAGATAGGGTGAGGAGCTCGGACATTCGGGAGGGACTCGGAGTAGAACCGCTGCTCCTCCGGATCGAAAGGAGCCAGTTGAGGTGGTTTGGGCATCTGGTCAGGATGCCTCCTGGACGCCTCCCCGGGGAGGTGTTTCGGGCATGTCCTGCCGGCAGAAGGCCCCCGGGTCGACCCAGGACACGTTGGAGAGGTTACATCTCCAATCTGGTCCGGGAACGCCTTGGGGTCCTGCCGGAGGAGCTGGTGGACAAGGCCGGGGAGAGGACGGCCTGGAGCTCCCTAGTTGGGATGCTGCCCCCGCGACCCGGACCCGGATAAGCGGAGGAAGACGAGACAAGACGAGACGAGAAGCACAATTTCACATAATTCTGGGTCCATTTGTGTGAAAACAAGGTCCAATCAGGCTGAACGTTACAAGAAGGTAGAATCTATTGAGTTGTAAGTGATCTGAACGTTTCATGATGATAGCACTTTCCTAAGGGGGTCAAACCATGTCCCAAAGGTCACCGGATCTGGTGTCACTTTAAAGAAGTAGTCCAGTTACACATTTGTGGGCTTATAACTTGGCTTCTGAATGTCCTAGAGAGGTCAGGTTTGTTTTAGTGTACTCCAATCAACAGCCCCTACAACCACAAAAAGGAATGGAGTGATTAGCACTTATGGTTTGTAAATGGCACCCAGAATTATGTTGCACGAAGCACAATTTCACATCATTCTGGGTCCATTTGTGTGAAAACAAGGTCCAATAAGGCTGAAACATTACAGGAAGGTAGAATCTATTAAGTTGTAAGTGATCTGAACGTTTCATGATGATAGCACTTCCCTAAGGGGGTCAAACCATGTCCCAAAGGTCACCGGATCTGGTGTCTAAAGAAGTAGTCCTGTTACACATTTGTGGGCTTATAACTTGGCTTCTGAATGTCCTAGAGAGATCTGGTTTGTTTTAGTATACTCCAATCAACAGCCCCTACAACCACAAAAAGGAATGGAGTCATTAGCACTTATGGTTTTTAAATGACACCCAGAATTATGTTGCACGAAGCGCAATTTCACATCATTCTGGGTTCATTTGTGTGAAAACAAGGTCCAATCAGGCTGAAACGTTACAGGAAGGTAGAATCTATTGAGTTGTAAGTGATCTGAACGTTTCATGATGATAGCACTTTCCTAAGGGGGTCAAACCATGTCCCAAAGGTCACCGGATCTGGTGTCAATTTAAAGAAGTAGTCCAGTTACACATTTGTGGGCTTATAACTTGGCTTCTGAATGTCCTAGAGAGATCAGGTTTGTTTTAGTGTACTCCAATCAACAGCCCCTAACAACACAAAAGGAATGGAGTAATTAGCACTTATGGTTTGTAAATGGCACCCAGAATTATGTTGCACGAAGCACAATTTCACATCATTCTGGGTCCATTTGTGTGAAAACAAGGTCCAATCAGGCTGAAACGTTACAAGAAGGTAGAATCTATTGAGTTGTAAGTGATCTGAACGTTTCATGATGATAGCACTTTCCTAAGGGGGTCAAACCATGTCCCAAAGGTCACCGAATCTGGTGTCACTTTAAAGAAGTAGTCCAGTTACACATTTGTGGGCTTATAACTTGGCTTCTGAATGTCCTAGAGAGGTCAGGTTTGTTTTAGTGTACTCCAATCAACAGCCCCTACAACCACAAAAAGGAATGGAGTGATTAGCACTTATGGTTTGTAAATGGCACCCAGAATTATGTTGCACGAAGCACAATTTCACATCATTCTGGGTCCATTTGTGTGAAAACAAGGTCCAATCAGGCTGAAACATTACAGGAAGGTAGAATCTATTAAGTTGTAAGTGATCTGAACGTTTCATGATGATAGCACTTCCCTAAGGGGGTCAAACCATGTCCCAAAGGTCACCGGATCTGGTGTCTAAAGAAGTAGTCCTGTTACACATTTGTGGGCTTATAACTTGGCTTCTGAATGTCCTAGAGAGATCTGGTTTGTTTTAGTATACTCCAATCAACAGCCCCTACAACCACAAAAAGGAATGGAGTCATTAGCACTTATGGTTTTTAAATGACACCCAGAATTATGTTGCACGAAGCGCAATTTCACATCATTCTGGGTTCATTTGTGTGAAAACAAGGTCCAATCAGGCTGAAACGTTACAGGAAGGTAGAATCTATTGAGTTGTAAGTGATCTGAACGTTTCATGATGATAGCACTTTCCTAAGGGGGTCAAACCATGTCCCAAAGGTCACCGGATCTGGGGTCAATTTAAAGAAGTAGTCCAGTTACACATTTGTGGGCTTATAACTTGGCTTCTGAATGTCCTAGAGAGATCAGGTTTGTTTTAGTGTACTCCAATCAACAGCCCCTACAACCACAAAAGGAATGGAGTAATTAGCACTTATGGTTTGTAGATGGCACCCAGAATTATGTTGCACGAAGCACAATTTCACATCATTCTGGGTCCATTTGTGTGAAAACAAGGTCCAATCAGGCTGAAACGTTACAAGAAGGTAGAATCTATTGAGTTGTAAGTGATCTGAACGTTTCATGATGATAGCACTTTCCTAAGGGGGTCAAACCATGTCCCAAAGGTCACCGGATCTGGTGTCACTTTAAAGAAGTAGTCCAGTTACACATTTGTGGGCTTATAACTTGGGTTCTGAATGTCCTGGAGAGGTCAGGTTTGTTTTAGTGTACTCCAATCAACAGCCCCTACAACCACAAAAAGGAATGGAGTCATTAGCACTTATGGTTTGTAAATGGCACCCAGAATTATGTTGCACGAAGCACAATTTCACATCATTCTGGGTCCATTTGTGTGAAAACAAGGTCCAATCAGGCTGAAATGTTACAGGAAGGTAGAATCTATGAGTTGTAAGTGATCTGAACGTTTCATGATGATAGCACTTTCCTAAGGGGGTCAAACCATGTCCCAAAGGTCACCGGATCTGGTGTTAATTTAAAGAAGTTGTCCAGTTACACATTTGTGGGCTTATAACTTGGCTTCTGAATGTCCTAGAGCGATCAGGTTTGTTTTAGTGTACTCCAATCAACAGCCCCTACAACCACAAAAAGGAATGGAGTCATTAGCACTTATGGTTTTTAAATGGCACCCAGAATTATGTTGCACGAAGAACAATTTCACATCATTCTGGGTTCATTTGTGTGAAAACAAGGTCCAGTCAGGCTGAAACGTTACAGGAAGGTAAAATCTATTGAGTTGTAAGTGATCTGAACGTTTCATGATGATAGCACTTTCCTAAGGGGGTCAAACCATGTCCCAAAGGTCACCGGATCTGGTGTCTAAAGAAGTAGTCCAGTTACACATTTGTGGGCTTATAACTTGGCTTCTGAATGCCCTAGAGAGATCAGGTTTGTTTTAGTATACTCCAATCAACAGCCCCTACCACCACAAAAAGGAATGGAGTCATTAGCACTTATGGTTTTTAAATGGCACCCAGAATTATGTTGCACGAAGCACAATTTCACATCATTCTGGGTTCATTTGTGTGAAAACAAGGTCCAATCAGGCTGAAATGTTACAGGAAGGTAGAATCTATTGAGTTGTAAGTGATCTCAACATTTCATCATGATAGCACTTTCCTAAGGGGGTCAAACCATGTCCCAAAGGTCACCGGATCTGGTGTCACTTTAAAGAAGTAGTCCAGTTACACATTTGTGGGCTTATAACTTGGCTTCTGAATGTCCTAGAGAGGTCAGGTTTGTTTTAGTGTACTCCAATCAACAGCCCCTACAACCACAAAAAGGAATGGAGTCATTAGCACTTATGGTTTGTAAATGGCACCCAGAATTATGTTGCACGAAGCACAATTTCACATAATTCTGGGTCCATTTGTGTGAAAACAAGGTCCAATCAGGCTGAAACATTACAGGAAGGTAGAATCTATTAATTTGTAAGTGATCTGAACGTTTCATGATGATAGCACTTCCCTAAGGGGGTCAAACCATGTCCCAAAGGTCACCGGATCTGGTGTCTAAAGAAGTAGTCCAGTTACACATTTGTGGGCTTATAACTTGGCTTCTGAATGTCCTAGTGAGATCAGGTTTGTTTTAGTATACTCCAATCAACAGCCCCTACAACCACAAAAAGGAATGGAGTCATTAGCACTTATGGTTTTTAAATGGCACCCAGAATTATGTTGCACGAAGCACAATTTCACATCATTCTGGGTTCATTTGTGTGAAAACAAGGTCCAATCAGGCTGAAACGTTACAGGAAGGTAAAATCTATTGCGTTGTAAGTGATCTGAACGTTTCATGATGATAGCACTTTCCTAAGGGGGTCAAACCATGTACCAAAGGTCACCGGATCTGGTGTCAATTTAAAGAAGTAGTCCAGTTACACATTTGTGGGCTTAAACCTTGGCTTCTGAATGTCCTTGAGCAATCAGGTTTGTTTTAGAGTACTCCAATCAACAGCCCCTACAACCACAAAAAGGAATGGAGACATTAGCACTTATGGTTTTTAAATGGCACCGAGAATTATGTTGCACGAAGCACAATTTCACATCATTCTGGGTTCATTTGTGTAAAAACAAGGTCCAATCAGGCTGAAACAATACAGGAAGGTAGAATCTTTTGAGTTGTAAGTAATCTGAACGTTTCAAGATGATCGCACATTCCTATAAGGGGTCAAACCATGTCCCAAAGGTCACCGGGCCTGGTGTCACTTTAAAGAAGTAGTCCATTTACACCTTTGTGGGCTTATAACTTGGCTTCTGAATGTCCTAGAGAGGTTAAGTTTGTTTTAGTGTACTCCAATCAAAAGCCCCTACAACCACAAAAAGGAATGGAGTCATTAGCACTTATGGTTTGTAAATGGCACCCAGAATTATGTTGCACAAAGCACAATTTCACATCATTCTGGGTTCATTTGTATGAAAACAAGGTCCAATCAGGCTGAAACGTTACAGGAAGGTAGAATCTATGAGTTGTAAGTGATCTGAACATTTCATGATGATAGCACTTTCCTAAGGGGGTCAAACCATGTCCCAAAGGTCACCGGATCTGGTGTTAATTTAAAGAAGATGTCCAGTTACACATTTGTGGGCTTATAACTTGGCTTCTGAATGTCCTAGAGCGATCAGGTTTGTTTTAGTGTACTCCAATCAACAGCCCCTACAACCACAAAAAGGAATGGAGTCATTAGCACTTATGGTTTTTAAATGGCACCCAGAATTATGTTGCACGAAGCACAATTTCACATCATTCTGGGTTCATTTGTGTGAAAACAAGGTCCAATCAGGCTGAAACATTACATGAAGGTAGAATCTATTAAGTTGTAAGTGATCTGAACGTTTCATGATGATAGCACTTCCCTAAGGGGGTCAAACCATGTCCCAAAGGTCACCGGATCTGGTGTCTAAAGAAGTAGTCCAGTTACACATTTGTGGGCTTATAACTTGGCCTCTGAATGCCCTAGAGAGATCAGGTTTGTTTTAGTATATTCCAATCAACAGCCCCTAAAACCACAAAAAGGAATGGAGTCATTAGCACTTATGGTTTTTAAATGGCACCCAGAATTATGTTGCACGAAGCACAATTTCACATCATTCTGGGTTCATTTGTGTGAAAACAAGGTCCAATCAGGCTGAAACGTTACAAGAAGGTAGAATCTATTGAGTTGTAAGTGATCTGAACGTTTCATGATGATCGCACATTCCTATAGGGGGTCAAACCATGTCCAAAAGGTCACCGGGCCTGGTGTCACTTTAAAGAAGTAGTCCAGTTACAGCTTTGTGGGCTTATAACTTGGCTTCTGAATGTCCTAGAGAGATCAGGTTAGTTTTAGTGTACTCCAATCAACAGCCCCTACAACCACAAAAAGGAATGGAGTCATTAGCACTTATGGTTTGTAAATGGCACCCAGAATTATGTTGCACGAAGCACAATTTCACATCATTCTTGGTCCATTTGTGTGAAAACAAGGTCCAATCAGGCTGAAACATTACAGGAAGGTAGAATCTTTTGAGTTGTAAGTAATCTGAATGTTTCATGATGATAGCACTTTCCTAAGGGGGTCAAACCATGTCCCAAAGGTCACCGGATCTGGTGTCAATTTAAAGAAGTAGTCCAGTTACACATTTGTGGGCTTATAACTTGGATTCTGAATGTCCTAGAGAGATCAGGTTTGTTTTAGTATACTCCAATCAACAGCCCCTACAACCACAAAAAGGAATGGAGTCATTAGCACTTATGGTTTGTAAATGGCACCCAGAATTATGTTGCACGAAGCACAATTTCACATCATTCTGGGTCCATTTGTGTGAAAACAAGGTCCAATCAGGCTGAAACGTTACAAGAAGGTAGAATCTATTGAGTTGTAAGTGATCTGAACGTTTCATGATGATAGCACTTTCCTAAGGGGGTCAAACCATGTCCCAAAGGTCACCGGATCTGGTGTCACTTTAAAGAAGTAGTCCAGTTACACATTTGTGGGCTTATAACTTGGGTTCTGAATGTCCTGGAGAGGTCAGGTTTGTTTTAGTGTACTCCAATCAACAGCCCCTACAACCACAAAAATGAATGGAGTCATTAGCACTTATGGTTTGTAAATGGCACCCAGAATTATGTTGCACGAAGCACAATTTCACATCATTCTGGGTCCATTTGTGTGAAAACAAGGTCCAATCAGGCTGAAATGTTACAGGAAGGTAGAATCTATGAGTTGTAAGTGATCTGAACGTTTCATGATGATAGCACTTTCCTAAGGGGGTCAAACCATGTCCCAAAGGTCACCGGATCTGGTGTTAATTTAAAGAAGTTGTCCAGTTACACATTTGTGGGCTTATAACTTGGCTTCTGAATGTCCTAGAGCGATCAGGTTTGTTTTAGTGTACTCCAATCAACAGCCCCTACAACCACAAAAAGGAATGGAGTCATTAGCACTTATGGTTTTTAAATGGCACCCAGAATTATGTTGCACGAAGAACAATTTCACATCATTCTGGGTTCATTTGTGTGAAAACAAGGTCCAGTCAGGCTGAAACGTTACAGGAAGGTAAAATCTATTGAGTTGTAAGTGATCTGAACGTTTCATGATGATAGCACTTTCCTAAGGGGGTCAAACCATGTCCCAAAGGTCACCGGATCTGGTGTCTAAAGAAGTAGTCCAGTTGCACATTTGTGGGCTTATAACTTGGCTTCTGAATGCCCTAGAGAGATCAGGTTTGTTTTAGTATACTCCAATCAACAGCCCCTACAACCACAAAAAGGAATGGAGTCATTAGCACTTATGGTTTTTAAATGGCACCCAGAATTATGTTGCACGAAGCACAATTTCACATCATTCTGGGTTCATTTGTGTGAAAACAAGGTCCAATCAGGCTGAAACGTTACAGGAAGGTAGAATCTATTGAGTTGTAAGTGATCTCAACATTTCATCATGATAGCACTTTCCTAAGGGGGTCAAACCATGTCCCAAAGGTCACCGGATCTGGTGTCACTTTAAAGAAGTAGTCCAGTTACACATTTGTGGGCTTATAACTTGGCTTCTGAATGTCCTAGAGAGGTCAGGTTTGTTTTAGTGTACTCCAATCAACAGCCCCTACAACCACAAAAAGGAATGGAGTCATTAGCACTTATGGTTTGTAAATGGCACCCAGAATTATGTTGCACGAAGCACAATTTCACATAATTCTGGGTCCATTTGTGTGAAAACAAGGTCCAATCAGGCTGAAACATTACAGGAAGGTAGAATCTATTAAGTTGTAAGTGATCTGAACGTTTCATGATGATAGCACTTCCCTAAGGGGGTCAAACCATGTCCCAAAGGTCACCGGATCTGGTGTCTAAAGAAGTAGTCCAGTTACACATTTGTGGGCTTATAACTTGGCTTCTGAATGTCCTAGTGAGATCAGGTTTGTTTTAGTATACTCCAATCAACAGCCCCTACAACCACAAAAAGGAATGGAGTCATTAGCACTTATGGTTTTTAAATGGCACCCAGAATTATGTTGCACGAAGCACAATTTCACATCATTCTGGGTTCATTTGTGTGAAAACAAGGTCCAATCAGGCTGAAACGTTACAAGAAGGTAGAATCTATTGAGTTGTAAGTGATCTGAACGTTTCATGATGATCGCACATTCCTATAGGGGGTCAAACCATGTCCAAAAGGTCACCGGGCCTGGTGTCACTTTAAAGAAGTAGTCCAGTTACAGCTTTGTGGGCTTATAACTTGGCTTCTGAATGTCCTAGAGAGATCAGGTTAGTTTTAGTGTACTCCAATCAACAGCCCCTACAACCACAAAAAGGAATGGAGTCATTAGCACTTATGGTTTGTAAATGGCACCCAGAATTATGTTGCACGAAGCACAATTTCACATCATTCTGGGTCCATTTGTGTGAAAACAAGGTCCAATCAGGCTGAAACATTACAGGAAGGTAGAATCTTTTGAGTTGTAAGTAATCTGAATGTTTCATGATGATAGCACTTTCCTAAGGGGGTCAAACCATGTCCCAAAGGTCACCGGATCTGGTGTCAATTTAAAGAAGTAGTCCAGTTACACATTTGTGGGCTTATAACTTGGATTCTGAATGTCCTAGAGAGATCAGGTTTGTTTTAGTATACTCCAATCAACAGCCCCTACAACCACAAAAAGGAATGGAGTCATTAGCACTTATGGTTTGTAAATGGCACCCAGAATTATGTTGCACGAAGCACAATTTCACATCATTCTGGGTCCATTTGTGTGAAAACAAGGTCCAATCAGGCTGAAACGTTACAAGAAGGTAGAATCTATTGAGTTGTAAGTGATCTGAACGTTTCATGATGATCTCACATTCCTATAGGGGGTCAAACCATGTCCCAAAGGTCACCGGGCCTGGTGTCACTTTAAAGAAGTAGTCCAGTTACACCTTTGTGGGCTCATAACTTGGCTTCTGAATGTCCTAGAGAGGTCAGGTTTGTTTTAGTGTACTCCAATCAACAGCCCCTACAACCACAAAAAGGAATGGAGTCATTAGCACATATGGTTTGTAAATGGCACCCAGAATTATGTTGCACGAAATACAATTTCACATCATTCTGGGTCCATTTGTGTGAAAACAAGGTCCAATCAGGCTGAAACGTTACAGGAAGGTAGAATCTATTGAGTTGTAAGTGATCTGAACGTTTCATGATGATAGCACTTCCCAAGGGGGTCAAACCATTTCCCAAAGGTCACCGGATCTGGTGTCAATTTAAAGAAGTAGTCCAGTTACACATTTGTGGGCTTATAACTTGGCATCTGAATGTCCTAGAGAGATCAGGTTTGTTTTAATGTACTCCAATCAACAGACCCTACAACCACAAAAAGGAATGGAGTCATTAGCACTTATGGTTTGTAAATGGCACCCAGAATTATCTTGCACGAAGCACAATTTCACATCATTCTGGGTCCATTTGTGTGAAAACAAGGTCCAATCAGGCTGAAACGTTACAAGAAGGTAGAATCTATTGAGTTGTAAGTGATCTGAACGTTTCATGATGAAAGCACTTTCCTAAGGGGGTCAAACCATGTCCCAAAGGTCACCGGATCTGGTGTCACTTTAAAGAAGTAGTCCAGTTACACATTTGTGGGCATACAACTTGGCTTCTGAATGTCCTAGAGAGGTCAGGTTTGTTTTAGTGTACTCCAATCAACAGCCCCTACAACCACAAAAAGGAATGGAGTCATTAGCACTTATGGTTTTTAAATGGCACCCAGAATTATGTTGCACGAAGCACAATTTCACATCATTCTGGGTGCATTTGTGTGAAAACAAGGTCCAATCAGGCTGAAACGTTAAAGGAAGGTAGAATCTATTGAGTTATAAGTGATTTGAACGTTTCATGATGATAGCACTTTCCTAAGGGGGTCAAACCATGTCCCAAAGGTCACCGGATCTGGTGTCAATTTAAAGAAGTAGTCCAGTTACACGTTTGTGGGCTTATAACTTGGCTTCTGAATGTCCTAGAGAGATCAGGTTTGTTTTAGTGTACTCCAATCAACAGCCCCTACAACCAGAAACGGAATGGAGTCATTAGCACTTATGGTTTGTAAATGGCACCCAGAATTATGTTGTACGAAGCACAATTTCACATCATTCTGGGTCCATTTGTGTGAAAACAAGGTCCAAACAGGCTAAAACGTTACAAGAAGGTAGAATCTATTGAGTTGTAAGTGATCTGAACGTTTCATGATGATAGCACTTTCCTAAGGGGGTCAAACCATGTCCAAAAGGTCACCGGATCTGGTGTCTAAAGTAGTAGTCCAGTTACACATTTGTGGGCTTATAACTTGGCTTCTGAATGTCCTAGAGAGAACTGGTTTGTTTTAGTATACTCCAATCAACAGCCACTACAACCACAAAAAGAAATGGAGTCATTAGCACTTATGGTTTTTAAATGGCACCCAGAATTATGTTGCACAAAGGAATTATGTTGCACAAAGCACAATTTCACATCATTCTGGGTTCATTTGTGTGAAAACAAGGTCCAATCAGGCTGAAACGTTACAGGAAGGTAGAATCTATTGAGTTGTAAGTGATCTGAACGTTTCATGATGATAGCACTTTCCTAAGGGGGTCAAACCATGTCCCAAAGGTCACCGGATCTGGTGTCACTTTAAAGAAGTAGTCCAGTTACACATTTGTGGGCTTATAACTTGGCTTCTGAATGTCCTAGAGAGGTCAGGTTTGTTTTAGTGTACTCCAATCAACAGCCCCTACAACCACAAAAAGGAATGGAGTCATTAGAACTTATGGTTTGTAAATGGCACCTAGAATTATGTTGCACGAAGCACAATTTCACATCATTCTGGGTTCATTTGTGTGAAAACAAGGTCCAATCAGGCTGAAACGTTACAGGAAAGTAGAATCTATTTAGTTGTAAGTGATCTGAACGTTTCATGATGATAGCGCTTTCCTAAGGGGATCAAACCATGTCCCAAAGGTCACCGGATCTGGTGTCAATTTAAAGAAGTAGTCCAGTTACACATTTGTGGGCTTATAACTTGGTTTCTGAATGTCCTAGAGAGGTCAGGTTTGTTTTAGTGTACTCCATTCAACAGCCCCTACAACCACAAAAAGGAATGGAGTCATTAGCACTTGTGGTTTGTAAATGGCACCCAGAATTATGTTGCACGAAGCACAATTTCACATCATTCTGGGTCCATTTGTGTGAAAACAAGGTCCAATCAGGCTGAAACATTACAAGAAGGTAGAATCTATTAAGTTGTAAGTGATCTGAACGTTTCATGATGATAGCACTTCCCTAAGGGGGTCAAACCATGTCCCAAAGGTCACCGGATCTGGTGTCTAAAGAAGTAGTCCAGTTACACATTTGTGGACTTATAACTTGGCTTCTGAATGTCCTAGAGAGATCAGGTTTGTTTTAGTATACTCCAATCAATAGCCCCTAAAACCACAAAAAGGAATGGAGTCATTAGCACTTATGGTTTTTAAATGGCACCCAGAATTATGTTGCACGAAGCACAATTTCACATCATTCTGGGTCCATTTGTGTGAAAACAAGGTCCAATCAGGCTGAAACGTTACAAGAAGGTAGAATCTATTGAGTTGTAAGTGATCTGAACGTTTCATGATGATCTCACATTCCTATAGGGGGTCAAACCATTTCCCAAAGGTCACCGGGCCTGGTGTCACTTTAAAGAAGTAGTCCAGTTACACCTTTGTGGGCTTATAACTTGGCTTCTGAATGTTCTAGAGAGGTCAGGTTTGTTTTAGTGTACTCCAATCAACAGCCCCTACAACCACAAAAAGGAATGGAGTCATTAGCACTTATGGTTTGTAAATGGCACCCAGAATTATGTTGCACGAAGCACAATTTCACATCATTCTGGGTCCATTTGTGTGAAAACAAGGTCCAATCAGGCTGAAACGTTACAGGAAGGTAGAATCTATTGAGTTGTAAGTGATCTGAACGTTTCATGATGATAGCACTTTCCTAAGGGGGTCAAACCATGTCCCAAAGCTCACCGGATCTGGTGTCACTTTAAAGAAGTAGTCCAGTTACACATTTGTGGGCTTATAACTTGGCTTCTGAATGTCCTAGAGAGATCAGGTTTGTTTTAATGTACTCCAATCAACAGCCCCTACAACCACAAAAAGGAATGGAGTCATTAGCACTTATGGTTTGTAAATGGCACCCAGAATTATGTTGCACGAAGCACTATTTCACATCATTCTGGGTTCATTTGTGTGAAAACAAGGTCCAATCAGGCTGAAACGTTACAGGAAGGTAGAATCTATTTAGTTGTAAGTGATCTGAACGTTTCATGATGATAGCGCTTTCCTAAGGGGATCAAACCATGTCCCAAAGGTCACCGGATCTGGTGTCAATTTAAAGAAGTAGTCCAGTTACACATTTGTGGGCTTATAACTTGGCTTCTGAATGTCCTAGAGAGATCAGGTTTGTTTTAGTGTACTCCAATAAACAGCCCCTACAACCACAAAAGGAATGGAGTCATTAGCACTTATGGTTTGTAAATGGCACCCAGAATTATGTTGCACGAAGCACAATTTCACATCATTCTGGGTCCATTTGTGTGAAAACAAGGTCCAATCAGGCTGAAACGTTACAAGAAGGTAGAATCTATTGATTTGTAAGTGATCTGAACGTTTCATGATGAAAACACTTTCCTAAGGGGGTCAAACCATGTCCCAAAGGTCACCGGATCTGGTGTCACTTTAAAGAAGTAGTCCAGTTACACATTTGTGGGCTTATAACTTGGCTTCTGAATGTCCTAGAGAGATCAGGTTTGTTTTAATGTAGTCCAGTCAACAGCCCCTACAACCACAAAAAGGAATGGAGTCATTACCACTTATGGTTTGTAAATGGCACCCAGAATTTTGTTTCACGAAGCACTATTTCACATCATTCTGGGTTCATTTGTGTGAAAACAAGGTCCAATCAGGCTGAAACGTTACAGGAAGGTAGAATCTATTTAGTTGTAAGTGATCTGAACGTTTCATGATGATAGCGCTTTCCTAAGGGGATCAAACCATGTCCCAAAGGTCACCGGATCTGGTGTCAATTTAAAGAAGTAGTCCAGTTACACATTTGTAGGCTTATAACTTGGCTTCTGAATGTCCTAGAGAGATCAGGTTTGTTTTAGTGTACTCCAATCAACAGCCCCTACAACCACAAAAGGAATGGAGTCATTAGCACTTATGGTTTGTAAATGGCACCCAGAATTATGTTGCACGAAGCACAATTTCACATCATTCTGGGTCCATTTGTGTGAAAACAAGGTCCAATCAGGCTGAAACGTTACAAGAAGGTAGAATCTATTGATTTGTAAGTGATCTGAACGTTTCATGATGAAAACACTTTCCTAAGGGGGTCAAACCATGTCCCAAAGGTCCCCCGGATCTGGTGTCACTTTAAAGAAGTAGTCCAGTTACACATTTGTGGGCTTATAACCTGGCTTCTGAATGTCCTAGAGAGATCAGGTTTGTTTTGGTGTACTCCAATCAACAGCCCCTACAACCACAAAAGGAATGGAGTCATTAGCACTTATGGTTTGTAAATGGCACCCAGAATTATGTTGCACGAAGCACAATTTCACATCATTCTGGGTTCATTTGTGTGAAAACAAGGTAAAATCAGGCTGAAACGTTACAGGAAGGTAGAATGTATTGAGTTGTAAGTGATCTGAACGTTTCATGATGATAGCACTTTCCTAAGGGGGTCAAACCATGTCCCAAAGGTCACCGGATCTGGTGTCACTTTAAAGAAGTAGTCCAGTTACACATTTGTGGGCTTATAACTTGGCTTCTGAATGTCCTAGAGAGGTCAGGTTTGTTTTAGTGTACTCCAATCAACAGCCCCTACAACCACAAAAAGGAATGGAGTCATTAGCACTTATGGTTTGTAAATGGCACCCAGAATTATGTTGCACGAAGCACAATTTCACATCATTCTGGTTTCATTTGTGTGAAAACAAGGTCCAATCAGGCTGAAACGTTACAGGAAGGTAGAATCTATTGAGTTGTAAGTGATCTGAACGTTTCATGATGATAGCACTTTCCTAAGGGGGTCAAACCATGTCCCAAAGGTCACCGGATCTGGTGTCACTTTAAAGAAGTAGTCCAGTTACACATTTGTGGGCTTATAACTTGGCTTCTGAATGTCCTAGAGAGGTCAGATTTGTTTTAGTGTACTCCAATCAACAGCCCCTACAACCACAAAAAGGAATGGAGTCATTAGCACTTATGGTTTGTAAATGGCACCCAGAATTATGTTGCACGAAGCACAATTTCACATCATTCTGGGTCCATTTGTGTGAAAACAAGGTCCAATCAGGCTGAAACATTACAGGAAGGTAGATTCTATTAAGTTGTAAGTGATTTGAACGTTTCATGATGATAGCACTTCCCTAAGGGGGTCAAACCATGTCCCAAAGGTCACTGGATCTGGTGTCTAAAGAAGTAGTCCAGTTACACATTTGTGGGCTTATAACTTGGCTTCTGAATGTCCTAGAGAGATCAGGTTTGTTTTAGTATACTCCAATCAACAGCCCCTACAACCACAAAAAGGAATGGAGTCATTAGCACTTATGGTTTTTAAATGGCACCCAGAATTATGTTGCACGAAGCACAATTTCACATCATTCTGGGTTCATTTGTGTGAAAACAAGGTCCAATCAGGCTGAAACGTTACAGGAAGGTAGAATCTATTGAGTTGTAAGTGATCTGAACGTTTCATGATGATAGCACTTTCCTAAGGGGGTCAAACCATGTCCCAAAGGTCACCGGATCTGGTGTCACTTTAAAGAAGCAGTCCAGTTATACATTTGTGGGCTTATAACTTGGCTTCTGAATGTCCTAGAGAGATCAGGTTTGTTTTAGTATACTCCAATCAACAGCCCCTAAAACCACAAGGAATGGAGTCATTAGCACTTATGGTTTTTAAATGGCACCCAGGATTATGTTGCACGAAGCACAATTTCACATCATTCTGGGTTCATTTGTGTGAAAACAAGGTCCAAACAGGCTGAAACGTTACAAGAAGGTAGAATCTATTGAGTTGTAAGTGATCTGAACGTTTCATGATGATCGCACATTCCTATAGGGGGTCAAACCATGTCCCAAAGGTCACCGGGCCTGGTGTCACTTTAAAGAAGTAGTCCAGTTACACCTTTGTGGGCTTATAACTTGGCTTCTGAATGTCCTAGAGAGATCAGGTTTGTTTTAGTGTACTCCAATCAACAGCCCCTACAACCACAAAAAGGAATGGAGTCATTAGCACTCATGGTTTGTAAATGGCACCCAGAATTATGTTGCACGAAGCACAATTTCACATCATTCTGGGTCCATTTGTGTGAAAACAAGGTCCAATCAGGCTGAAACATTACAGGAAGGTAGAATCTTTTGAGTTGTAAGTGATCTGAATGTTTCATGATGATAGCACTTTCCTAAGGGGGTCAAACCATGTCCCAAAGGTCACCGGATCTGGTGTCAATTTAAAGAAGTAGTCCAGTTACACATTTGTGGGCTTATAACTTGGCTTCTGAATGTCCTAGAGAGATCAGGTTTGTTTTAGTATACTCAAATCAACAGCTCCTACAACCACAAAAAGGAATGGAGTCATTAGCACTTATGGTTTGTAAATGGCACCCAGAATTATGTTGCACGAAGCACAATTTCACATCATTCTGGGTCCATTTGTGTGAAAACAAGGTCCAATCAGGCTGAAACGTTACAAGAAGGTAGAATCTATTGAGTTGTAAGTGATCTGAACGTTTCATGATGATCTCACATTCCTATAGGGGGTCAAACCATGTCCCAAAGGTCACCGGGCCTGGTGTCACTTTAAAGAAGTAGTCCAGTTACACCTTTGTGGGCTTATAACTTGGCTTCTGAATGTCCTAGAGAGGTCAGGTTTGTTTTAGTGTACTCCAATCAACAGCCCCTACAACCACAAAAAGGAATGGAGTCATTAGCACTTATGGTTTGTAAATGGCACCCAGAATTATGTTGCACGAAGCATAATTTCACATAATTCTGGGTCCATTTGTGTGAAAACAAGGTCCAATCAGGCTGAAACATTACAGGAAGGTAGAATCTTTTGAGTTGTAAGTAATCTGAATGTTTCATGATGATAGCACTTTCCTAAGGGGGTCAAACCATGTCCCAAAGGTCACCGGATCTGGTGTCAATTTAAAGGAGTAGTCCAGTTACACATGTGTGGGCTTATAACTTGGCTTCTGAATGTCCTAGAGAGATCAGGTTTGTTTTAGTATACTCCAATCAACAGCTCCTACAACCACAAAAAGGAATGGAGTCATTAGCACTTATGGTTTGTAAATGGCACCCAGAATTATGTTGCACGAAGCACAATTTCACATCATTCTTGGTCCATTTGTGTGAAAACAAGGTCCAATCAGGCTGAAACGTTACAAGAAGGTAGAATCTATTGAGTTGTAAGTGATCTGAACGTTTCATGATGATCTCACATTCCTATAGGGGGTCAAACCATGTCCCAAAGGTCACCGGGCCTGGTGTCACTTTAAAGAAGTAGTCCAGTTACACATTTGAGGGCTTATAACTTGGCTTCTGAATGTCCTAGAGAGGTCAGGTTTGTTTTAGTGTACTCCAATGAACAGCCCCTACAACCACAAAAAGGAATGGAGTCATTAGCACTTATGGTTTGTAAATGGCACCCAGAATTATGTTGCACGAAGCACAATTTCACATCATTCTGGGTCAATTTGTGTGAAAACAAGGTCCAATCAGGCTGAAACGTTACAGGAAGGTAGAATCTATTGAGTTGTAAGTGATCTGAACGTTTCATGATGATAGCACTTTCCTAAGGGGGTCAAACCATGTCCCAAAGGTCACCGGATCTGGTGTCAATTTAAAGAAGTAGTCCAGTTACACATTTGTGGGCTTATAACTTGGCTTCTGAATGTCCTAGAGAGATCAGGTTTGTTTTAATGTACTCCAATCAACAGCCCCTACAACCACAAAAAGGAATGGAGTCATTAGCACTTATGGTTTGTAAATGGCACCCAGAATTATGTTGCACGAAGCACTATTTCACATCATTCTGGGTTCATTTGTGTGAAAACAAGGTCCAATCAGGCTGAAACGTTACAGGAAGGTAGAATCTATTTAGTTGTAAGTGATCTGAACGTTTCATGATGATAGCGCTTTCCTAAGGGGATCAAACCATGTCCCAAAGGTCACCGGATCTGGTGTCAATTTAAAGAAGTAGTCCAGTTACACATTTGTGGGCTTATAACTTGGCTTCTGAATGTCCTAGAGAGATCAGGTTTGTTTTAGTGTACTCCAATCAACAGCCCCTACAACCACAAAAGGAATGGAGTCATTAGCACTTATGGTTTGTAAATGGCACCCAGAATTATGTTGCACGAAGCACAATTTCACATCATTCTGGGTTCATTTGTGTGAAAACAAGGTAAAATCAGGCTGAAACGTTACAGGAAGGTAGAATCTATTGAGTTGTAAGTGATCTGAACGTTTCATGATGATAGCACTTTCCTAAGGGGGTCAAACCATGTCCCAAAGGTCACCGGATCTGGTGTCACTTTAAAGAAGTAGTCCAGTTACACATTTGTGGGCTTATAACTTGGCTTCTGAATGTCCTAGAGAGATCAGATTTGTTTTAGTGTACTCCAATCAACAGCCCCTACAACCACAAAAAGGAATGGAGTCATTAGCACTTATGGTTTGTAAATGGCACCCAGAATTATGTTGCACGAAGCACAATTTCACATCATTCTGGTTTCATTTGTGTGAAAACAAGGTCCAATCAGGCTGAAACGTTACAGGAAGGTAGAATCTATTGAGTTGTAAGTGATCTGAACGTTTCATGATGATAGCACTTTCCTAAGGGGGTCAAACCATGTCCCAAAGGTCACCGGATCTGGTGTCACTTTAAAGAAGTAGTCCAGTTACACATTTGTGGGCTTATAACTTGGCTTCTGAATGTCCTAGAGAGGTCAGATTTGTTTTAGTGTACTCCAATGACAAGCCCCTACAACCACAAAAAGGAATGGAGTCATTAGCCCTTATGGTTTGTAAATGGCACCCAGAATTATGTTGCACGAAGCACAATTTCACATCATTCTGGGTCCATTTGTGTGAAAACAAGGTCCAATCAGGTTGAAACAATACAGGAAGGTAGAATCTATTGAGTTGTAAGTGATCTGAACGTTTCAAGATGATCGCACATTCCTATAGGGGGTCAAACCATGTCCCATAGGTCACCGGGCCTGGTGTCACTTTAAAGAAGTAGTCCAGTTACACCTTTGTGGGCTTATAACTTAGCTTCTGAATGTCCTAGAGAGGTTAGGTTTGTTTTAGTGTACTCCAATTAAAAGCCCCTACAACCACAAAAAGGAATGGAGTCATTAGCACTTATGGTTTGTAAATGGCACCAAGAATTATGTTGCACGAAGCACAATTTCACATCATTCTGGGTTCATTTGTATGAAAACAAGGTCCAATCAGGCTGAAACGTTACAGGAAGGTAGAATCTATTAAGTTGTAAGTGATCTGAACGTTTCATGATGATAGCACTTCCCTAAGGGGGTCAAACCATGTCCCAAAGGTCACCGGATCTGGTGTCTAAAGAAGTAGTCCAGTTACACATTTGTGGGCTTATAACTTGGCTTCTGAATGTCCTAGAGAGATCAGGTTTGTTTTAGTATACTCCAATCAACAGCCCCTACAACCACAAAAAGGAATGGAGTCATTAGCACTTATGGTTTGTAAATGGCACCCAGAATTATGTTGCACGAAGCACAATTTCACATCATTCTGGGTCCATTTGTGTGAAAACAAGGTCCAATCAGGTTGAAACAATACAGGAAGGTAGAATCTATTGAGTTGTAAGTGATCTGAACGTTTCAAGATGATCGCACATTCCTATAGGGGGTCAAACCATGTCCCAAAGGTCACCGGGCCTGGTGTCACTTTAAAGAAGTAGTCCAGTTACACCTTTGTGGGCTTATAACTTGGCTTCTGAATGTCCTAGAGAGGTTAGGTTTGTTTTAGTGTACTCCAATTAAAAGCCCCTACAACCACAAAAAGGAATGGAGTCATTAGCACTTATGGTTTGTAAATGGCACCCAGAATTATGTTGCACGAAGCACAATTTCACATCATTCTGGGTTCATTTGTATGAAAACAAGGTCCAATCAGGCTGAAACGTTACAGGAAGGTAGAATCTATTAAGTTGTAAGTGATCTGAACGTTTTATGATGATAGCACTTCCCTAAGGGGGTCAAACCATGTCCCAAAGGTCACCGGATCTGGTGTCTAAAGAAGTAGTCCAGTTACACATTTGTGGGCTTATAACTTGGCTTCTGAATGTCCTAGAGAGATCAGGTTTGTTTTAGTATACTCCAATCAACAGCCCCTACAACCACAAAAAGGAATGGAGTCATTAGCACTTATGGTTTTTACATGGCACCCAGAATTATGTTGCACGAAGCACAATTTCACATCATTCTGGGTTCATTTGTGTGAAAACAAGGTCCAATCAGGCTGAAACGTTACAGGAAGGTAGAATCTATTGCGTTGTAAGTGATCTGAACGTTTCATGATGATAGCACTTTCCTAAGGGGGTCAAACCATGTCCCAAAGGTCACCGGATCTTGTGTCAATTTAAAGAAGTAGTCCAGTTACACATTTGTGGGCTTAAACCTTGGCTTCTGAATGTCCTAGAGCGATCAGGTTTGTTTTAGTGTACTCCAATCAACAGCCCCTACAACCACAAAAAGGAATGGAGACATTAGCACTTATGGTTTTTAAATGGCACAGAGAATTATGTTGCACGAAGCACAATTTCACATCATTCTGGGTTCATTTGTGTAAAAACAAGGTCCAATCAGGTTTAAACAATACAGGAAGGTAGAATCTATTGAGTTGTAAGTGATCTGAACGTTTCAAGATGATCGCACATTCCTATAGGGGGTCAAACCATGTCCCAAAGGTCACCGGGCCTGGTGTCACTTTAAAGAAGTAGTCCAGTTACACCTTTGAGGGCTTATAACTTGGCTTCTGAATGTCCTAGAGAGGTTAGGATTGTTTTAGTGTACTCCAATTAAAAGCCCCTACAACCACAAAAAGGAATGGAGTCATTAGCACTTATGGTTTGTAAATGGCACCCAGAATTATGTTGCACGAAGCACAATTTCACATCATTCTGGGTTCATTTGTATGAAAACAAGGTCCAATCAGGCTGAAACGTTACAGAAAGGTAGAATCTATTGAGTTGTAAGTGATCTGAACGTTTCATGTCGATAGCACTTTCCTAAGGGGGTCAAACCATGTCCCAAAGGTCACCGGATCTGGTGTCAATTTAAAGAAGTTGTCCAGTTACACATTTGTGGGCTTATAACTTGGCTTCTGAATGTCCTAGAGCGATCAGGTTTGTTTTAGTGTACTCCAATCAACAGCCCCTACAACCACAAAAAGGAATGGAGTCATTAGCACTTATGGTTTTTAAATGGCACCCAGAATTATGTTGCACAAAGCACAATTTCACATCATTCTGGGTTCATTTGTGTGAAAACAAGGTCCAATCAGGCTGAAACGTTATAGGAAGGTAGAATCTTTTGAGTTGTAAGTGATCTGAACGTTTCATGATGATAGCGCTTTCCTAAGGGGGTCAAAACATGTCCCAAAGGTCACCGGATCTGGTGTCAATTTAAAGAAGTAGTCCAGTTACACATTTGGGGCGACGGTGGCACAGGAGTTAAGTGCTCGCCCCGTAATCGGAAGGTTGCTGGTTCGAGTCCTGCTCAGTCTGTCGCTGTTGTTGTGTCCTTGGGCAAGACACTTAACCTACATTGCCTGCTGGTGGTGGTCGGAGGGACTGGTGGCGCCAGTGCTCGGCAGCCTCGCCTCTGTCAGTGCGCCCCAGGGCAGCTGTGGCTACATTGTAGCTCATCCCCACCAGTGTGTGAATGTGTGTGTGAATGGGTGAATGACTGATTGTGTTGTAAAGCGCCTTGGGGGTTCCAGGACTCTAGAAGGCGCTATATCAAATACAGGCCATTTACCATTTACCATTTGTGGGCTTATAACTTGGCTTCTGAATGTCCTAGAGAGACCAGGTTTGTTTTAGTGTACTCCAATCAACAGCCCCTACAACCACAAAAAGGAATGCAGTCATTAGCACTTATGGTTTGTAAATGGCACCCAGAATTATGTTGCACGAAGCACAATTTCACATCATTCTGGGTCCATTTGTGTGAAAACAAGGTCCAATCAGGCTGAAACATTATAGGAAGGTAGAATCTATTAAGTTGTAAGTGATCTGAACGTTTCATGATGATAGCACTTCCCTAAGGGGGTCAAACCATGTCCCAAATGTCACCGGATCTGGTGTCTAAAGAAGTAGTCCAGTTACACATTTGTGGGCTTATAACTTGGCTTCTGAATGTCCTAGAGAGATCAGGTTTGTTTTAGTATACTCCAATCAACAGCCCCTACAACCACAAAAAGGAATGGAGTCATTAGCACTTATGGTTTTTAAATGGCACCCAGAATTATGTTGCACGAAGCACAATTTCACATCATTCTGGGTTCATTTGTGTGAAAACAAGGTCCTATCAGGCTGAAACGTTACAGGAAGGTAGAATCTATTGAGTTGTAAGTGATCTGAACGTTTCATGATGATTGCACTTTCCTAAGGGGGTCAAACCATGTCCCAAAGGTCACCGGATCTGGTGTCACTTTAAAGAAGTAGTCCAGTTACACATTTGTGGGCTTATAACTTGGCTTCTGAATGTCCTAGAGAGGTCAGATTTGTTTTAGTGTACTCCAATGACAAGCCCCTACAACCACAAAAAGGAATGGAGTCATTAGCCCTTATGGTTTGTAAATGGCACCCAGAATTATGTTGCACGAAGCACAATTTCACATCATTCTGGGTCCATTTGTGTGAAAACAAGGTCCAATCAGGTTGAAACAATACAGGAAGGTAGAATCTATTGAGTTGTAAGTGATCTGAACGTTTCAAGATGATCGCACATTCCTATAGGGGGTCAAACCATGTCCCAAAGGTCACCGGGCCTGGTGTCACTTTAAAGAAGTAGTCCAGTTACACCTTTGTGGGCTTATAACTTAGCTTCTGAATGTCCTAGAGAGGTTAGGTTTGTTTTAGTGTACTCCAATTAAAAGCCCCTACAACCACAAAAAGGAATGGAGTCATTAGCACTTATGGTTTGTAAATGGCACCCAGAATTATGTTGCACGAAGCACAATTTCACATCATTCTGGGTTCATTTGTATGAAAACAAGGTCCAATCAGGCTGAAACGTTACAGGAAGGTAGAATCTATTAAGTTGTAAGTGATCTGAACGTTTCATGATGATAGCACTTCCCTAAGGGGGTCAAACCATGTCCCAAAGGTCACCGGATCTGGTGTCTAAAGAAGTAGTCCAGTTACACATTTGTGGGCTTATAACTTGGCTTCTGAATGTCCTAGAGAGATCAGGTTTGTTTTAGTATACTCCAATCAACAGCCCCTACAACCACAAAAAGGAATGGAGTCATTAGCACTTATGGTTTGTAAATGGCACCCAGAATTATGTTGCACGAAGCACAATTTCACATCATTCTGGGTCCATTTGTGTGAAAACAAGGTCCAATCAGGTTGAAACAATACAGGAAGGTAGAATCTATTGAGTTGTAAGTGATCTGAACGTTTCAAGATGATCGCACATTCCTATAGGGGGTCAAACCATGTCCCAAAGGTCACCGGGCCTGGTGTCACTTTAAAGAAGTAGTCCAGTTACACCTTTGTGGGCTTATAACTTGGCTTCTGAATGTCCTAGAGAGGTTAGGTTTGTTTTAGTGTACTCCAATTAAAAGCCCCTACAACCACAAAAAGGAATGGAGTCATTAGCACTTATGGTTTGTAAATGGCACCCAGAATTATGTTGCACGAAGCACAATTTCACATCATTCTGGGTTCATTTGTATGAAAACAAGGTCCAATCAGGCTGAAACGTTACAAGAAGGTAGAATCTATTAAGTTGTAAGTGATCTGAACGTTTTATGATGATAGCACTTCCCTAAGGGGGTCAAACCATGTCCCAAAGGTCACCGGATCTGGTGTCTAAAGAAGTAGTCCAGTTACACATTTGTGGGCTTATAACTTGGCTTCTGAATGTCCTAGAGAGATCAGGTTTGTTTTAGTATACTCCAATCAACAGCCCCTACAACCACAAAAAGGAATGGAGTCATTAGCACTTATGGTTTTTACATGGCACCCAGAATTATGTTGCACGAAGCACAATTTCACATCATTCTGGGTTCATTTGTGTGAAAACAAGGTCCAATCAGGCTGAAACGTTACAGGAAGGTAGAATCTATTGCGTTGTAAGTGATCTGAACGTTTCATGATGATAGCACTTTCCTAAGGGGGTCAAACCATGTCCCAAAGGTCACCGGATCTTGTGTCAATTTAAAGAAGTAGTCCAGTTACACATTTGTGGGCTTAAACCTTGGCTTCTGAATGTCCTAGAGCGATCAGGTTTGTTTTAGTGTACTCCAATCAACAGCCCCTACAACCACAAAAAGGAATGGAGACATTAGCACTTATGGTTTTTAAATGGCACAGAGAATTATGTTGCACGAAGCACAATTTCACATCATTCTGGGTTCATTTGTGTAAAAACAAGGTCCAATCAGGTTGAAACAATACAGGAAGGTAGAATCTATTGAGTTGTAAGTGATCTGAACGTTTCAAGATGATCGCACATTCCTATAGGGGGTCAAACCATGTCCCAAAGGTCACCGGGCCTGGTGTCACTTTAAAGAAGTAGTCCAGTTACACCTTTGAGGGCTTATAACTTGGCTTCTGAATGTCCTAGAGAGGTTAGGTTTGTTTTAGTGTACTCCAATTAAAAGCCCCTACAACCACAAAAAGGAATGGAGTCATTAGCACTTATGGTTTGTAAATGGCACCCAGAATTATGTTGCACGAAGCACAATTTCACATCATTCTGGGTTCATTTGTATGAAAACAAGGTCCAATCAGGCTGAAACGTTACAGAAAGGTAGAATCTATTGAGTTGTAAGTGATCTGAACGTTTCATGTCGATAGCACTTTCCTAAGGGGGTCAAACCATGTCCCAAAGGTCACCGGATCTGGTGTCAATTTAAAGAAGTTGTCCAGTTACACATTTGTGGGCTTATAACTTGGCTTCTGAATGTCCTAGAGCGATCAGGTTTGTTTTAGTGTACTCCAATCAACAGCCCCTACAACCACAAAAAGGAATGGAGTCATTAGCACTTATGGTTTTTAAATGGCACCCAGAATTATGTTGCACAAAGCACAATTTCACATCATTCTGGGTTCATTTGTGTGAAAACAAGGTCCAATCAGGCTGAAACGTTATAGGAAGGTAGAATCTTTTGAGTTGTAAGTGATCTGAACGTTTCATGATGATAGCGCTTTCCTAAGGGGGTCAAAACATGTCCCAAAGGTCACCGGATCTGGTGTCAATTTAAAGAAGTAGTCCAGTTACACATTTGGGGCGACGGTGGCACAGGAGTTAAGTGCTCGCCCCGTAATCGGAAGGTTGCTGGTTCGAGTCCTGCTCAGTCTGTCGCTGTTGTTGTGTCCTTGGGCAAGACACTTAACCTACATTGCCTGCTGGTGGTGGTCGGAGGGACTGGTGGCGCCAGTGCTCGGCAGCCTCGCCTCTGTCAGTGCGCCCCAGGGCAGCTGTGGCTACATTGTAGCTCATCCCCACCAGTGTGTGAATGTGTGTGTGAATGGGTGAATGACTGATTGTGTTGTAAAGCGCCTTGGGGGTTCCAGGACTCTAGAAGGCGCTATATCAAATACAGGCCATTTACCATTTACCATTTGTGGGCTTATAACTTGGCTTCTGAATGTCCTAGAGAGACCAGGTTTGTTTTAGTGTACTCCAATCAACAGCCCCTACAACCACAAAAAGGAATGCAGTCATTAGCACTTATGGTTTGTAAATGGCACCCAGAATTATGTTGCACGAAGCACAATTTCACATCATTCTGGGTCCATTTGTGTGAAAACAAGGTCCAATCAGGCTGAAACATTATAGGAAGGTAGAATCTATTAAGTTGTAAGTGATCTGAACGTTTCATGATGATAGCACTTCCCTAAGGGGGTCAAACCATGTCCCAAATGTCACCGGATCTGGTGTCTAAAGAAGTAGTCCAGTTACACATTTGTGGGCTTATAACTTGGCTTCTGAATGTCCTAGAGAGATCAGGTTTGTTTTAGTATACTCCAATCAACAGCCCCTACAAGCACAAAAAGGAATGGAGTCATTAGCACTTATGGTTTTTAAATGGCACCCAGAATTATGTTGCACGAAGCACAATTTCACATCATTCTGGGTTCATTTGTGTGAAAACAAGGTCCTATCAGGCTGAAACGTTACAGGAAGGTAGAATCTATTGAGTTGTAAGTGATCTAAACGTTTCATGATGATATCACTTTCCTAAGGGGGTCAAACCATGTCCCAAAGGTCACCGGATCTGGTGTCAATTTAAAGAAGTAGTCCAGTTACACATTTGTGGGCTTATAACTTGGCTTCTGAATGTCCTAGAGAGATCAGGTTTGTTTTAGTGTACTCCAATCAACAGCCCCTACAACCACAAAAAGGAATAGAGTCATTAGCACTTATGGTTTTTAGATGGCACCCAGAATTATGTTGCACGAAGCACAATTTCACATCATTCTGGGTTCATTTGTGTGAAAACAAGGTCCAATCAGGCTGAAACGTTACAGGAAGGTAGAATCTACTGAGTTGTAAGTGATCTGAACGTTTCATGATGATAGCACTTTCCTTAGGGGGTCAAACCATGTCCCAAAGGTCACTGGATCTGGTGTCAATTTAAAGTAGCAGTCCAGTTACACATTTGTGGGTTTATTACTTGGCTTCTGAATGTCCTAGAGAGATCAGGTTTGTTTTAGTGTACTCCAATCAACAGCACCTACAACCACAAAAGGAATGGAGTCATTAGCACTTATGGTTTGTAAATGGCACCCAGAATTATGTTGCACGAAGCACAATTTCACATCATTCTGGGTCCATTGGGTGAAAACAAGGTCCAATCAGGCTGAAACATTACAGGAAGGTAGAATCTATTAAGTTGTAAGTGATCTGAACGTTTCGTGATGATAGCACTTCCCTAAGGGGGTCAAACCATGTCCCAAAGGTCACCGGATCTGGTGTCTAAAGAAGTAGTCCAGTTACACATTTGTGGGCTTATAACTTGGCTTCTGAATGTCCTAGAGAGATCAGGTTTGTTTTAGTATACTCCAATCAACAGCCCCTACATCCACAAAAAGGAATGGAGTCATTAGCACTTATGGTTTTTAAATGGCACCCAGAATTATGTTGCACGAAGCACAATTTCACATCATTCTGGGTTCATTTGTGTGAAAACAAGGTCCAATCAGGCTGAAACGTTACAGGCAGGTAGAATCTATTGCGTTGTAAGTGATCTGAACGTTTCATGATGATAGCACTTTCCTAAGGGGGTCAAACCATGTCCCAAAGGTCACCGGATCTTGTGTCAATTTAAAGAAGTAGTCCAGTTACACATTTGTGGGCTTAAACCTTGGCTTCTGAATGTCCTAGAGCGATCAGGTTTGTTTTAGTGTACTCCAATCAACAGCCCCTACAACCACAAAAAGGAATGGAGACATTAGCACTTATGGTTTTTAAATGGCACCGAGAATTATGTTGCACGAAGCACAATTTCACATCATTCTGGGTTCATTTGTGTAAAAACAAGGTCCAATCAGGTTGAAACAATACAGGAAGGTAGAATCTATTGAGTTGTAAGTGATCTGAACGTTTCAAGATGATCGCACATTCCTATAGGGGGTCAAACCATGTCCCAAAGGTCACCGGGCCTGGTGTCACTTTAAAGAAGTAGTCCAGTTACACCTTTGTGGGCTTATAACTTGGCTTCTGAATGTCCTAGAGAGGTTAGGTTTGTTTTAGTGTACTCCAATTAAAAGCCCCTACAACCACAAAAAGGAATGGAGTCATTAGCACTTATGGTTTGTAAATGGCACCCAGAATTACGTTGCACGAAGCACAATTTCACATCATTCTGGGTTCATTTGTATGAAAACAAGGTCCAATCAGGCTGAAACGTTACAGGAAGGTAGAATCTATTGAGTTGTAAGTGATCTGAACGTTTCATGTCGATAGCACTTTCCTAAGGGGGTCAAACCATGTCCCAAAGGTCACCGGATCTGGTGTCAATTTAAAGAAGTTGTCCAGTTACACATTTGTGGGCTTATAACTTGGCTTCTGAATGTCCTAGAGCGATCAGGTTTGTTTTAGTGTACTCCAATCAACAGCCCCTACAACCACAAAAAGGAATGGAGTCATTAGCACTTATGGTTTTTAAATGGCACCCAGAATTATGTTGCACAAAGCACAATTTCACATCATTCTGGGTTCATTTGTGTGAAAACAAGGTCCAATCAGGCTGAAACGTTATAGGAAGGTAGAATCTTTTGAGTTGTAAGTGATCTGAACGTTTCATGATGATAGCACTTTCCTAAGGGGGTCAAACCATGTCCCAAAGGTCACCGGATCTGGTGTCAATTTAAAGAAGTAGTCCAGTTACACATTTGTGGGCTTATAACTTGGCTTCTGAATGTCCTAGAGAGACCAGGTTTGTTTTAGTGTACTCCAATCAACAGCCCCTACAACCACAAAAAGGAATGCAGTCATTAGCACTTATGGTTTGTAAATGGCACCCAGAATTATGTTGCACGAAGCACAATTTCACATCATTCTGGGTCCATTTGTGTGAAAACAAGGTCCAATCAGGCTGAAACATTACAGGAAGGTAGAATCTATTAAGTTGTAAGTGATCTGAACGTTTCATGATGATAGCACTTCCCTAAGGGGGTCAAACCATGTCCCAAAGGTCACCGGATCTGGTGTCTAAAGAAGTAGTCCAGTTACACATTTGTGGGCTTATAACTTGGCTTCTGAATGGCCTAGAGAGATCAGGTTTGTTTTAGTATACTCCAATCAACAGCCCCTACAACCACAAAAAGGAATGGAGTCATTAGCACTTATGGTTTTTAAATGGCACCCAGAATTATGTTGCACGAAGCACAATTTCACATCATTCTGGGTTCATTTGTGTGAAAACAAGGTCCTATCAGGCTGAAACGTTACAGGAAGGTAGAATCTATTGAGTTGTAAGTGATCTAAACGTTTCATGATGATAGCACTTTCCTAAGGGGGTCAAACCATGTCCCAAAGGTCACCGGATCTGGTGTCAATTTAAAGAAGCAGTCCAGTTACACATTTGTGGGCTTATAACTTGGCTTCTGAATGTCCTAGAGAGATCAGGTTTGTTTTAGTGTACTCCAATCAACAGCCCCTACAACCACAAAAAGGAATGGAGTCATTAGCACTTATGGTTTTTAAATGGCACCCAGAATTATGTTGCACGAAGCACAATTTCACATCATTCTGGGTTCATTTGTGTGAAAACAAGGTCCAATCAGGCTGAAACGTTACAGGAAGGTAGAATCTACTGAGTTGTAAGTGATCTGAACGTTTCATGATGATAGCACTTTCCTTAGGGGGTCAAACCATGTCCCAAAGGTCACTGGATCTGGTGTCAATTTAAAGAAGTAGTCCAGTTACACATTTGTGGGCTTATTACTTGGCTTCAGAATGTCCTAGAGAGATCAGGTTTGTTTTAGTGTACTCCAATCAACAGCCCCTACAACCACAAAAGGAATGGAGTCATTAGCACTTATGGTTTGTAAATGGCACCCAGAATTATGTTGCACGAAGCACAATTTCACATCATTCTGGGTCCATTGGGTGAAAACAAGGTCCAATCAGGCTGAAACATTACAGGAAGGTAGAATCTATTAAGTTGTAAGTGATCTGAACGTTTCATGATGATAGCACTTCCCTAAGGGGGTCAAACCATGTCCCAAAGGTCACCGGATCTGGTGTCTAAAGAAGTAGTCCAGTTACACATTTGTGGGCTTATAACTTGGCTTCTGAATGTCCTAGAGAGATCAGGTTTGTTTTAGTATACTCCAATCAACAGCCCCTACATGCACAAAAAGGAATGGAGTCATTAGCACTTATGGTTTTTAAATGGCACCCAGAATTATGTTGCACGAAGCACAATTTCACATCATTCTGGGTTCATTTGTGTGGAAACAAGGTCCAATCAGGCTGAAACGTTACAGGAAGGTAGAATCTATTGAGTTGTAAGTGATCTGAACGTTTCATGATGATAGCACTTTCCTAAGGGGGTCAAACCATGTCCCAACGGTCACCGGATCTGGTGTCAATTTAAAGAAGTAGTCCAGTTACACATTTGTGGGCTTATAACTTGGCTTCTGAATGTCCTAGAGAGGTCAGGTTTGTTTTAGTGTACTCCAATCAACAGCCCCTACAACCACAAAAAGGAATGGAGTCATTAGCACTTATGGTTTGTAAATGGCACCCAGAATTATGTTGCACGAAGCACAATTTCACATCATTCTGGGTCCATTTGTGTGAAAACAAGGTCCAATCAGGCTGAAACATTACAGGAAGGTAGAATCTATTAAGTTGTAAGTGATCTGAACGTTTCATGATGATAGCACTTCCCTAAGGGGGTCAAACCATGTCCCAAAGGTCACCGGATCTGGTGTCTAAAGAAGTAGTCCAGTTACACATTTGTGGGCTTATAACTTGGCTTCTGAATGTCCAGGTGAGATCAGGTTTGTTTTAGTATACTCCAATCAACAGCCCCTACAACCACAAAAAGGAATGGAGTCATTAGCACTTATGGTTTGTAAATGGCACCCAGAATTATGTTGCACGAAGCACAATTTCACATCATTCTGGGTCCATTTGTGTGAAAACAAGGTCCAATCAGGCTGAAACATTACAGGAAGGTAGAATCTATTAATTTGTAAGTGATCTGAAAGTTTCATGATGATAGCACTTCCCTAAGGGGGTCAAACCATGTCCCAAAGGTCACCGGATCTGGTGTCTAAAGAAGTAGTCCAGTTACACATTTGTGGGCTTAAACCTTGGTTTCTGAATGTCCTAGAGCGATCAGGTTTGTTTTAGTGTACTCCAATCAACAGCCCCTACAACCACAAAAAGGAATGGAGACATTAGCACTTATGGTTTTTAAATGGCATCGAGAATTATGTTGCACGAAGCACAATTTCACATCATTCTGGGTTCATTTGTGTAAAAACAAGGTCCAATCAGGCTGAAACAATACAGGAAGGTAGAATCTATTGAGTTGTAAGTGATCTGAACGTTTCAAGATGATCGCACATTCCTATAGGGGGTCAAACCATGTCCCAAAGGTCACCGGGCCTGGTGTCACTTTAAAGAAGTAGTCCAGTTACACCTTTGTGGGCTTATAACTTGGCTTCTGAATGTCCTAGAGAGGTTAGGTTTGTTTTAGTGTACTCCAATCAAAAGCCCCTACAACCACAAAAAGGAATGGAGTCATTAGCACTTATGGTTTGTAAATGGCACCCAGAATTATGTTGCACGAAGCACAATTTCACATCATTCTGGGTTCATTTGTATGAAAACAAGGTCCAATCAGGCTGAAACGTTACAGGAAGGTAGAATCTATTGAGTTGTAAGTGATCTGAACGTTTCATGATGATAGCACTTTCCTAAGGGGGTCAAACCATGTCCCAAAGGTCACCGGATCTGGTGTCAATTTAAAGAAGTTGTCCAGTTACTCATTTGTGGGCTTATAACTTGGCTTCTGAATGTCCTAGAGAGATCAGGTTTGTTTTAGTATACTCCAATCAACAGCTCCTACAACCACAAAAAGGAATGGAGTCATTAGCACTTATGGTTTGTAAATGACACCCAGAATTATGTTGCACGAAGCACAATTTCACATCATTCTGGGTCCATTTGTGTGAAAACAAGGTCCAATCAGGCTGAAACGTTACAAGAAGGTAGAATCTATTGAGTTGTAAGTGATCTGAACGTTTCATGATGATCTCACATTCCTATAGGGGGTCAAACCATGTCCCAAAGGTCACCGGGCCTGGTGTCACTTTAAAGAAGTAGTCCAGTTACACCTTTGTGGGCTTATAACTTGGCTTCTGAATGTCCTAGAGAGGTCAGGTTTGTTTTAGTGTACTCCAATCAACAGCCCCTACAACCACAAAAAGGAATGGAGTCATTAGCACTTATGGTTTGTAAATGGCACCCAGAATTATGTTGCACGAAGCACAATTTCACATCATTCTGGGTCCATTTGTGTGAAAACAAGGTCCAATCAGGCTGAAACATTACAGGAAGGTAGAATCTTTTGAGTTGTAAGTAATCTGAATGTTTCATGATGATAGCACTTTCCTAAGGGGGTCAAACCATGTCCCAAAGGTCACCGGATCTGGTGTCAATTTAAAGAAGTAGTCCAGTTACACATTTGTGGGCTTATAACTTGGCTTCTGAATGTCCTAGAGAGATCAGGTTTGTTTTAGTATATTCCAATCAACAGCTCCTACAACCACAAAAAGGAATGGAGTCATTAGCACTTATGGTTTGTAAATGGCACCCAGAATTATGTTGCACGAAGCACAATTTCACATCATTCTGGGTCCATTTGTGGGAAAACAAGGTCCAATCAGGCTGAAACGTTACAAGAAGGTAGAATCTATTGAGTTGTAAGTGATCTGAACGTTTCATGATGATCTCACATTCCTATAGGGGGTCAAACCATGTCCCAAAGGTCACCGGGCCTGGTGTCACTTTAAAGAAGTAGTCTAGTTACACCTTTGAGGGCTTATAACTTGGCTTCTGAATGTCCTAGAGAGGTCAGGTTTGTTTTAGTGTACTCCAATCAACAGCCCCTACAACCACAAAAAGGAATGGAGTCATTAGCACTTATGGTTTGTAAATGGCACCCAGAATTATGTTGCACGAAGCACAATTTCACATCATTCTGGGTTCATTTGTGTGAAAACAAGGTAAAATCAGGCTGAAACGTTACAGGAAGGTAGAATGTATTGAGTTGTAAGTGATCTGAACGTTTCATGATGATAGCACTTTCCTAAGGGGGTCAAACCATGTCCCAAAGGTCACCGGATCTGGTGTCACTTTAAAGAAGTAGTCCAGTTACACATTTGTGGGCTTATAACTTGGCTTCTGAATGTCCTAGAGAGGTCAGGTTTGTTTTAGTGTACTCCAATCAACAGCCCCTACAACCACAAAAAGGAATGGAGTCATTAGCACTTATGGTTTGTAAATGGCACCCAGAATTATGTTGCACGAAGCACAATTTCACATCATTCTGGTTTCATTTGTGTGAAAACAAGGTCCAATCAGGCTGAAACGTTACAGGAAGGTAGAATCTATTGAGTTGTAAGTGATCTGAACGTTTCATGATGATAGCACTTTCCTAAGGGGGTCAAACCATGTCCCAAAGGTCACCGGATCTGGTGTCACTTTAAAGAAGTAGTCCAGTTACACATTTGTGGGCTTATAACTTGGCTTCTGAATGTCCTAGAGAGGTCAGATTTGTTTTAGTGTACTCCAATCAACAGCCCCTACAACCACAAAAAGGAATGGAGTCATTAGCACTTATGGTTTGTAAATGGCACCCAGAATTATGTTGCACGAAGCACAATTTCACATCATTCTGGGTCCATTTGTGTGAAAACAAGGTCCAATCAGGCTGAAACATTACAGGAAGGTAGAATCTATTAAGTTGTAAGTGATCTGAACGTTTCATGATGATAGCACTTCCCTAAGGGGGTCAAACCATGTCCCAAAGGTCACCGGATCTGGTGTCTAAAGAAGTAGTCCAGTTACACATTTGTGGGCTTATAACTTGGCTTCTGAATGTCCTAGAGAGATCAGGTTTGTTTTAGTATACTCCAATCAACAGCCCCTACAACCACAAAAAGGAATGGAGTCATTAGCACTTATGGTTTGTAAATGGCACCCAGAATTATGTTGCACGAAGCACAATTTCACATCATTCTGGTTTCATTTGTGTGAAAACAAGGTCCAATCAGGCTGAAACGTTACAGGAAGGTAGAATCTATTGAGTTGTAAGTGATCTGAACGTTTCATGATGATAGCACTTCCCTAAGGGGGTCAAACCATGTCCCAAAGGTCACCGGATCTGGTGTCTAAAGAAGTAGTCCAGTTACACATTTGTGGGCTTATAACTTGGCTTCTGAATGTCCAGGTGAGATCAGGTTTGTTTTAGTATACTCCAATCAACAGCCCCTACAACCACAAAAAGGAATGGAGTCATTAGCACTTATGGTTTGTAAATGGCACCCAGAATTATGTTGCACGAAGCACAATTTCACATCATTCTGGGTCCATTTGTGTGAAAACAAGGTCCAATCAGGCTGAAACATTACAGGAAGGTAGAATCTATTAATTTGTAAGTGATCTGAAAGTTTCATGATGATAGCACTTCCCTAAGGGGGTCAAACCATGTCCCAAAGGTCACCGGATCTGGTGTCTAAAGAAGTAGTCCAGTTACACATTTGTGGGCTTAAACCTTGGTTTCTGAATGTCCTAGAGCGATCAGGTTTGTTTTAGTGTACTCCAATCAACAGCCCCTACAACCACAAAAAGGAATGGAGACATTAGCACTTATGGTTTTTAAATGGCATCGAGAATTATGTTGCACGAAGCACAATTTCACATCATTCTGGGTTCATTTGTGTAAAAACAAGGTCCAATCAGGCTGAAACAATACAGGAAGGTAGAATCTATTGAGTTGTAAGTGATCTGAACGTTTCAAGATGATCGCACATTCCTATAGGGGGTCAAACCATGTCCCAAAGGTCACCGGGCCTGGTGTCACTTTAAAGAAGTAGTCCAGTTACACCTTTGTGGGCTTATAACTTGGCTTCTGAATGTCCTAGAGAGGTTAGGTTTGTTTTAGTGTACTCCAATCAAAAGCCCCTACAACCACAAAAAGGAATGGAGTCATTAGCACTTATGGTTTGTAAATGGCACCCAGAATTATGTTGCACGAAGCACAATTTCACATCATTCTGGGTTCATTTGTATGAAAACAAGGTCCAATCAGGCTGAAACGTTACAGGAAGGTAGAATCTATTGAGTTGTAAGTGATCTGAACGTTTCATGATGATAGCACTTTCCTAAGGGGGTCAAACCATGTCCCAAAGGTCACCGGATCTGGTGTCAATTTAAAGAAGTTGTCCAGTTACTCATTTGTGGGCTTATAACTTGGCTTCTGAATGTCCTAGAGAGATCAGGTTTGTTTTAGTATACTCCAATCAACAGCTCCTACAACCACAAAAAGGAATGGAGTCATTAGCACTTATGGTTTGTAAATGGCACCCAGAATTATGTTGCACGAAGCACAATTTCACATCATTCTGGGTCCATTTGTGTGAAAACAAGGTCCAATCAGGCTGAAACGTTACAAGAAGGTAGAATCTATTGAGTTGTAAGTGATCTGAACGTTTCATGATGATCTCACATTCCTATAGGGGGTCAAACCATGTCCCAAAGGTCACCGGGCCTGGTGTCACTTTAAAGAAGTAGTCCAGTTACACCTTTGTGGGCTTATAACTTGGCTTCTGAATGTCCTAGAGAGGTCAGGTTTGTTTTAGTGTACTCCAATCAACAGCCCCTACAACCACAAAAAGGAATGGAGTCATTAGCACTTATGGTTTGTAAATGGCACCCAGAATTATGTTGCACGAAGCACAATTTCACATCATTCTGGGTCCATTTGTGTGAAAACAAGGTCCAATCAGGCTGAAACATTACAGGAAGGTAGAATCTTTTGAGTTGTAAGTAATCTGAATGTTTCATGATGATAGCACTTTCCTAAGGGGGTCAAACCATGTCCCAAAGGTCACCGGATCTGGTGTCAATTTAAAGAAGTAGTCCAGTTACACATTTGTGGGCTTATATCTTGGCTTCTGAATGTCCTAGAGAGATCAGGTTTGTTTTAGTATATTCCAATCAACAGCTCCTACAACCACAAAAAGGAATGGAGTCATTAGCACTTATGGTTTGTAAATGGCACCCAGAATTATGTTGCACGAAGCACAATTTCACATCATTCTGGGTCCATTTGTGGGAAAACAAGGTCCAATCAGGCTGAAACGTTACAAGAAGGTAGAATCTATTGAGTTGTAAGTGATCTGAACGTTTCATGATGATCTCACATTCCTATAGGGGGTCAAACCATGTCCCAAAGGTCACCGGGCCTGGTGTCACTTTAAAGAAGTAGTCTAGTTACACCTTTGAGGGCTTATAACTTGGCTTCTGAATGTCCTAGAGAGGTCAGGTTTGTTTTAGTGTACTCCAATCAACAGCCCCTACAACCACAAAAAGGAATGGAGTCATTAGCACTTATGGTTTGTAAATGGCACCCAGAATTATGTTGCACGAAGCACAATTTCACATCATTCTGGGTCAATTTGTGTGAAAACAAGGTCCAATCAGGCTGAAACGTTACAGGAAGGTAGAATCTATTGAGTTGTAAGTGATCTGAACGTTTCATGATGATAGCACTTTCCTAAGGGGGTCAAACCATGTCCCAAAGGTCACCGGATCTGGTGTCAATTTAAAGAAGTAGTCCAGTTACACATTTGTGGGCTTATAACTTGGCTTCTGAATGTCCTAGAGAGATCAGGTTTGTTTTAATGTACTCCAATCAACAGCCCCTACAACCACAAAAAGGAATGGAGTCATTAGCACTTATGGTTTGTAAATGGCACCCAGAATTATGTTGCACGAAGCACTATTTCACATCATTCTGGGTTCATTTGTGTGAAAACAAGGTCCAATCAGGCTGAAACGTTACAGGAAGGTAGAATCTATTTAGTTGTAAGTGATCTGAACGTTTCATGATGATAGCACTTTCCTAAGGGGATCAAACCATGTCCCAAAGGTCACCGGATCTGGTGTCAATTTAAAGAAGTAGTCCAGTTACACATTTGTGGGCTTATAACCTGGCTTCTGAATGTCCTAGAGAGATCAGGTTTGTTTTGGTGTACTCCAATCAACAGCCCCTACAACCACAAAAGGAATGGAGTCATTAGCACTTATGGTTTGTAAATGGCACCCAGAATTATGTTGCACGAAGCACAATTTCACATCATTCTGGGTTCATTTGTGTGAAAACAAGGTAAAATCAGGCTGAAACGTTACAGGAAGGTAGAATGTATTGAGTTGTAAGTGATCTGAACGTTTCATGATGATAGCACTTTCCTAAGGGGGTCAAACCATGTCCCAAAGGTCACCGGATCTGGTGTCACTTTAAAGAAGTAGTCCAGTTACACATTTGTGGGCTTATAACTTGGCTTCTGAATGTCCTAGAGAGGTCAGGTTTGTTTTAGTGTACTCCAATCAACAGCCCCTACAACCACAAAAAGGAATGGAGTCATTAGCACTTATGGTTTGTAAATGGCACCCAGAATTATGTTGCACGAAGCACAATTTCACATCATTCTGGTTTCATTTGTGTGAAAACAAGGTCCAATCAGGCTGAAACGTTACAGGAAGGTAGAATCTATTGAGTTGTAAGTGATCTGAACGTTTCATGATGATAGCACTTTCCTAAGGGGGTCAAACCATGTCCCAAAGGTCACCGGATCTGGTGTCACTTTAAAGAAGTAGTCCAGTTACACATTTGTGGGCTTATAACTTGGCTTCTGAATGTCCTAGAGAGGTCAGATTTGTTTTAGTGTACTCCAATCAACAGCCCCTACAACCACAAAAAGGAATGGAGTCATTAGCACTTATGGTTTGTAAATGGCACCCAGAATTATGTTGCACGAAGCACAATTTCACATCATTCTGGGTCCATTTGTGTGAAAACAAGGTCCAATCAGGCTGAAACATTACAGGAAGGTAGAATCTATTAAGTTGTAAGTGATCTGAACGTTTCATGATGATAGCACTTCCCTAAGGGGGTCAAACCATGTCCCAAAGGTCACCGGATCTGGTGTCTAAAGAAGTAGTCCAGTTACACATTTGTGGGCTTATAACTTGGCTTCTGAATGTCCTAGAGAGATCAGGTTTGTTTTAGTATACTCCAATCAACAGCCCCTACAACCACAAAAAGGAATGGAGTCATTAGCACTTATGGTTTGTAAATGGCACCCAGAATTATGTTGCACGAAGCACAATTTCACATCATTCTGGTTTCATTTGTGTGAAAACAAGGTCCAATCAGGCTGAAACGTTACAGGAAGGTAGAATCTATTGAGTTGTAAGTGATCTGAACGTTTCATGATGATAGCACTTTCCTAAGGGGGTCAAACCATGTCCCAAAGGTCACCGGATCTGGTGTCACTTTAAAGAAGTAGTCCAGTTACACATTTGTGGGCTTATAACTTGGCTTCTGAATGTCCTAGAGAGGTCAGATTTGTTTTAGTGTACTCCAATCAACAGCCCCTACAACCACAAAAAGGAATGGAGTCATTAGCACTTATGGTTTGTAAATGGCACCCAGAATTATGTTGCACGAAGCACAATTTCACATCATTCTGGGTCCATTTGTGTGAAAACAAGGTCCAATCAGGCTGAAACATTACAGGAAGGTAGAATCTATTAAGTTGTAAGTGATCTGAACGTTTCATGATGATAGCACTTCCCTAAGGTGGTCAAACCATGTCCCAAAGGTCACCGGATCTGGTGTCAATTTAAAGAAGTTGTCCAGTTACTCATTTGTGGGCTTATAACTTGGCTTCTGAATGTCCTAGAGAGATCAGGTTTGTTTTAGTATACTCCAATCAACAGCTCCTACAACCACAAAAAGGAATGGAGTCATTAGCACTTATGGTTTGTAAATGACACCCAGAATTATGTTGCACGAAGCACAATTTCACATCATTCTGGGTTTATTTGTGTATAAACAAGGTCCAATCAGGTTGAAACAATACAGGAAGGTAGAATCTATTGAGTTGTAAGTGATCTGAACGTTTCAAGATGATCGCACATTCCTATAGGGGGTCAAACCATGTCCCAAAGGTCACCGGGCCTGGTGTCACTTTAAAGAAGTAGTCCAGTTACACCTTTGTGGGCTTATAACTTGGCTTCTGAATGTCCTAGAGAGGTTAGGTTTGTTTTAGTGTACTCCAATTAAAAGCCCCTACAACCACAAAAAGGAATGGAGTCATTAGCACTTATGGTTTGTAAATGGCACCCAGAATTATGTTGCACGAAGCACAATTTCACATCATTCTGGGTTCATTTGTATGAAAACAAGGTCCAATCAGGCTGAAACGTTACAGGAAGGTAGAATCTATTGAGTTGTAAGTGATCTGAACGTTTCATGTCGATAGCACTTTCCTAAGGGGGTCAAACCATGTCCCAAAGGTCACCGGATCTGGTGTCAATTTAAAGAAGTTGTCCAGTTACACATTTGTGGGCTTATAACTTGGCTTCTGAATGTCCTAGAGCGATCAGGTTTGTTTTAGTGTACTCCAATCAACAGCCCCTACAACCACAAAAAGGAATGGAGTCATTAGCACTTATGGTTTTTAAATGGCACCCAGAATTATGTTGCACAAAGCACAATTTCACATCATTCTGGGTTCATTTGTGTGAAAACAAGGTCCAATCAGGCTGAAACGTTATAGGAAGGTAGAATCTTTTGAGTTGTAAGTGATCTGTACGTTTCATGATGATAGCGCTTTCCTAAGGGGGTCAAACCATGTCCCAAAGGTCACCGGATCTGGTGTCAATTTAAAGAAGTAGTCCAGTTACACATTTGTGGGCTTATAACTTGGCTTCTGAATGTCCTAGAGAGACCAGGTTTGTTTTAGTGTACTCCAATCAACAGCCCCTACAACCACAAAAAGGAATGCAGTCATTAGCACTTATGGTTTGTAAATGGCACCCAGAATTATGTTGCACGAAGCACAATTTCACATCATTCTGGGTCCATTTGTGTGAAAACAAGGTCCAATCAGGCTGAAACATTACAGGAAGGTAGAATCTATTAAGTTGTAAGTGATCTGAACGTTTCATGATGATAGCACTTCCCTAAGGGGGTCAAACCATGTCCCAAAGGTCACCGGATCTGGTGTCTAAAGAAGTAGTCCAGTTACACATTTGTGGGCTTATAACTTGGCTTCTGAATGTCCTAGAGAGATCAGGTTTGTTTTAGTATACTCCAATCAACAGCCCCTACAACCACAAAAAGGAATGGAGTCATTAGCACTTATGGTTTTTAAATGGCACCCAGAATTATGTTGCACGAAGCACAATTTCACATCATTCTGGGTTCATTTGTGTGAAAACAAGGTCCTATCAGGCTGAAACATTACAGGAAGGTAGAATCTATTGAGTTGTAAGTGATCTAAACGTTTCATGATGATAGCACTTTCCTAAGGGGGTCAAACCATGTCCCAAAGGTCACCGGATCTGGTGTCAATTTAAAGAAGTAGTCCAGTTACACATTTGTGGGCTTATAACTTGGCTTCTGAATGTCCTAGAGAGATCAGGTTTGTTTTAGTGTACTCCAATCAACAGCCCCTACAACCACAAAAAGGAATGGAGTCATTAGCACTTATGGTTTTTAAATGGCACCCAGAATTATGTTGCACGAAGCACAATTTCACATCATTCTGGGTTCATTTGTGTGAAAACAAGGTCCAATCAGGCTGAAACGTTACAGGAAGGTAGAATCTACTGAGTTGTAAGTGATCTGAACGTTTCATGATGATAGCACTTTCCTTAGGGGGTCAAACCATGTCCCAAAGGTCACTGGATCTGGTGTCAATTTAAAGAAGTAGTCCAGTTACACATTTGTGGGCTTATTACTTGGCTTCTGAATGTCCTAGAGAGATCAGGTTTGTTTTAGTGTACTCCAATCAACAGCCCCTACAACCACAAAAAGGAATGGAGTCATTAGCACTTATGGTTTGTAAATGGCACCCAGAATTATGTTGCACGAAGCACAATTTCACATCATTCTGGGTCCATTGGGTGAAAACAAGGTCCAATCAGGCTGAAACATTACAGGAAGGTAGAATCTATTAAGTTGTAAGTGATCTGAACGTTTCATGATGATAGCACTTCCCTAAGGGGGTCAAACCATGTCCCAAAGGTCACCGGATCTGGTGTCTAAAGAAGTAGTCCAGTTACACATTTGTGGGCTTATAACTTGGCTTCTGAATGTCCTAGAGAGATCAGGTTTGTTTTAGTATACTCCAATCAACAGCCCCTACATCCACAAAAAGGAATGGAGTCATTAGCACTTATGGTTTTTAAATGGCACCCAGAATTATGTTGCACGAAGCACAATTTCACATCATTCTGGGTTCATTTGTGTGGAAACAAGGTCTAATCAGGCTGAAACGTTATAGGAAGGTAGAATCTATTGAGTTGTAAGTGATCTGAACGTTTCATGATGATAGCCCTTTCCTAAGGGGGTCAAACCATGTCCCAACGGTCACCGGATCTGGTGTCAATTTAAAGAAGTAGTCCAGTTACACATTTGTGGGCTTATAACTTGGCTTCTGAATGTCCTAGAGAGGTCAGGTTTGTTTTAGTGTACTCCAATCAACAGCCCCTACAACCACAAAAAGGAATGGAGTCATTAGCACTTATGGTTTGTAAATGGCACCCAGAATTATGTTGCACGAAGCACAATTTCACATCATTCTGGGTCCATTTGTGTGAAAACAAGGTCCAATCAGGCTGAAACATTACAGGAAGGTAGAATCTATTAAGTTGTAAGTGATCTGAACGTTTCATGATGATAGCACTTCCCTAAGGGGGTCAAACCATGTCCCAAAGGTCACCGGATCTGGTGTCTAAAGAAGTAGTCCAGTTACACATTTGTGGGCTTATAACTTGGCTTCTGAATGTCCTATAGAGGTTAGGTTTGTTTTAGTGTACTCCAATCAACAGCCCCTACAACCACAAAAAGGAATGGAGTCATTAGCACTTATGGTTTGTAAATGGCACCCAGAATTATGTTGCACGAAGCATAATTTCACATCATTCTGGGTTCATTTGTGTGAAAACAAGGTCCAATCAGGCTGAAACGTCACAGGAAGGTAGAATCTATTGAGTTGTAAGTGATCTGAACGTTTCATGATGATAGCACTTTCCTAAGGGGGTCAAACCATGTCCCAAAGGTCACCGGATCTGGTGTCAATTTAAAGAAGTAGTCCAGTTACACATTTGTGGGCTTATAACTTGGCTTCTGAATGTCCTAGAGAGATCAGGTTTGTTTTAATGTACTCCAATCAACAGCCCCTACAACCACAAAAAGGAATGGAGTCATTAGCACTTATGGTTTGTAAATGGCACCCAGAATTATGTTGAACGAAGCACAATTTCACATCATTCTGGGTTCATTTGTGTGAAAAAAAGGTCCAATCAGGCAGAAACGTTACAGGAAGGTAGAATCTATTGAGTTGTAAGTGATCTGAACGTTTCATGATGATAGCACTTTCCTAAGGGGGTCAAACCATGTCCCAAAGGTCACCGGATCTGGTGTCACGTTAAAGAAGTAGTCCAGTTACACATTTGTGGGCTTATAACTTGGCTTCTGAATGTCCTAGAGAGATCAGGTTTGTTTTAGTGTACTCCAATCAACAGCCCCTACAACCACAAAAAGGAATGGAGTCATTAGCACATATGGTTTGTAAATGGCACCCAGAATTATGTTGCACGAAGCACAATTTCACATCATTCTGGGTCCATTTGTGTGAAAACAAGGTCCAATCAGGCTGAAACGTTACAAGAAGGTAGAATCTATTGAGTTGTAAGTGATCTGAATGTTTCATGATGATCGCACATTCCTATAGGGGGTCAAACCATGTCCCAAAGGTCACCGGGCCTGGTGTCACTTTAAAGAAGTAGTCCAGTTACACCTTTGTGGGCTCATAACTTGGCTTCTGAATGTCCTAGAGAGGTCAGGTTTGTTTTAGTGTACTCCAATCAACAGCCCCTACAACCACAAAAAGGAGTGGAGTCATTAGCACTTATGGTTTGTAAATGGCACCCAGAATTATGTTGCACGAAGCACAATTTCACATCATTCTGGGTCCATTTGTGTGAAAACAAGGTCCAATCAGGCTGAAACGTTACAAGAAGGTAGAATCTATTGAGTTGTAAGTGATCTGAACGTTTCATGATGATCGCACATTCCTATAGGGGGTCAAACCATGCCCCAAAGGTCACCGCGCCTGGTGTCACTTTAAAGAAGTAGTCCAGTTACACTTTTGTGGGCTTATAACTTGGCTTCTGAATGTCCTAGAGAGGTCAGGTTTGTTTTATTGTACTCATATCAACAGCCCCTACAACCACAAAAAGGAATGGAGTCATTAGCACTTATGGTTTGTAAATGGCACCCAGAATTATGTGGCACGAAGCACAATTTCACATCATTCTGGGTTCATTTGTGTGAAAACAAGGTCCAATCAGGCTGAAACGTTACAAGAAGGTAGAATCTATTGAGTTGTAAGTGATCTGAACGTTTCATGATGATCACACATTCCTATAGGGGGTCAAACCATGTCCCAAAGGTCACCGGGCCTGGTGTCACTTTAAAGAAGTCCAGTTACACTTTTGTGGGCTTATAACTTGGCTTCTGAATGTCCTAGAGCGATCAGGTTTGTTTTAGTGTACTCCAATCAACAGCCCCTACAACCACAAAAAGGAATGGAGTCATTAGCACTTATGGTTTTTAAATGGCACCCAGAATTATGTTGCACGAAGCACAATTTCACATCATTCTGGGTTCATTAGTGTGAAAACAAGGTCCAATCAGGCTGAAACGTTACAGGAAGGTAGAATCTATTGAGTTGTAAGTGATCTGAACGTTTCATGATGATAGTACTTTCCTAAGGGGGTCAAACCATGTCCCAAAGGTCACCGGATCTGGTGTCAATTTAAAGAAGTAGTCCAGTTACACATTTGTGGGCTTATAACTTGGCTTCTGAATGTCCTAGAGAGATCAGGTTTGTTTTAGTGTACTCCAATCAACAGCCCCTACAACCACAAAAAGGAATGGAGTCATTAGCACTTATGGTTTGTAAATGGCACCCAGAATTATGTTGCACGAAGCACGATTTCACATCATTCTAAGTCCATTTGTGTGAAAACAAGGTCCAATCAGGCTGAAACGTTACAAGAAGGTAGAATCTATTGAGTTGTAAGTGATCTGAACGTTTCATGATGATCGCACATTCCTATAGGGGGTCAAGCCATGTCCCAAAGGTCACCGGGCCTGGTGTCACTTTAAAGAAGTAGTCCAGTTACACCTTTGTGGGCTTATAACTTGGCTTCTGAATGTCCTAGAGAGGTCAGGTTTGTTTTAGTGTACTCCAATCAACAGCCCCTACAACCACAAAAAGGAATGGAGTCATTAGCACTTATGGTTTGTAACTGGCACCCAGAATTATGTTGCACGAAGCACAATTTCACATCATTCTGGGTTCATTTGTGTGAAAACAAGGTCCAATCAAGCTGAAATGTTACAGGAAGGTAGAATCTATTGCGTTGTAAGTGATCTGAACGTTTCATGATGATAGCACTTTCCTAAGGGGGTCAAACCATGTCCCAAAGGTCACCGGATCTGGTGTCAATTTAAAGAAGTAGTCCAGTTACACATTTGTGGGCTTAAACCTTGGCTTCTGAATGTCCTAGAGCGATCAGGTTTGTTTTAGTGTACTCCAATTAACAGTCCGTACAACCACAAAAAGGAATGGAGACATTAGCACTTATGGTTTGTAAATGGCACCCAGAATTATGTTGCACGAAGCACAATTTCACATCATTCTGGGTCCATTTGTGTGAAAACAAGGTCCAATCAGGCTGAAACATTACAGGAAGGTAGAATCTATTAAGTTGTAAGTGATCTGAACGTTTCATGATGATAGCACTTCCCTAAGGGGGTCAAACCATGTCCCAAAGGTCACCGGATCTGGTGTCTAAAGAAGTAGTCCAGTTACACATTTGTGGGCTTATAACTTGGCTTCTGAATGTCCTATAGAGGTTAGGTTTGTTTTAGTGTACTCCAATCAACAGCCCCTACAACCACAAAAAGGAATGGAGTCATTAGCACTTATGGTTTGTAAATGGCACCCAGAATTATGTTGCACGAAGCATAATTTCACATCATTCTGGGTTCATTTGTGTGAAAACAAGGTCCAATCAGGCTGAAACGTCACAGGAAGGTAGAATCTATTGAGTTGTAAGTGATCTGAACGTTTCATGATGATAGCACTTTCCTAAGGGGGTCAAACCATGTCCCAAAGGTCACCGGATCTGGTGTCAATTTAAAGAAGTAGTCCAGTTACACATTTGTGGGCTTATAACTTGGCTTCTGAATGTCCTAGAGAGATCAGGTTTGTTTTAATGTACTCCAATCAACAGCCCCTACAACCACAAAAAGGAATGGAGTCATTAGCACTTATGGTTTGTAAATGGCACCCAGAATTATGTTGAACGAAGCACAATTTCACATCATTCTGGGTTCATTTGTGTGAAAAAAAGGTCCAATCAGGCAGAAACGTTACAGGAAGGTAGAATCTATTGAGTTGTAAGTGATCTGAACGTTTCATGATGATAGCACTTTCCTAAGGGGGTCAAACCATGTCCCAAAGGTCACCGGATCTGGTGTCACGTTAAAGAAGTAGTCCAGTTACACATTTGTGGGCTTATAACTTGGCTTCTGAATGTCCTAGAGAGATCAGGTTTGTTTTAGTGTACTCCAATCAACAGCCCCTACAACCACAAAAAGGAATGGAGTCATTAGCACATATGGTTTGTAAATGGCACCCAGAATTATGTTGCACGAAGCACAATTTCACATCATTCTGGGTCCATTTGTGTGAAAACAAGGTCCAATCAGGCTGAAACGTTACAAGAAGGTAGAATCTATTGAGTTGTAAGTGATCTGAATGTTTCATGATGATCGCACATTCCTATAGGGGGTCAAACCATGTCCCAAAGGTCACCGGGCCTGGTGTCACTTTAAAGAAGTAGTCCAGTTACACCTTTGTGGGCTCATAACTTGGCTTCTGAATGTCCTAGAGAGGTCAGGTTTGTTTTAGTGTACTCCAATCAACAGCCCCTACAACCACAAAAAGGAGTGGAGTCATTAGCACTTATGGTTTGTAAATGGCACCCAGAATTATGTTGCACGAAGCACAATTTCACATCATTCTGGGTCCATTTGTGTGAAAACAAGGTCCAATCAGGCTGAAACGTTACAAGAAGGTAGAATCTATTGAGTTGTAAGTGATCTGAACGTTTCATGATGATCGCACATTCCTATAGGGGGTCAAACCATGCCCCAAAGGTCACCGCGCCTGGTGTCACTTTAAAGAAGTAGTCCAGTTACACTTTTGTGGGCTTATAACTTGGCTTCTGAATGTCCTAGAGAGGTCAGGTTTGTTTTATTGTACTCATATCAACAGCCCCTACAACCACAAAAAGGAATGGAGTCATTAGCACTTATGGTTTGTAAATGGCACCCAGAATTATGTGGCACGAAGCACAATTTCACATCATTCTGGGTTCATTTGTGTGAAAACAAGGTCCAATCAGGCTGAAACGTTACAAGAAGGTAGAATCTATTGAGTTGTAAGTGATCTGAACGTTTCATGATGATCACACATTCCTATAGGGGGTCAAACCATGTCCCAAAGGTCACCGGGCCTGGTGTCACTTTAAAGAAGTCCAGTTACACTTTTGTGGGCTTATAACTTGGCTTCTGAATGTCCTAGAGCGATCAGGTTTGTTTTAGTGTACTCCAATCAACAGCCCCTACAACCACAAAAAGGAATGGAGTCATTAGCACTTATGGTTTTTAAATGGCACCCAGAATTATGTTGCACGAAGCACAATTTCACATCATTCTGGGTTCATTAGTGTGAAAACAAGGTCCAATCAGGCTGAAACGTTACAGGAAGGTAGAATCTATTGAGTTGTAAGTGATCTGAACGTTTCATGATGATAGTACTTTCCTAAGGGGGTCAAACCATGTCCCAAAGGTCACCGGATCTGGTGTCAATTTAAAGAAGTAGTCCAGTTACACATTTGTGGGCTTATAACTTGGCTTCTGAATGTCCTAGAGAGATCAGGTTTGTTTTAGTGTACTCCAATCAACAGCCCCTACAACCACAAAAAGGAATGGAGTCATTAGCACTTATGGTTTGTAAATGGCACCCAGAATTATGTTGCACGAAGCACGATTTCACATCATTCTAAGTCCATTTGTGTGAAAACAAGGTCCAATCAGGCTGAAACGTTACAAGAAGGTAGAATCTATTGAGTTGTAAGTGATCTGAACGTTTCATGATGATCGCACATTCCTATAGGGGGTCAAGCCATGTCCCAAAGGTCACCGGGCCTGGTGTCACTTTAAAGAAGTAGTCCAGTTACACCTTTGTGGGCTTATAACTTGGCTTCTGAATGTCCTAGAGAGGTCAGGTTTGTTTTAGTGTACTCCAATCAACAGCCCCTACAACCACAAAAAGGAATGGAGTCATTAGCACTTATGGTTTGTAACTGGCACCCAGAATTATGTTGCACGAAGCACAATTTCACATCATTCTGGGTTCATTTGTGTGAAAACAAGGTCCAATCAAGCTGAAATGTTACAGGAAGGTAGAATCTATTGCGTTGTAAGTGATCTGAACGTTTCATGATGATAGCACTTTCCTAAGGGGGTCAAACCATGTCCCAAAGGTCACCGGATCTGGTGTCAATTTAAAGAAGTAGTCCAGTTACACATTTGTGGGCTTAAACCTTGGCTTCTGAATGTCCTAGAGCGATCAGGTTTGTTTTAGTGTACTCCAATTAACAGTCCGTACAACCACAAAAAGGAATGGAGACATTAGCACTTATGGTTTTTAAATGGCACCGAGAATTATGTTGCACGAAGCACAATTTCACATCATTCTGGGTGCATTTTTGTAAAAACAAGGTCCAATCAGGCTGAAACAATACAGGAAGGTAGAATCTATTGAGTTGTAAGTGATATGAACGTTTCAAGATGATCGCACATTCCTATAGGGGGTCAAACCATGTCCCAAAGGTCACCGGGCCTGGTGTCACTTTAAAGAAGTAGTCCAGTTACACCTTTGTGGGCTTATAACATGGCTTCTGAATGTCCTAGAGAGGTTAGGTTTGTTTTAGTGTACTCCAATCAAAAGCCCCTACAACCACAAAAAGGAATGGAGTCATTAGCACTTATGGTTTGTAAATGGCACCCAGAATTATGTTGCACGAAGCACAATTTCACATCATTCTGGGTTCATTTGTATGAAAACAAGGTCCAATCAGGCTGAAACGTTACAAGAAGGTAGAATCTATTGAGTTGTAAGTGATCTGAACATTTCATGATGATCGCACATTCCTATAGGGGGTCAAACCATGTCCCAAAGGTCACCGGGCCTGGTAACACTTTAAAGAAGTAGTCCAGTTACACATTTGTGGGCTTATAACTTGGCTTCTGAATGTCCTAGAGTGATCAGGTTTGTTTTAGTGTACTCCAATCAACAGCCCCTACAACCACAAAAAGGAATGGAGTCATTAGCTCTTATGATTTTCAAATGGCACCCAGATTTATGTTGCACGAAACACAATTTCACATCATTCTGGGTTCATTTGGGTGAAAACAAGGTCCAATCAGGCTGAAACGTTACAGGAAGGTAGAATCTATTGAGTTGTAAGTGATCTGAACGTTTCATGATGATAGCACTTTCCTAAGGGGGTCAAACCATGTCCCAAATGTCACCGGATCTGGTGTCAATTTAAAGAAGTAGTCCAGTTACACATTTGTGGGCTTATAACTTGGCTTCTGAATGTCCTAGAGAGGTCAGGTTTGTTTTAATGTACTCCAATCAACAGCCCCTACAACCACAAAAAGGAATGGAGTCATTAGCACTTATGGTTTGTAAATGGCACCCAGAATTATGTTGCACAAAGTACAAGTTCACATCATTCTGGGTTCATTTGTGTGAAAACAAGGTCCAATCAGGCAGAAACGTTACAGGAAGGTAGAATCTATTGAGTTGTAAGTGATCTGAACGTTTCATGATTATAGCACTTTACTATAGGGGGTCAAACCATGTCCCAAAGGTCACCGGGCCTGGTGTCACTTTAAAGAAGTAGTCCAGTTACACCTTTGTGGGCTTATAACTTGGCTTCTGAATGTCCTAGAGAGGTCAGGTTTGTTTTAGTGTACTCCAATCAACGGCCCCTACAACCACAAAAAGGAATGGAGTCATTAGCACTTATGGTTTGTAAATGGCACCCAGAATTATGTTGCACGAAGCACAATTTCACATCATTCTGGGTCCATTTGTGTGAAAACAAGGTCCAATCAGGCTGAAACGTTACAGGAAGGTAGAATCTATTGAGTTGTAAGTGATCTGAACGTTTCAAGATGATCGCACATTCCTATAGGGGGTAAAACCATGTTCCAAAGGTCACCGGGCCTGGTGTCACTTTAAAGAAGTAGTCCAGTTACATCTCTGTGGGCTTATAACTTGGCTTCTGAATGTCCTAGAGAGATCAGGTTTGTTTTAATGTACTCCAATCAACAGCCCCTACAACCACAAAAAGGAATGGAGTCATTAGCACTTATGGTTTGTAAATGGCACCCAGAATTATGTTGAACGAAGCACAATTTCACATCATTCTGGGTTCATTTGTGTGAAAACAAGGTCCAATCAGGCAGAAACGTTACAGAAAGGTAGAATCTATTGAGTTGTAAGTGATCTGAACGTTATATGATGATAGCACTTTCCTAAGGGGGTCAAACCATGTCCCAAAGGTCACCGGATCTGGTGTCACTTTAAAGAAGTAGTCCAGTTACACATTTGTGGGCTTATAACTTGGCTTCTGAATGTCCTAGAGAGATCAGGTTTGTTTTAGTGTACTCCAATCAACAGCCCCTACAACCACAAAAAGGAATGGAGTCATTAGCACTTATGGTTTGTAAATGGCACCCAGAATTATGTTGCACAAAGCACAAGTTCACATCATTCTGGGTTCATTTGTGTGAAAACAAGGTCCAATCAGGCAGAAACGTTACAGGAAGGTAGAATCTATTGAGTTGTAAGTGATCTGAACGTTTCATGATGATAGCACTTTCCTATAGGGGGTCAAACCATGTCCCAAAGGTCACCGGGCCTGGTGTCACTTTAAAGAAGTAGTCCAGTTACACCTTTGTGGGCTTATAACTTGGCTTCTGAATGTCTTAGAGAGATCAGGTTTGTTTTAGTGTACTCCAATCAACAGCCCCTACAACCACAAAAAGGAATGTAGTCATTAGCACTCATGGTTTGTAAATGGCACCCAGAATTATGTTGAACGAAGCACAATTTCACATCATTCTGGGTCCATTTGTGTGAAAACAAGGTCCAATCAGGCTGAAACATTACAGGAAGGTAGAATCTTTTGAGTTGTAAGTAATCTGAATGTTTCATGATGATAGCACTTTCCTAAGGGGGTCAAACCATGTCCCAAAGGTCACCGGATCTGGTGTCAATTTAAAGAAGTAGTCCAGTTACACATTTGTGGGCTTATAACTTTGCTTCTGAATGTCCTAGAGAGATCAGGTTTGTTTTAGTATACTCAAATCCACAGCTCCTACAACCACAAAAAGGAATGGAGTCATTAGCACTTATGGTTTGTAAATGGCACCCAGAATTATGTTGCACGAAGCACAATTTCACATCATTCTGGGTCCATTTGTGTGAAAACAAGGTCCAATCAGGCTGAAACGTTACAAGAAGGTAGAATCTATTGAGTTGTAAGTGATCTGAACATTTCATGATGATCTCACATTCCTATAGGGGGTCAAACCATTTCCCAAAGGTCACCGGGCCTGGTGTCACTTTAAAGAAGTAATCCAGTTACACCTTTCTGGGCTTATAACTTGGCTTCTGAATGTCCTAGAGAGGTCAGGTTTGTTTTAGTGTACTCCAATCAACAGCCCCTACAACCACAAAAAGGAATGGAGTCATTAGCACTTATGGTTTGTAAATGGCACCCAGAATTATGTTGCACGAAGAACAATTTCACATAATTCTGGGTCCATTTGTGTGAAAACAAGGTCCAATCAGGCTGAAACATTACAGGAAGGTAGAATCTTTTGAGTTGTAAGTAATCTGAATGTTTCATGATGATAGCACTTTCCTAAGGGGGTCAAACCATGTCCCAAAGGTCACCGGATCTGGTGTCAATTTAAAGAAGTAGTCCAGTTACACATTTGTGGGCTTATAACTTGGCTTCTGAATGTCCTAGAGAGATCAGGTTTGTTTTAGTATACTCCAATCAACAGCTCCTACAACCACAAAAAGGAATGGAGTCATTAGCACTTATGGTTTGTAAATGGCACCCAGAATTATGTTGCACGAAGCACAATTTCACATCATTCTGGGTCAATTTGTGTGAAAACAAGGTCCAATCAGGCTGAAACGTTACAAGAAGGTAGAATCTATTGAGTTGTAAGTGATCTGAACGTTTCATGATGATCTCACATTCCTATAGGGGGTCAAACCATGTCCCAAAGGTCACCGGGCCTGGTGTCACTTTAAAGAAGTAGTCCAGTTACACCTTTGTGGGCTTATAACTTGGCTTCTGAATGTCCTAGAGAGGTCAGGTTTGTTTTAGTGTACTCCAATCAACAGCCCCTACAACCACAAAAAGGAATGGAGTCATTAGCACTTATGGTTTGTAAATGGCACCCAGAATTATGTTGCACGAAGCACAATTTCACATCATTCTGGGTCCATTTGTGTGAAAACAAGGTCCAATCAGGCTGAAACATTACAGGAAGGTAGAATCTTTTGAGTTGTAAGTAATCTGAATGTTTCATGATGATAGCACTTTCCTAAGGGGGTCAAACCATGTCCCAAAGGTCACCGGATCTGGTGTCAATTTAAAGAAGTAGTCCAGTTACACATTTGTGGGCTTATAACTTGGCTTCTGAATGTCCTAGAGAGATCAGGTTTGTTTTAGTATACTCCAATCAACAGCTCCTACAACCACAAAAAGGAATGGAGTCATTAGCACTTATGGTTTGTAAATGGCACCCAGAATTATGTTGCACGAAGCACAATTTCACATCATTCTGGGTCCATTTGTGTGAAAACAAGGTCCAATCAGGCTGAAACGTTACAAGAAGGTAGAATCTATTGAGTTGTAAGTGATCTGAACGTTTCATGATGATCTCACATTCCTATAGGGGGTCAAACCATGTCCCAAAGGTCACCGGGCCTGGTGTCACTTTAAAGAAGTAGTCCAGTTACACCTTTGAGGGCTTATAACTTGGCTTCTGAATGTCCTAGAGAGGTCAGGTTTGTTTTAGTGTACTCCAATCTACAGCCCCTACAACCACAAAAAGGAATGGAGTCATTAGCACTTATGGTTTGTAAATGGCACCCAGAATTATGTTGCACAAAGCACAATTTCACATCATTCTGGGTCAATTTGTGTGAAAACAAGGTCCAATCAGGCTGAAACGTTACAGGAAGGTAGAATCTATTGAGTTGTAAGTGATCTGAACGTTTCATGATGATAGCACTTTCCTAAGGGGGTCAAACCATGTCCCAAAGGTCACCGGATCTGGTGTCAATTTAAAGAAGTAGTCCAGTTACATCTCTGTGGGCTTATAACTTGGCTTCTGAATGTCCTAGAGAGATCAGGTTTATTTTAATGTACTCCAATCAACAGCCCCTACAACCACAAAAAGGAATGGAGTCATTAGCACTTATGGTTTGTAAATGGCACCCAGAATTATGTTGAACGAAGCACAATTTCACATCATTCTGGGTTCATTTGTGTGAAAACAAGGTCCAATCAGGCAGAAACGTTACAGAAAGGTAGAATCTATTGAGTTGTAAGTGATCTGAACGTTATATGATGATAGCACTTTCCTAAGGGGGTCAAACCATGTCCCAAAGGTCACCGGATCTGGTGTCACTTTAAAGAAGTAGTCCAGTTACACATTTGTGGGCTTATAACTTGGCTTCTGAATGTCCTAGAGAGATCAGGTTTGTTTTAGTGTACTCCAATCAACAGCCCCTACAACCACAAAAAGGAATGGAGTCATTAGCACTTATGGTTTGTAAATGGCACCCAGAATTATGTTGCACAAAGCACAAGTTCACATCATTCTGGGTTCATTTGTGTGAAAACAAGGTCCAATCAGGCAGAAACGTTACAGGAAGGTAGAATCTATTGAGTTGTAAGTGATCTGAACGTTTCATGATGATAGCACTTTCCTATAGGGGGTCAAACCATGTCCCAAAGGTCACCGGGCCTGGTGTCACTTTAAAGAAGTAGTCCAGTTACACCTTTGTGGGCTTATAACTTGGCTTCTGAATGTCTTAGAGAGATCAGGTTTGTTTTAGTGTACTCCAATCAACAGCCCCTACAACCACAAAAAGGAATGTAGTCATTAGCACTCATGGTTTGTAAATGGCACCCAGAATTATGTTGAACGAAGCACAATTTCACATCATTCTGGGTCCATTTGTGTGAAAACAAGGTCCAATCAGGCTGAAACGTTACAAGAAGGTAGAATCTATTGAGTTGTAAGTGATCTGAACGTTTCATGATGATCTCACATTCCTATAGGGGGTCAAACCATGTCCCAAAGGTCACCGGGCCTGGTGTCACTTTAAAGAAGTAGTCCAGTTACACCTTTGTGGGCTTATAACTTGGCTTCTGAATGTCCTAGAGAGGTCAGGTTTGTTTTAGTGTACTCCAATCAACAGCCCCTACAACCACAAAAAGGAATGGAGTCATTAGCACTTATGGTTTGTAAATGGCACCCAGAATTATGTTGCACGAAGCACAATTTCACATCATTCTGGGTCCATTTGTGTGAAAACAAGGTCCAATCAGGCTGAAACATTACAGGAAGGTAGAATCTTTTGAGTTGTAAGTAATCTGAATGTTTCATGATGATAGCACTTTCCTAAGGGGGTCAAACCATGTCCCAAAGGTCACCGGATCTGGTGTCAATTTAAAGAAGTAGTCCAGTTACACATTTGTGGGCTTATAACTTGGCTTCTGAATGTCCTAGAGAGATCAGGTTTGTTTTAGTATACTCCAATCAACAGCTCCTACAACCACAAAAAGGAATGGAGTCATTAGCACTTATGGTTTGTAAATGGCACCCAGAATTATGTTGCACGAAGCACAATTTCACATCATTCTGGGTCCATTTGTGTGAAAACAAGGTCCAATCAGGCTGAAACGTTACAAGAAGGTAGAATCTATTGAGTTGTAAGTGATCTGAACGTTTCATGATGATCTCACATTCCTATAGGGGGTCAAACCATGTCCCAAAGGTCACCGGGCCTGGTGTCACTTTAAAGAAGTAGTCCAGTTACACCTTTGAGGGCTTATAACTTGGCTTCTGAATGTCCTAGAGAGGTCAGGTTTGTTTTAGTGTACTCCAATCTACAGCCCCTACAACCACAAAAAGGAATGGAGTCATTAGCACTTATGGTTTGTAAATGGCACCCAGAATTATGTTGCACGAAGCACAATTTCACATCATTCTGGGTCAATTTGTGTGAAAACAAGGTCCAATCAGGCTGAAACGTTACAGGAAGGTAGAATCTATTGAGTTGTAAGTGATCTGAACGTTTCATGATGATAGCACTTTCCTAAGGGGGTCAAACCATGTCCCAAAGGTCACCGGATCTGGTGTCAATTTAAAGAAGTAGTCCAGTTACACATTTGTGGGCTTATAACTTGGCTTCTGAATGTCCTAGAGAGATCAGTTTTGTTTTAATGTACTCCAATCAACAGCCCCTACAACCACAAAAAGGAATGGAGTCATTAGCACTTATGGTTTGTAAATGGCACCCAGAATTATTTTGCACGAAGCACTATTTCACATCATTCTGGGTTCATTTGTGTGAAAACAAGGTCCAATCAGGCTGAAACGTTACAGGAAGGTAGAATCTATTGAGTTGTAAGTGATCTGAACGTTTCATGATGATAGCACTTTCCTAAGGGGGTCAAACCATGTCCCAAAGGTCACCGGATCTGGTGTCACTTTAAAGAAGTAGTCCAGTTACACATTTGTGGGCTTATAACTTGGCTTCTGAATGTCCTAGAGAGGTCAGGTTTGTTTTAGTGTACTCCAATCAACAGCCCCTACAACCACAAAAAGGAATGGAGTCATTAGCACTTATGGTTTGTAAATGGCACCCAGAATTATGTTGCACGAAGCACAATTTCACATCATTCTGGGTTCATTTGTGTGAAAACAAGGTCCAATCAGGCTGAAACGTTACAGGAAGGTAGAATCTATTGAGTTGTAAGTGATCTGAACGTTTCATGATGATAGCACTTTCCTAAGGGGGTCAAACCATGTCCCAAAGGTCACCGGATCTGGTGTCACTTTAAAGAAGTAGTCCAGTTACACATTTGTGGGCTTATAACTTGGCTTCTGAATGTCCTAGAGAGGTCAGGTTTGTTTTAGTGTACTCCAATCAACAGCCCCTACAACCACAATAAGGAATGGAGTCATTAGCACTTATGGTTTGTAAATGGCACCCAGAATTATGTTGCACGAAGCACAATTTCACATCATTCTGGTTTCATTTGTGTGAAAACAAGGTCCAATCAGGCTGAAACGTTACAGGAAGGTAGAATCTATTGAGTTGTAAGTGATCTGAACGTTTCATGATGATAGCACTTTCCTAAGGGGGTCAAACCATGTCCCAAAGGTCACCGGATCTGGTGTCACTTTAAAGAAGTAGTCCAGTTACACATTTGTGGGCTTATAACTTGGCTTCTGAATGTCCTAGAGAGGTCAGATTTGTTTTAGTGTACTCCAATCAACAGCCCCTACAACCACAAAAAGGAATGGAGTCATTAGCACTTATGGTTTGTAAATGGCACCCAGAATTATGTTGCACGAAGCACAATTTCACATCATTCTGGGTCCATTTGTGTGAAAACAAGGTCCAATCAGGCTGAAACATTACAGGAAGGTAGAATCTATTAAGTTGTAAGTGATCTGAACGTTTCATGATGATAGCACTTCCCTAAGGGGGTCAAACCATGTCCCAAAGGTCACCGGATCTGGTGTCTAAAGAAGTAGTCCAGTTACACATTTGTGGGCTTATAACTTGGCTTCTGAATGTCCTAGAGAGATCAGGTTTGTTTTAGTATACTCCAATCAACAGCCCCTACAACCACAAAAAGAAATGGAGTCATTAGCACTTATGGTTTTTAAATGGCACCCAGAATTATGTTGCACGAAGCACAATTTCACATCATTCTGGGTTCATTTGTGTGAAAACAAGGTCCAATCAGGCTGAAACGTTACAGGAAGGTAGAATCTATTGCGTTGTAAGTGATCTGAACGTTTCATGATGATAGCACTTTCCTAAGGGGGTCAAACCATGTCCCAAAGGTCACCGGATCTGGTGTCAATTTAAAGAAGTAGTCCAGTTACACATTTGTGGGCTTAAACCTTGGCTTCTGAATGTCCTAGAGCGATCAGGTTTGTTTTAGTGTACTCCAATCAACAGCCCCTACAACCACAAAAAGGAATGGAGACATTAGCACTTATGGTTTTTAAATGGCACCGAGAATTATGCTGCACGAAGCACAATTTCACATCATTCTGGGTTCATTTGTGTAAAAACAAGGTCCAATCAGGTTGAAACAATACAGGAAGGTAGAATCTATTGAGTTGTAAGTGATATGAACGTTTCAAGATGATCGCACATTCCTATAGGGGGTCAAACCATGTCCCAAAGGTCACCGGGCCTGGTGTCACTTTAAAGAAGTAGTCCAGTTACACCTTTGTGGGCTTATAACTTGGCTTCTGAATGTCCTAGAGAGGTTAGGTTTGTTTTAGTGTACTCCAATTAAAAGCCCCTACAACCACAAAAAGGAATGGAGTCATTAGCACTTATGGTTTGTAAATGGCACCCAGAATTATGTTGCACGAAGCACAATTTCACATCATTCTGGGTTCATTTGTATGAAAACAAGGTCCAATCAGGCTGAAACGTTACAGGAAGGTAGAATCTATTGAGTTGTAAGTGATCTGAACGTTTCATGTCGATAGCACTTTCCTAAGGGGGTCAAACCATGTCCCAAAGGTCACCGGATCTGGTGTCAATTTAAAGAAGTTGTCCAGTTACACATTTGTGGGCTTATAACTTGGCTTCTGAATGTCCTAGAGCGATCAGGTTTGTTTTAGTGTACTCCAATCAACAGCCCCTACAACCAAAAAAAGGAATGGAGTCATTAGCACTTATGGTTTTTAAATGGCACCCAGAATTATGTTGCACAAAGCACAATTTCACATCATTCTGGGTCCATTTGTGTGAAAACAAGGTCCAATCAGGCTGAAACATTACAGGAAGGTAGAATCTATTAAGTTGTAAGTGATCTGAACGTTTCATGATGATAGCACTTCCCTAAGGGGGTCAAACCATGTCCCAAAGGTCACCGGATCTGGTGTCTAAAGAAGTAGTCCAGTTACACATTTGTGGGCTTATAACTTGGCTTCTGAATGTCCTAGAGAGATCAGGTTTGTTTTAGTATACTCCAATCAACAGCCCCTACAACCACAAAAAGGAATGGAGTCATTAGCACTTATGGTTTTTAAATGGCACCCAGAATTATGTTGCACGAAGCACAATTTCACATCATTCTGGGTTCATTTGTGTGAAAACAAGGTCCTATCAGGCTGAAACGTTACAGGAAGGTAGAATCTATTGAGTTGTAAGTGATCTGAACGTTTCATGATGATAGCACTTTCCTAAGGGGGTCAAACCATGTCCCAAAGGTCACCGGATCTGGTGTCAATTTAAAGAAGTAGTCCAGTTACACATTTGTGGGCTTATAACTTGGCTTCTGAATGTCCTAGAGAGATCAGGTTTGTTTTAGTGTACTCCAATCAACAGCCCCTACAACCACAAAAAGGAATGGAGTCATTAGCACTTATGGTTTTTAAATGGCACCCAGAATTATGTTGCACGAAGCACAATTTCACATCATTCTGGGTTCATTTGTGTGAAAACAAGGTCCAATCAGGCTGAAACGTTACAGGAAGGTAGAATCTACTGAGTTGTAAGTGATCTGAACGTTTCATGATGATAGCACTTTCCTTAGGGGGTCAAACCATGTCCCAAAGGTCACTGGATCTGGTGTCAATTTAAAGAAGTAGTCCAGTTACACATTTGTGGGCGTATTACTTGGCTTCTGAATGTCCTAGAGAGATCAGGTTTGTTTTAGTGTACTCCAATCAACAGCCCCTACAACCACAAAAGGAATGGAGTCATTAGCACTTATGGTTTGTAAATGGCACCCAGATTTATGTTGCACGAAGCACAATTTCACATCATTCTGGGTCCATTTGTGTGAAAACAAGGTCCAATCAGGCTGAAACATTACAGGAAGGTAGAATCTATTAAGTTGTAAGTGATCTGAACGTTTCATGATGATAGCACTTCCCTAAGGGGGTCAAACCATGTCCCAAAGGTCACCGGATCTGGTGTCTAAAGAAGTAGTCCAGTTACACATTTGTGGGCTTATAACTTGGCTTCTGAATGTCCTAGAGAGATCAGGTTTGTTTTAGTATACTCCAATCAACAGCCCCTACAACCACAAAAAGAAATGGAGTCATTAGCACTTATGGTTTTTAAATGGCACCCAGAATTATGTTGCACGAAGCACAATTTCACATCATTCTGGGTTCATTTGTGTGAAAACAAGGTCCAATCAGGCTGAAACGTTACAGGAAGGTAGAATCTATTGCGTTGTAAGTGATCTGAACGTTTCATGATGATAGCACTTTCCTAAGGGGGTCAAACCATGTCCCAAAGGTCACCGGATCTGGTGTCAATTTAAAGAAGTAGTCCAGTTACACATTTGTGGGCTTAAACCTTGGCTTCTGAATGTCCTAGAGCGATCAGGTTTGTTTTAGTGTACTCCAATCAACAGCCCCTACAACCACAAAAAGGAATGGAGACATTAGCACTTATGGTTTTTAAATGGCACCGAGAATTATGCTGCACGAAGCACAATTTCACATCATTCTGGGTTCATTTGTGTAAAAACAAGGTCCAATCAGGTTGAAACAATACAGGAAGGTAGAATCTATTGAGTTGTAAGTGATATGAACGTTTCAAGATGATCGCACATTCCTATAGGGGGTCAAACCATGTCCCAAAGGTCACCGGGCCTGGTGTCACTTTAAAGAAGTAGTCCAGTTACACCTTTGTGGGCTTATAACTTGGCTTCTGAATGTCCTAGAGAGGTTAGGTTTGTTTTAGTGTACTCCAATTAAAAGCCCCTACAACCACAAAAAGGAATGGAGTCATTAGCACTTATGGTTTGTAAATGGCACCCAGAATTATGTTGCACGAAGCACAATTTCACATCATTCTGGGTTCATTTGTATGAAAACAAGGTCCAATCAGGCTGAAACGTTACAGGAAGGTAGAATCTATTGAGTTGTAAGTGATCTGAACGTTTCATGTCGATAGCACTTTCCTAAGGGGGTCAAACCATGTCCCAAAGGTCACCGGATCTGGTGTCAATTTAAAGAAGTTGTCCAGTTACACATTTGTGGGCTTATAACTTGGCTTCTGAATGTCCTAGAGCGATCAGGTTTGTTTTAGTGTACTCCAATCAACAGCCCCTACAACCAAAAAAAGGAATGGAGTCATTAGCACTTATGGTTTTTAAATGGCACCCAGAATTATGTTGCACAAAGCACAATTTCACATCATTCTGGGTTCATTTGTGTGAAAACAAGGTCCAATCAGGCTGAAACATTATAGGAAGGTAGAATCTTTTGAGTTGTAAGTGATCTGAACGTTTCATGATGATAGCGCTTTCCTAAGGGGGTCAAACCATGTCCCAAAGGTCACCGGATCTGGTGTCAATTTAAAGAAGTAGTCCAGTTACACATTTGTGGGCTTATAACTTGGCTTCTGAATGTCCAAGAGAGACCAGGTTTGTTTTAGTGTACTCCAATCAACAGCCCCTACAACCACAAAAAGGAATGCAGTCATTAGCACTTATGGTTTGTAAATGGCACCCAGAATTATGTTGCACGAAGCACAATTTCACATCATTCTGGGTCCATTTGTGTGAAAACAAGGTCCAATCAGGCTGAAACATTACAGGAAGGTAGAATCTATTAAGTTGTAAGTGATCTGAACGTTTCATGATGATAGCACTTCCCTAAGGGGGTCAAACCATGTCCCAAAGGTCACCGGATCTGGTGTCTAAAGAAGTAGTCCAGTTACACATTTGTGGGCTTATAACTTGGCTTCTGAATGTCCTAGAGAGATCAGGTTTGTTTTAGTATACTCCAATCAACAGCCCCTACAACCACAAAAAGGAATGGAGTCATTAGCACTTATGGTTTTTAAATGGCACCCAGAATTATGTTGCACGAAGCACAATTTCACATCATTCTGGGTTCATTTGTGTGAAAACAAGGTCCTATCAGGCTGAAACGTTACAGGAAGGTAGAATCTATTGAGTTGTAAGTGATCTGAACGTTTCATGATGATAGCACTTTCCTAAGGGGGTCAAACCATGTCCCAAAGGTCACCGGATCTGGTGTCAATTTAAAGAAGTAGTCCAGTTACACATTTGTGGGCTTATAACTTGGCTTCTGAATGTCCTAGAGAGATCAGGTTTGTTTTAGTGTACTCCAATCAACAGCCCCTACAACCACAAAAAGGAATGGAGTCATTAGCACTTATGGTTTTTAAATGGCACCCAGAATTATGTTGCACGAAGCACAATTTCACATCATTCTGGGTTCATTTGTGTGAAAACAAGGTCCAATCAGGCTGAAACGTTACAGGAAGGTAGAATCTACTGAGTTGTAAGTGATCTGAACGTTTCATGATGATAGCACTTTCCTTAGGGGGTCAAACCATGTCCCAAAGGTCACTGGATCTGGTGTCAATTTAAAGTAGTCCAGTTACACATTTGTGGGCGTATTACTTGGCTTCTGAATGTCCTAGAGAGATCAGGTTTGTTTTAGTGTACTCCAATCAACAGCCCCTACAACCACAAAAGGAATGGAGTCATTAGCACTTATGGTTTGTAAATGGCACCCAGATTTATGTTGCACGAAGCACAATTTCACATCATTCTGGGTCCATTGGGTGAAAACAAGGTCCAATCAGGCTGAAACATTACAGGAAGGTAGAATCTATTAAGTTGTAAGTGATCGGAACGTTTCATGATGATAGCACTTCACTAAGGGGGTCAAACCATGTCCCAAAGGTCACCGGATCTGGTGTCTAAAGAAGTAGTCCAGTTACACATTTGTGGGCTTATAACTTGGCTTCTGAATGTCCTAGAGAGATCAGGTTTGTTTTAGTATACTCCAATCAACAGCCCCTACATCCACAAAAAGGAATGGAGTCATTAGCACTTATGGTTTTTAAATGGCACCCAGAATTATGTTGCACGAAGCACAATTTCACATCATTCTGGGTTCATTTGTGTGGAAACAAGGTCCAATCAGGCTGAAACGTTACAGGAAGGTAGATTCTATTGAGTTGTATGTGATCTGAACGTTTCATGATGATAGCACTTTCCTAAGGGGGTCAAACCATGTCCCAACGGTCACCGGATCTGGTGTCAATTTAAAGAAGTAGTCCAGTTACACATTTGTGGGCTTATAACTTGGCTTCTGAATGTCCTAGAGAGGTCAGGTTTGTTTTAGTGTACTCCAATCAACAGCCCCTACAACCACAAAAAGGAATGGAGTCATTAGCACTTATGGTTTGTAAATGGCACCCAGAATTATGTTGCACGAAGCACAATTTCACATCATTCTGGGTCCATTTGTGTGAAAACAAGGTCCAATCAGGCTGAAACATTACAGGAAGGTAGAATCTATTAAGTTGTAAGTGATCTGAACGTTTCATGATGATAGCACTTCCCTAAGGGGGTCAAACCATGTCCCAAAGGTCACCGGGCCTGGTGTCACTTAAAAGAAGTAGTCCAGTTACACCTTTGTGGGCTTATAACTTGGCTTCTGAATGTCCTAGAGACGCCAGGTTTGTTTTAGTGTACTCCAATCAACAGCCCCTACAACCACAAAAATGAATGGAGTCATTAGCACTTATGGTTTGTAAATGGCACCCAGAATTATGTTGCAGGAAGCATAATTTCACATCATTCTGGGTTCATTTGTGTGAAAACAAGGTCCAATCAGGCTGAAACGTCACAGGAAGGTAGAATCTATTGAGTTGTAAGTGATCTGAACGTTTCATGATGATAGCACTTTCCTAAGGGGGTCAAACCATGTCCCAAAGGTCACCGGATCTGGTGTCAATTTAAAGAAGTAGTCCAGTTACACATTTGTGGGCTTATAACTTGGCTTCTGAATGTCCTAGAGAGATCAGGTTTGTTTTAGTGTACTCCAATCAAAAGCCCCTACAACCACAAAAAGGAATGGAGTCATTAGCACTTATGGTTTTTAAATGGCACCCAGAATAATGTTGCACGAAGCACAATTTCACATCATTCTGGGTTCATTTGTGTGAAAACAAGGTCCAATCAGGCTGAAACGTTACAGGAAGGTAGAATCTATTGAGTTGTAAGTGATCTGAACGTTTCATGATGATAGCACTTTCCTAAGGGGGTCAAACCATGTCCCAAATGTCACCGGATCTGGTGTCAATTTAAAGAAGTAGTCCAGTTACACATTTGTGGGCTTATAACTTGGCTTCTGAATGTCCTAGAGAGGTCAGGTTTGTTTTAATGTACTCCAACCAACAGCCCCTACAACCACAAAGAGGAATGGAGTCATTAGCACTTATGGTTTGTAAATGGCACCCAGAATTATGTTGCACGAAGCACAATTTCACATCATTCTGGGTCCATTTGTGTGAAAACAAGGTCCAATCAGGCTGAAACGTTACAGGAAGGTAGAATCTATTGAGTTGTAAGTGATCTGAACGTTTCAAGATGATCGCAAATTCCTATAGGGGGTGAAACCATGTCCCAAAGGTCACCGGGCCTGGTGTCACTTTAAAGAAGTAGTCCAGTTACATCCCTGTGGGCTTATAACTTGGCTTCTGAATGTCCTAGAGAGATCAGGTTTGTTTTAATGTACTCCAATCAACAGCCCCTACAACCACAAAAAGGAATGGAGTCATTAGCACTTATGGTTTGTAAATGGCACCCAGAATTATGTTGAACGAAGCACAATTTCACATCATTCTGGGTTCATTTGTGTGAAAAAAAGGTCCAATCAGGCAGAAACGTTACAGGAAGGTAGAATCTATTGAGTTGTAAGTGATCTGAACGTTTCATGATGATAGCACTTTCCTAAGGGGGTCAAACCATGTCCCAAAGGTCACCGGATCTGGTGTCACGTTAAAGAAGTAGTCCAGTTACACATTTGTGGGCTTATAACTTGGCCTCTGAATGTCCTAGAGAGATCGGGTTTGTTTTAGTGTACTCCAATCAACAGCCCCTACAACCACAAAAAGGAATGGAGTCATTAGCACTTATGGTTTGTAAATGGCACCCAGAATTATGTTGCACGAAGCACAATTTCACATCATTCTGGGTCCATTTGTGTGAAAACAAGGTCCAATCAGGCTGAAACGTTACAAGAAGGTAGAATCTATTGAGTTGTAAGTGATCTGAACGTTTCATGATGATCGCACATTCCTATAGGGGGTCAAACCATGTCCCAAAGGTCACCGGGCCTGGTGTCACTTTAAAGAAGTAGTCCAGTTACACCTTTGTGGGCTCATAACTTGGCTTCTGAATGTCCTAGAGAGGTCAGGTTTGTTTTAGTGTACTCCAATCAACAGCCCCTACAACCACAAAAAGGAGTGGAGTCATTAGCACTTATGGTTTGTAAATGGCACCCAGAATTATGTTGCACGAAGCACAATTTCACATCATTCTGGGTCCATTTGTGTGAAAACAAGGTCCAATCAGGCTGAAACGTTACAAGAAGGTAGAATCTATTGAGTTGTAAGTGATCTGAACGTTTCATGATGATCGTACATTCCTATAGGGGGTCAAACCATGCCCCAAAGGTCACCGCGCCTGGTGTCACTTTAAAGAAGTAGTCCAGTTACACCTTTGTGGGCTTATAACTTGGCTTCTGAATGTCCTAGAGAGGTCAGGTTTGTTTTATTGTACTCATATCAACAGCCCCTACAACCACAAAAAGGAATGGAGTCATTAGCACTTATGGTTTGTAAATGGCACCCAGAATTATGTGGCACGAAGCACAATTTCACATCATTCTGGGTTCATTTGTGTGAAAACAAGGTCCAGTCAGGCTGAAACGTTACAAGAAGGTAGAATCTATTGAGTTGTAAGTGATCTGAACGTTTCATGATGATCACACATTCCTATAGGGGGTCAAACCATGTCCCAAAGGTCACCGGGCCTGGTGTCACTTTAAAGAAGTCCAGTTACACATTTGTGGGCTTATAACTTGGCTTCTGAATGTCCTAGAGCGATCAGGTTTGTTTTAGTGTACTCCAATCAACAGCCCCTACAACCACAAAAAGGAATGGAGTCATTAGCACTTATGGTTTTTAAATGGCACCCAGAATTATGTTGCACGAAACACAATTTCACATCATTCTGGGTTCATTAGTGTGAAAACAAGGTCCAATCAGGCTGAAACGTTACAGGAAGGTAGAATCTATTGAGTTGTAAGTGATCTGAACGTTTCATGATGATAGTACTTTCCTAAGGGGGTCAAACCATGTCCCAAAGGTCACCGGATCTGGTGTCAATTTAAAGAAGTAGTCCAGTTACACATTTGTGGGCTTATAACTTGGCTTCTGAATGTCCTAGAGAGATCAGGTTTGTTTTAGTGTACTCCAATCAACAGCCCCTACAACCACAAAAAGGAATGGAGTCATTAGCACTTATGGTTTGTAAATGGCACCCAGAATTATGTTGCACGAAGCACGATTTCACATCATTCTAAGTCCATTTGTGTGAAAACAAGGTCCAATCAGGCTGAAACGTTACAAGAAGGTAGAATCTATTGAGTTGTAAGTGATCTGAACGTTTCATGATGATCGCACATTCCTATAGGGGGTCAACCCATGTCCCAAAGGTCACCGGGCCTGGTGTCACTTTAAAGAAGTAGTCCAGTTACACCTTTGTGGGCTTATAACTTGGCTTCTGAATGTCCTAGAGAGGTCAGGTTTGTTTTAGTGTACTCCAATCAACATCCCCTACAACCACAAAAAGGAATGGAGTCATTAGCACTTATGGTTTGTAAATGGCACCCAGAATTATGTTGCACGAAGCACAATTTCACATCATTCTGGGTTCATTTGTGTGAAAACAAGGTCCAATCAAGCTGAAATGTTACAGGAAGGTAGAATCTATTGCGTTGTAAGTGATCTGAACGTTTCATGATGATAGCACTTTCCTAAGGGGGTCAAACCATGTCCCAAAGGTCACCGGATCTGGTGTCAATTTAAAGAAGTAGTCCAGTTACACATTTGTGGGCTTAAACCTTGGCTTCTGAATGTCCTAGAGCGATCAGGTTTGATTTAGTGTACTCCAATTAACAGTCCCTACAACCACAAAAAGGAATGGAGACATTAGCACTTATGGTTTTTAAATGGCACCGAGAATTATGTTGCACGAAGCACAATTTCACATCATTCTGGGTTCATTTTTGTAAAAACAAGGTCCAATCAGGCTGGAACAATACAGGAAGGTAGAATCTATTGAGTTGTAAGTGATCTGAACGTTTCAAGATGATCGCACATTCCTATAGGGGGTCAAACCATGTCCCAAAGGTCACCGGGCCTGGTGTCACTTTAAAGAAGTAGTCCAGTTACACCTTTGTGGGCTTATAACTTGGCTTCTGAATGTCCTAGAGAGGTTAGGTTTGTTTTAGTGTACTCCAATAGAAAGCCCCTACAACCACAAAAAGGAATGGAGTCATTAGCACTTATGGTTTGTAAATGGCACCCAGAATTATGTTGCACGAAGCACAATTTCACATCATTCTGGGTTCATTTGTATGAAAACAAGGTCCAATCAGGCTGAAACGTTACAGGAAGGTAGAATCTATTGAGTTGTAAGTGATCTGAACGTTTCATGATGATAGCACTTTCCTAAGGGGGTCAAACCATGTCCCAAAGGTCACCGGATCTGGTGTCAATTTAAAGAAGTTGTCCAGTTACACATTTGTGGGCTTATAACTTGGCTTCTGAATGTCCTAGAGAGGTTAGGTTTGTTTTAGTGTACTCCAATCAACAGCCCCTACAACCACAAAAAGGAATGGAGTCATTAGCACTTATGGTTTGTAAATGGCACCCAGAATTTTGTTGAGCGAAGCACAATTTCACATCATTCTGGGTTCATTTGTGTGAAAACAAGGTCCAATCAGGCTGAAACGTTACAAGAAGGTAGAATCTATTGAGTTGTAAGTGATCTGAACATTTCACGATGATCGCACATTCCTATAGGGGGTCAAACCATGTCCCAAAGGTCACCGGGCCTGGTAACACTTTAAAGAAGTAGTCCAGTTACACATTTGTGGGCTTATAACTTGGCTTCTGAATGTCCTAGAGTGATCAGGTTTGTTTTAGTGTACTCCAATCAACAGCCCCTACAACCACAAAAAGGAATGGAGTCATTAGCACTTATGATTTTCAAATGGCACCCAGATTTATGTTGCACGAAACACAATTTCACATCATTCTGGGTTCATTTGGGTGAAAACAAGGTCCAATCAGGCTGAAACGTTACAGGAAGGTAGAATCTATTGAGTTGTAAGTGATCTGAACATTTCATGATGATAGCACTTTCCTAAGGGGGTCAAACCATGTCCCAAATGTCACCGGATCTGGTGTCAATTTAAAGAAGTAGTCCAGTTACACATTTGTGGGCTTATAACTTGGCTTCTGAATGTCCTAGAGAGGTCAGGTTTGTTTTAATGTACTCCAATCAACAGCCCCTACAACCACAAAAAGGAATGGAGTCATTAGCACTTATGGTTTGTAAATGGCACCCAGAATTATGTTGCACAAAGCACAAGTTCACATCATTCTGGGTTCATTTGTGTGAAAAAAAGGTCCAATCAGGCAGAAACGTTACAGGAAGGTAGAATCTATTGAGTTGTAAGTGATCTGAACGTTTCATGATGATAGCACTTTACTATAGGGGGTCAAACCATGTCCCAAAGGTCACCGGGCCTGGTGTCACTTTAAAGAAGTAGTCCAGTTACACCTTTGTGGGCTTATAACTTGGCTTCTGAATGTCCTAGAGAGGTCAGGTTTGTTTTAGTGTACTCCAATCAACAGCCCCTACAACCACAAAAAGGAATGGAGTCATTAGCACTTATGGTTTGTAAATGGCACCCAGAATTATGTTGCACGAAGCACAATTTCACATCATTATGGGTCCATTTGTGTGAAAACAAGGTCCAATCAGGCTGAAACGTTACAGGAAGGTAGAATCTATTGAGTTGTAAGTGATCTGAACGTTTCAAGATGATCGCACATTCCTATAGGGGGTAAAACCATGTTCCAAAGGTCACCGGGCCTGGTGTCACTTTAAAGAAGTAGTCCAGTTACATCTCTGTGGGCTTATAACTTGGCTTCTGAATGTCCTAGAGAGATCAGGTTTGTTTTAATGTACTCCAATCAACAGCCCCTACAACCACAAAAAGGAATGGAGTCATTAGCACTTATGGTTTGTAAATGGCACCCAGAATTATGTTGAACGAAGCACAATTTCACATCATTCTGGGTTCATTTGTGTGAAAACAAGGTCCAATCAGGCAGAAACGTTACAGAAAGGTAGAATCTATTGAGTTGTAAGTGATCTGAACGTTATATGATGATAGCACTTTCCTAAGGGGGTCAAACCATGTCCCAAAGGTCACCGGATCTGGTGTCACTTTAAAGAAGTAGTCCAGTTACACATTTGTGGGCTTATAACTTGGCTTCTGAATGTCCTAGAGAGATCAGGTTTGTTTTAGTGTACTCCAATCAACAGCCCCTACAACCACAAAAAGGAATGGAGTCATTAGCACTTATGGTTTGTAAATGGCACCCAGAATTATGTTGCACAAAGCACAAGTTCACATCATTCTGGGTTCATTTGTGTGAAAACAAGGTCCAATCAGGCAGAAACGTTACAGGAAGGTAGAATCTATTGAGTTGTAAGTGATCTGAACGTTTCATGATGATAGCACTTTCCTATAGGGGGTCAAACCATGTCCCAAAGGTCACCGGGCCTGGTGTCACTTTAAAGAAGTAGTCCAGTTACACCTTTGTGGGCTTATAACTTGGCTTCTGAATGTCCTAGAGAGGTCAGGTTTGTTTTAGTGTACTCCAATCAACAGCCCCTACAACCACAAAAAGGAATGGAGTCATTAGCACTTATGGTTTGTAAATGGCACCCAGAATTATGTTGCACGAAGCACAATTTCACATCATTCTGGGTCCATTTGTGTGAAAACAAGGTCCAATCAGGCTAAAACATTACAGGAAGGTAGAATCTATTGAGTTGTAAGTGATCTGAACGTTTCATGATGATAGCACTTTCCTAAGGGGGTCAAACCATGTCCCAAATGTCACCGGATCTGGTGTCAATTTAAAGAAGTAGTCCAGTTACACGTTTGTGGGCTTATAACTTGGCTTCTGAACGTCCTAGAGAGGTCAGGTTTGTTTTAATGTACTCCAATCAACAGCCCCTACAACCACAAAAAGGAATGGAGTCATTAGCACTTATGGTTTGTAAATGGCACCCAGAATTATGTTGCACAAAGCACAAGTTCACATCATTCTGGGTTCATTTGTGTGAAAAAAAGGTCCAATCAGGCAGAAACGTTACAGGAAGGTAGAATCTATTGAGTTGTAAGTGATCTGAACGTTTCATGATGATAGCACTTTACTATAGGGGGTCAAACCATGTCCCAAAGGTCACCGGGCCTGGTGTCACTTTAAAGAAGTAGTCCAGTTACACCTTTGTGGGCTTATAACTTGGCTTCTGAATGTCCTAGAGAGGTCAGGTTTGTTTTAGTGTACTCCAATCAACAGCCCCTACAACCACAAAAAGGAATGGAGTCATTAGCACTTATGGTTTGTAAATGGCACCCAGAATTATGTTGCACGAAGCACAATTTCACATCATTATGGGTCCATTTGTGTGAAAACAAGGTCCAATCAGGCTGAAACGTTACAGGAAGGTAGAATCTATTGAGTTGTAAGTGATCTGAACGTTTCAAGATGATCGCACATTCCTATAGGGGGTAAAACCATGTTCCAAAGGTCACCGGGCCTGGTGTCACTTTAAAGAAGTAGTCCAGTTACATCTCTGTGGGCTTATAACTTGGCTTCTGAATGTCCTAGAGAGATCAGGTTTGTTTTAATGTACTCCAATCAACAGCCCCTACAACCACAAAAAGGAATGGAGTCATTAGCACTTATGGTTTGTAAATGGCACCCAGAATTATGTTGAACGAAGCACAATTTCACATCATTCTGGGTTCATTTGTGTGAAAACAAGGTCCAATCAGGCAGAAACGTTACAGAAAGGTAGAATCTATTGAGTTGTAAGTGATCTGAACGTTATATGATGATAGCACTTTCCTAAGGGGGTCAAACCATGTCCCAAAGGTCACCGGATCTGGTGTCACTTTAAAGAAGTAGTCCAGTTACACATTTGTGGGCTTATAACTTGGCTTCTGAATGTCCTAGAGAGATCAGGTTTGTTTTAGTGTACTCCAATCAACAGCCCCTACAACCACAAAAAGGAATTGAGTCATTAGCACTTATGGTTTGTAAATGGCACCCAGAATAATGTTGCACAAAGCACAAGTTCACATCATTCTGGGTTCATTTGTGTGAAAACAAGGTCCAATCAGGCAGAAACGTTACAGGAAGGTAGAATCTATTGAGTTGTAAGTGATCTGAACGTTTCATGATGATAGCACTTTCCTATAGGGGGTCAAACCATGTCCCAAAGGTCACGGGGCCTGGTGTCACTTTAAAGAAGTAGTCCAGTTACACCTTTGTGGGCTTATAACTTGGCTTCTGAATGTCCTAGAGAGGTCAGGTTTGTTTTAGTGTACTCCAATCAACAGCCCCTACAACCACAAAAAGGAATGGAGTCATTAGCACTTATGGTTTGTAAATGGCACCCAGAATTATGTTGCACGAAGCACAATTTCACATCATTCTGGGTCCATTTGTGTGAAAACAAGGTCCAATCAGGCTAAAACATTACAGGAAGGTAGAATCTATTGAGTTGTAAGTGATCTGAACGTTTCATGATGATAGCACTTTCCTAAGGGGGTCAAACCATGTCCCAAATGTCACCGGATCTGGTGTCAATTTAAAGAAGTAGTCCAGTTACACATTTGTGGGCTTATAACTTGGCTTCTGAATGTCCTAGAGAGGTCAGGTTTGTTTTAATGTACTCCAATCAAGAGCCCCTACAACCACAAAAAGGAATGGAGTCATTAGCACTTATGGTTTGTAAATGGCACCCAGAATTATGTTGCACAAAGCACAAGTTCACATCATTCTGGGTTCATTTGTGTGAAAAAAAAGGTCCAATCAGGCAGAAACGTTACAGGAAGGTAGAATCTATTGAGTTGTAAGTGATCTGAACGTTTCATGATGATAGCACTTTACTATAGGGGGTCAAACCATGTCCCAAAGGTCACCGGGCCTGGTGTCACTTTAAAGAAGTAGTCCAGTTACACCTTTGTGGGCTTATAACTTGGCTTCTGAATGTCCTAGAGAGGTCAGGTTTGTTTTAGTGTACTCCAATCAACAGCCCCTACAACCACAAAAAGGAATGGAGTCATTAGCACTTATGGTTTGTAAATGGCACCCAGAATTATGTTGCACGAAGCACAATTTCACATCATTATGGGTCCATTTGTGTGAAAACAAGGTCCAATCAGGCTGAAACGTTACAGGAAGGTAGAATCTATTGAGTTGTAAGTGATCTGAACGTTTCAAGATGATCGCACATTCCTATAGGGGGTAAAACCATGTTCCAAAGGTCACCGGGCCTGGTGTCACTTTAAAGAAGTAGTCCAGTTACATCTCTGTGGGCTTATAACTTGGCTTCTGAATGTCCTAGAGAGATCAGGTTTGTTTTAATGTACTCCAATCAACAGCCCCTACAACCACAAAAAGGAATGGAGTCATTAGCACTTATGGTTTGTAAATGGCACCCAGAATTATGTTGCACAAAGCACAAGTTCACATCATTCTGGGTTCATTTGTGTGAAAACAAGGTCCAATCAGGCAGAAACGTTACAGGAAGGTAGAATCTATTGAGTTGTAAGTGATCTGAACGTTTCATGATGATAGCACTTTCCTATAGGGGGTCAAACCATGTCCCAAAGGTCACCGGGCCTGGTGTCACTTTAAAGAAGTAGTCCAGTTACACCTTTGTGGGCTTATAACTTGGCTTCTGAATGTCCTAGAGAGGTCAGGTTTGTTTTAGTGTACTCCAATCAACAGCCCCTACAACCACAAAAAGGAATGGAGTCATTAGCACTTATGGTTTGTAAATGGCACCCAGAATTATGTTGCACGAAGCACAATTTCACATCATTCTGGGTCCATTTGTGTGAAAACAAGGTCCAATCAGGCTAAAACATTACAGGAAGGTAGAATCTATTGAGTTGTAAGTGATCTGAACGTTTCATGATGATAGCACTTTCCTAAGGGGGTCAAACCATGTCCCAAATGTCACCGGATCTTGTGTCAATTTAAAGAAGTAGTCCAGTTACACGTTTGTGGGCTTATAACTTGGCTTCTGAACGTCCTAGAGAGGTCAGGTTTGTTTTAATGTACTCCAATCAACAGCCCCTACAACCACAAAAAGGAATGGAGTCATTAGCACTTATGGTTTGTAAATGGCACCCAGAATTATGTTGCACAAAGCACAAGTTCACATCATTCTGGGTTCATTTGTGTGAAAACAAGGTCCAATCAGGCAGAAACGTTACAGGAAGGTAGAATCTATTGAGTTGTAAGTGATCTGAACGTTTCATGATGATAGCACTTTACTATAGGGGGTCAAACCATGTCCCAAAGGTCACCGGGCCTGGTGTCACTTTAAAGAAGTAGTCCAGTTACACCTTTGTGGGCTTATAACTTGGCTTCTGAATGTCCTAGAGAGGTCAGGTTTGTCTTAGTGTGCTCCAATCAACAGCCCCTACAACCACAAAAAGGAATGGAGTCATTAGCACTTATGGTTTGTAAATGGCACACAGAATTATGTTGCACGAAGCACAATTTCACATCATTCTGGGTCCATTTGTGTGAAAACAAGGTCCAATCAGGCTGAAACGTTACAGGAAGGTAGAATCTATTGAGTTGTAAGTGATCTGAACGTTTCAAGATGATCGCACATTCCTAAAGGGGGTAAAACCATGTTCCAAAGGTCACCGGGCCTGGTGTCACTTTAAAGAAGTAGTCCAGTTACATCTCTGTGGGCTAATAACTTGGCTTCTGAATGTCCTAGAGAGATCAGGTTTGTTTTAATGTACTCCAATCAACAGCCCCTACAACCACAAAAAGGAATGGAGTCATTAGCACTTATGGTTTTTAAATGGCACCCAGAATTATGTTGAACGAAGCACAATTTCACATCATTCTGGGTTCATTTGTGTGAAAACAAGGTCCAATCAGGCAGAAACGTTACAGAAAGGTAGAATCTATTGAGTTGTAAGTGATCTGAACGTTATATGATGATAGCACTTTCCTAAGGGGGTCAAACCATGTCCCAAAGGTCACCGGATCTGGTGTCACTTTAAAGAAGTAGTCCAGTTACACATTTGTGGGCTTATAACTTGGCTTCTGAATGTCCTAGAGAGATCAGGTTTGTTTTAGTGTACTCCAATCAACAGCCCCTACAACCACAAAAAGGAAGGGAGTCATTAGCACTTATGGTTTGTAAATGGCACCCAGAATTATGTTGCACAAAGCACAAGTTCACATCATTCTGGGTTCATTTGTGTGAAAACAAGGTCCAATCAGGCAGAAACGTTACAGGAAGGTAGAATCTATTGAGTTGTAAGTGATCTGAACGTTTCATGATGATAGCACTTTCCTATAGGGGGTCAAACCATGTCCCAAAGGTCACCGGGCCTGGTGTCACTTTAAAGAAGTAGTCCAGTTACACCTTTGTGGGCTTATAACTTGGCTTCTGAATGTCCTAGAGAGGTCAGGTTTGTTTTAGTGTACTCCAATCAACAGCCCCTACAACCACAAAAAGGAATGGAGTCATTAGCACTTATGGTTTGTAAATGGCACCCAGAATTATGTTGCACGAAGCACAATTTCACATCATTCTGGGTCCATTTGTGTGAAAACAAGGTCCAATCAGGCTGAAACGTTACAGGAAGGTAGAATCTATTGAGTTGTAAGTGATCTGAACGTTTCAAGATGATCGCACATTCTTATAGGGGGTAAAACCATGTTCCAAAGGTCACCGGGCCTGGTGTCACTTTAAAGAAGTAGTCCAGTTACATCTCTGTGGGCTTATAACTTGGCTTCTGAATGTCCTAGAGAGATCAGGTTTGTTTTAATGTACTCCAATCAACAGCCCCTACAACCACAAAAAGGAATGGAGTCATTAGCACTTATGGTTTGTAAATGGCACCCAGAATTATGTTGCACAAAGCACAAGTTCACATCATTCTGGGTTCATTTGTGTGAAAACAAGGTCCAATCAGGCAGAAACGTTACAGGAAGGTAGAATCTATTGAGTTGTAAGTGATCTGAACGTTTCATGATGATAGCACTTTCCTATAGGGGGTCAAACCATGTTCCAAAGGTCACCGGGCCTGGTGTCACTTTAAAGAAGTAGTCCAGTTACACCTTTGTGGGCTTATAACTTGGCTTCTGAATGTCCTAGAGAGGTCAGGTTTGTTTTAGTGTACTCCAATCAACAGCCCCTACAACCACAAAAAGGAATGGAGTCATTAGCACTTATGGTTTGAAAATGGCACCCTGAATTATGTTGCACGAAGCACAATTTCACATCATTCTGGGTCCATTTGTGTGAAAACAAGGTCCAATCAGGCTGAAACGTTACAGGAAGGTAGAATCTATTGAGTTGTAAGTGATCTGAACGTTTCAAGATGATCGCACATTCCTATAGGGGGTAAAACCATGTTCCAAAGGTCACCGGGCCTGGTGTCACTTTAAAGAAGTAGTCCAGTTACATCTCTGTGGGCTTATAACTTGGCTTCTGAATGTCCTAGAGAGATCAGGTTTGTTTTAATGTACTTCAATCAACAGCCCCTACAACCACAAAAAGGAACGGAGTCATTAGCACTTATGGTTTGTAAATGGCACCCAGAATTATGTTGAACGAAGCACAATTTCACATCATTCTGGGTTCATTTGTGTGAAAACAAGGTCCAATCAGGCAGAAACGTTACAGGAAGGTAGAATCTATTGAGTTGTAAGTGATCTGAACATTTCATGATGATAGCACTTTCCTAAGGGGGTCAAACCATGTCCCAAAGGTCACCGGATCTGGTGTCACTTTAAAGAAGTAGTCCAGTTACACATTTGTGGGCTTATAACTTGGCTTCTGAATGTCCTAGATAGATCAGGTTTGTTTTAGTGTACTCCAATCAACAGCCCCTACAACCACAAAAAGGAATGGAGTCATTAGCACTTATGGTTTGTAAATGGCACCCAGAATTATGTTGCACGAAGCACAATTTCACATCATTCTGGGTCCATTTGTGTGAAAACAAGGTCCAATCAGGCTGAAACATTACAAGAAGGTAAAATCTATTGAGTTGTAAGTGATCTGAACGTTTCATGATGATCACACATTCCTATAGGGGGTCAAACCATGTCCCAAAGGTCACCGGGCCTGGTGTCACTTTAAAGAAGAAGTCCAGTTACACATTTGTGGGCTTATAACTTGGCTTCTGAAAATCCTAGAGCGATCATGTTTGTTTTAGTGTACTCCAATCAACAGCCCCTACAACCACAAAAAGGAATGGAGTCAATAGCACTTATGGTTTTTAAATGGCACCCAGAATTATGTTGCACGAAGCACAATTTCACACCATTCTGGGTTCATTTGTGTGAAAACAAGGTCCAATCAGGCTGAAACGTAACAGGAAGGTAGAATCTATTGAGTTGTAAGTGATCTGAACGTTTCATGATGATAGCACTTTCCTAAGGAGGTCAAACCATGTCCCAAAGGTCACCGGATCTGGTGTCAATTTAAAGAAGTAGTCCAGTTACACATTTGTGGGCTTATAACTTGGCTTCTGAATGTCCTAGAGAGATCATGTTTGTTTTAGTATACTCCAATCAACAGCCCCTACAACCACAAAAAGGAATGGAGTCATTATCACTTATGGTTTTTAAATGGCACCCAGAATTATGTTGCACAAAGCACAACTTCACATCATTCTGGGTTCAATTGTGTGAAAACTAGGTCCAATCAGGCTGAAACGTTACAGGAAGGTAGAATCTATTGAGTTGTAAGTGATCTGAACGTTTCAAGATGATCGCACATTCCTATAGGGGGTAAAACCATGTTCCGAAGGTCACCGGGCCTGGTGTCACTTTAAAGAAGTAGTCCAGTTACATCTCTGTGGGCTTATAACTTGGCTTCTGAATGTCCTAGAGAGATCAGGTTTGTTTTAATGTACTTCAATCAACAGCCCCTACAACCACAAAAAGGAACGGAGTCATTAGCACTTATGGTTTGTAAATGGCACCCAGAATTATGTTGAACGAAGCACAATTTCACATCATTCTGGGTTCATTTGTGTGAAAACAAGGTCCAATCAGGCAGAAACGTTACAGGAAGGTAGAATCTATTGAGTTGTAAGTGATCTGAACATTTCATGATGATAGCACTTTCCTAAGGGGGTCAAACCATGTCCCAAAGGTCACCGGATCTGGTGTCACTTTAAAGAAGTAGTCCAGTTACACATTTGTGGGCTTATAACTTGGCTTCTGAATGTCCTAGATAGATCAGGTTTGTTTTAGTGTACTCCAATCAACAGCCCCTACAACCACAAAAAGGAATGGAGTCATTAGCACTTATGGTTTGTAAATGGCACCCAGAATTACGTTGCACGAAGCACAATTTCACATCATTCTGGGTCCATTTGTGTGAAAACAAGGTCCAATCAGGCTGAAACGTTACAAGAAGGTAGAATCTATTGAGTTGTAAGTGATCTGAACGTTTCATGATGATCACACATTCCTATAGGGGGTCAAACCATGTCCCAAAGGTCACCGGGCCTGGTGTCACTTTAAAGAAGAAGTCCTGTTACACATTTGTGGGCTTATAACTTGGCTTCTGAAAATCCTAGAGCGATCATGTTTGTTTTAGTGTACTCCAATCAACAGCCCCTACAACCACAAAAAGGAATGGAGTCAATAGCACTTATGGTTTTTAAATGGCACCCAGAATTATGTTGCACGAAGCACAATTTCACACCATTCTGGGTTCATTTGTGTGAAAACAAGGTCCAATCAGGCTGAAACGTTACAGGAAGGTAGAATCTATTGAGTTGTAAGTGATCTGAACGTTTCATGATGATAGCACTTTCCTAAGGAGGTCAAACCATGTCCCAAAGGTCACCGGATCTGGTGTCAATTTAAAGAAGTAGTCCAGTTACACATTTGTGGGCTTATAACTTGGCTTCTGAATGTCCTAGAGAGATCATGTTTGTTTTAGTATACTCCAATCAACAGCCCCTACAACCACAAAAAGGAATGGAGTCATTATCACTTATGGTTTTTAAATGGCACCCAGAATTATGTTGCACAAAGCACAACTTCACATCATTCTGGGTTCAATTGTGTGAAAACAAGGTCCAATCAGGCTGAAACGTTACAGGAAGGTAGAATCTATTGAGTTGTAAGTGATCTGAACGTTTCAAGATGATCGCACATTCCTATAGGGGGTAAAACCATGTTCCAAAGGTCACCGGGCCTGGTGTCACTTTAAAGAAGTAGTCCAGTTACATCTCTGTGGGCTTATAACTTGGCTTCTGAATGTCCTAGAGAGATCAGGTTTGTTTTAATGTACTTCAATCAACAGCCCCTACAACCACAAAAAGGAACGGAGTCATTAGCACTTATGGTTTGTAAATGGCACCCAGAATTATGTTCAACGAAGCACAATTTCACATCATTCTGGGTTCATTTGTGTGAAAACAAGGTCCAATCAGGCAGAAACGTTACAGGAAGGTAGAATCTATTGAGTTGTAAGTGATCTGAACATTTCATGATGATAGCACTTTTCTAAGGGGGTCAAACCATGTCCCAAAGGTCACCGGATCTGGTGTCACTTTAAAGAAGTAGTCCAGTTACACATTTGTGGGCTTATAACTTGGCTTCTGAATGTCCTAGATAGATCAGGTTTGTTTTAGTGTACTCCAATCAACAGCCCCTACAACCACAAAAAGGAATGGAGTCATTAGCACTTATGGTTTGTAAATGGCACCCAGAATTATGTTGCACGAAGCACAATTTCACATCATTCTGGGTCCATTTGTGTGAAAACAAGGTCCAATCAGGCTGAAACGTTACAAGAAGGTAGAATCTATTGAGTTGTAAGTGATCTGAACGTTTCATGATGATCACACATTCCTATAGGGGGTCAAACCATGTCCCAAAGGTCACCGGGCCTGGTGTCACTTTAAAGAAGAAGTCCAGTTACACATTTGTGGGCTTATAACTTGGCTTCTGAAAATCCTAGAGCGATCATGTTTGTTTTAGTGTACTCCAATCAACAGCCCCTACAACCACAAAAAGGAATGGAGTCAATAGCACTTATGGTTTTTAAATGGCACCCAGAATTATGTTGCACGAAGCACAATTTCACACCATTCTGGGTTCATTTGTGTGAAAACAAGGTCCAATCAGGCTGAAACGTTACAGGAAGGTAGAATCTATTGAGTTGTAAGTGATCTGAACGTTTCATGATGATAGCACTTTCCTAAGGAGGTCAAACCATGTCCCAAAGGTCACCGGATCTGGTGTCAATTTAAAGAAGTAGTCCAGTTACACATTTGTGGGCTTATAACTTGGCTTCTGAATGTCCTAGAGAGATCATGTTTGTTTTAGTATACTCCAATCAACAGCCCCTACAACCACAAAAAGGAATGGAGTCATTATCACTTATGGTTTTTAAATGGCACCCAGAATTATGTTGCACAAAGCACAACTTCACATCATTCTGGGTTCAATTGTGTGAAAACAAGGTCCAATCAGGCTGAAACGTTACAGGAAGGTCGAATCTATTGAGTTGTAAGTGATCTGAACGTTTCATGATGATAGCACTTTCCTAAGGGGGTCAAACCATGTCCCAAAGGTCACCGGATCTGGTGTCAATTTAAAGAAGTAGTCCAGTTACACATTTGTGGGCTTATAACTTGGCTCCTGAATGTCCTAGAGAGATCAGGTTTGTTTTAGTGTACTCCAATCAAAAGCCCCTACACCCCTACAACCACAAAAAGGAATGGAGTCATTAGCACTTATGGTTTGTAAATGGCACCCAGAATTATGTTGCACGAAGCACAATTTCACATCATTCTGGGTTCATTTGTGTGAAAACAAGGTCCAATCAGGCTGAAACGTTACAGGAAGGTAGAATCTATTGAGTTGTAAGTGATCTGAACGTTTCATGGTGATGGCACTTTCTTGAGGGGGTCAAACCATGTCCCAAAGGTCACCGGATCTGGTGTCAATTTAAAGAAGTAGTCCAGTTACACATTTGTGGGCTTATAACTTGGCTTCTGAATGTCCTAGAGAGATCAGGTTTGTTTTAATGTACTCCAATCAACAGCCCCTACAACCACAAAAAGGAATGGAGTCATTAGCACTTGTTTGTAAATGGCACCCAGAATTATGTTGCACGAAGCACAATTTCACTTCATTCTGGGTCCATTTGTGTGAAAACAAGGTCCAATCAGGCTGAAACGCTACAAGAAGGTAGAATCTGTTGAGTTGTAAGTGATCTGAACGTTTCAAGATGATCGCACATTCCTATAGGGAGTAAAACCATGTCCCAAAGGTCACCGGGCCTGGTGTCACTTTAAAGAAGTAGTCCAGTTACATCTTTGTGGGCTTATAACTTGGCTTCTGAATGTCCTAGAGAGGTTAGGTTTGTTTTAGTGTACTCCAATCAACAGCCCCTACAACCACAAAAAGGAATGGAGTCATTAGCACTTATGGTTTGTAAATGGCACCCAGAATTATGTTGCACGAAGCACAATTTCACATCATTCTGGGTTCATTTGTGTGAAAACAAGGTCCAATCAGGCTGAAACGTTACAAGAAGGTAGAATCTATTTAGTTGTAAGTGATCTGAACGTTTCATGATGATCGCACTTTCCTAAGGGGGTCAAACCATGTCCCAAAGGTCACCGGATCTGGTGTCAATTTAAAGAAGTAGTCCAGTTACACATTTGTGGGCTTATAACTTGGCTTCTGAATGTCCTAGAGAGATCAGGTTTGTTTTAGTGTACTCCAATCAAAAGCCCCTACAACCACAAAAAGGAATGGAGTCATTAGCACTTATTGTTTGTAAATGGCACCCAGAATTATGTTGCACGAAGCACAATTTCACATCATTCTGGGTCCATTTGTGTGAAAACAAGGTCCAATCAGGCTGAAACGCTACAAGAAGGTAGAATCTATTGAGTTGTAAGTGATCTGAACGTTTCATGATGATCGCACATTCCTATAGGGGGTCAAACCATGTCCCAAAGGTCACCGGGCCTGGTGTCACTTTAAAGAAGTAGTCCAGTTACACCTTTGTGGGCTTATAACTTGGCTTCTGAATGTCCTATAGAGGTCAGGTTTGTTTTAGTGTATTCCAATCAACAGCCCCTACAACCAGAAACGGAATGGAGTCATTAGCACTTATGGTTTGTAAATGGCACCCAGAATTATGTTGTACGAAGCACAATTTCACATCATTCTGGGTCCATTTGTGTGAAAACAAGGTCCAATCAGGCTAAAACGTTACAAGAAGGTAGAATCTATTGAGTTGTAAGTGATCTGAACGTTTCATGATGATCGCACATTCCTATAGGGGGTCAAACCATGCCCCAAAGGTCACCGCGCCTGGTGTCACTTTAAAGAAGTAGTCCAGTTACACCTTTGTAGGCTTATAACTTGGCTTCTGAATGTCCTAGAGAGGTCAGGTTTGTTTTATTGTACTCATATCAACAGCCCCTACAACCACAAAAAGGAATGGAGTCATTAGCACTTATGGTTTGTAAATGGCACCCAGAATTATGTGGCACGAAGCACAATTTCACATCATTCTGGGTTCATTTGTGTGAAAACAAGGTCCAATCAGGCTGAAACGTTACAAGAAGGTAGAATCTATTGAGTTGTAAGTGATCTGAACGTTTCATGATGATCACACATTCCTATAGGGGGTCAAACCATGTCCCAAAGGTCACCGGGCCAGGTGTCACTTTAAAGAAGTCCAGTTACACATTTGTGGGCTTATAACTTGGCTTCTGAATGTCCTAGAGCGATCAGGTTTGTTTTAGTGTACTCCAATCAACAGCCCCTACAACCACAAAAAGGAATGGAGTCATTAGCACTTATGGTTTTTAAATGGCACCCAGAATTATGTTGCACGAAGCACAATTTCACATCATTCTGGGTTCATTAGTGTGAAAACAAGGTCCAATCAGGCTGAAACGTTACAGGAAGGTAGAATCTATTGAGTTGTAAGTGATCTGAACATTTCATGATGATAGCACTTTCCTAAGGGGGTCAAACCATGTCCCAAAGGTCACCGGATCTGGTGTCAATTTAAAGAAGTAGTCCAGTTACACATTTGTGGGCTTATAACTTGGCTTCTGAATGTCCTAGAGAGATCAGGCTTGTTAAATTGTACTCCAATCAACAGCCCCTACAACCACAAAAAGGAATGGAGTCATTAGCACTTATGGTTTGTAAATGGCACCCAGAATTATGTTGCACGAAGCACGATTTCACATCATTCTGGGTCCATTTGTGTGAAAACAAGGTCCAATCAGGCTGAAACGTTACAAGAAGGTAGAATCTATTGAGTTGTAAGTGATCTGAACGTTTCATGATGATCGCACATTCCTATAGGGGGTCAAACCATGTTCCAAAGGTCACCGGGCCTGGTGTCACTTTAAAGAAGTAGTCCAGTTACATCTCTGTGGGCTTATAACTTGGCTTCTGATTGTCCTAGAGAGATCAGGTTTGTTTTAATGTACTCCAATCAACAGCCCCTACAACCACAAAAATGAACGGAGTCATTAGCACTTATGGTTTGTAAATGGCACCCAGAATTATGTTGCACGAAGCACAATTTCACATCATTCTGGGTTCATTTGTGTGAAAACAAGGTCCAATCAAGCTGAAATGTTCCAGGAAGGTAGAATCTATTGCGTTGTAAGTGATCTGAACGTTTCATGATGATAGCACTTTCCTAAGGTGGTCAAACCATGTCCCAAAGGTCACCGGATCTGGTGTCAATTTAAAGAAGTAGTCCAGTTACACATTTGTGGGCTTATAACTTGGCTTCTGAATGTCCAAGAGAGATCAGGTTTGTTTTAGTATACTCCAATCAACAGCCCCTACAACCACAAAAAGGAATGGAGTCATTAGCACTTATGCTTTTTAAATGGCACCCAGAATTATGTTGCACGAAGCACAATTTCACATCATTCTGGGTCCATTTGTGTGAAAACAAGGTCCAATCAGGCTGAAACGTTACAGGAAGGTAGAATCTATTGAGTTGTAAGTGATCTGAACGTTTCATGATGATAGCACTTTCCTAAGGGGGTCAAACCATGTCCCAAAGGTCACCGGATCTGGTGTCAATTTAAAGAAGTAGTCCAGTTACACATTTGTGGGCTTAAACCTTGGCTTCTGAATGTCCTAGAGCGATCAGGTTTGTTTTAGTGTACTCCAATCAACAGCCCCTACAACCACAAAAAGGAATGGAGACATTAGCACTTATGGTTTTTAAATGGCACCGAGAATTATGTTGCACGAAGCACAATTTCACATCATTTTGGGTTCATTTTTGTAAAAACAAGGTCCAATCAGGCTGAAACAATACAGGAAGGTAGAATCTATTGAGTTGTAAGTGATCTGAACGTTTCAAGATGATTGCACATTCCTATAGGGGGTCAAACTATTTCCCAAAGGTCACCGGGCCTGGTGTCACTTTAAAGAAGTAGTCCAGTTACACCTTTGTGGGCTTATAACTTGGCTTCTGAATGTCCTAGAGAGGTTAGGTTTGTTTTAGTGTACTCAAATCAACAGCCCCTACAACCACAAAAAGGAATGGAGTCATTAGCACTTTTGGTTTGTAAATGGCACCCAGAATTATGTTGCACGAAGCACAATTTCACATCATTCTGGGTTCATTTGTATGAAAACAAGGTCCAATCAGGCTGAAACGTTACAGGAAGGTAGAATCTATTGAGTTGTAAGTGATCTGAACGTTTCATAATGATAGCACTTTCCTAAGGGGGTCAAACCATGTCCCAAAGGTCACCGGATCTGGTGTCAATTTAAAGAAGTTGTCCAGTTACACATTTGTGGGCTTATAACTTGGCTTCTGAATGTCCTAGAGAGGTTAGGTTTGTTTTAGTGTACTCCAATTAACAGCCCCTACAACCACAAAAAGGAATGGAGTCATTAGCACTTATGGTTTGTAAATGGCACCCAGAATTTTGTTGAGCGAAGCACAATTTCACATCATTCTGGGTTCATTTGTGTGAAAACAAGGTCCAATCAGGCTGAAACGTTACAAGAAGGTAGAATCTATTGAGTTGTAAGTGATCTGAACATTTCATGATGATCGCACATTCCTATAGGGGGTCAAACCATGTCCCAAAGGTCACCGGGCCTGGTGTCACTTTAAAGAAGTAGTCCAGTTACACATTTGTGGGCTTATAACTTGGCTTCTGAATGTCCTAGAGCGATCAGGTTTGTTTTAGTGTACTCCAATCAACAGCCCCTACAACCACAAAAAGGAATGGAGTCATTAGCACTTACGATTTTTAAATGGCACCCAGATTTATGTTGCACGAAACACAATTTCACATCATTCTGGGTTCATTTGGGTGAAAACAAGGTCCAATCAGGCTGAAACGTTACAGGAAGGTAGAATCTATTGAGTTGTAAGTGATCTGAACGTTTCATGATGATAGCACTTTCCTAAGGGGGTCAAACCATGTCCCAAATGTCACCGGATCTGGTGTCAATTTAAAGAAGTTGTCCAGTTACACATTTGTGGGCTTATAACTTGGCTTCTCAATGTCCTAGAGAGGTCAGGTTTGTTTTAATGTACTCCAATCAACAGCCCCTACAACCACAAAAAGGAATGGAGTCATTAGCACTTATGGTTTGTAAATGGCACCCAGAATTATGTTGCACAAAGCACAAGTTCACATCATTCTGGGTTCATTTGTGTGAAAACAAGGTCCAATCAGGCAGAAACGTTACAGGAAGGTAGAATCTATTGAGTTGTAAGTGACCTGAACGTTTCATGATGATAGCACTTTCCTATAGGGGGTCAAACCATGTCCCAAAGGTCACCGGGCCTGGTGTCACTTTAAAGAAGTAGTCCAGTTACACCTTTGTGGGCTTATAACTTGGCTTCTGAATGTCCTAGAGAGGTCAGGTTTGTTTTAGTGTACTCCAATCAACAGCCCCTACAACCACAAAAGGAATGGAGTCATTAGCACTTATGGTTTGTAAATGGCACCCAGAATTATGTTGCACGAAGCACAATTTCACATCATTCTGGGTCCATTTGTGTGAAAACAAGGTCCAATCAGGCTGAAACGTTACAGGAAGGTAGAATCTATTGAGTTGTAAGTGATCTGAACGTTTCAAGATGATCGCACTTTCCTATAGGGGGTAAAACCATGTTCCAAAGGTCACCGGGCCTGATGTCACTTTAAAGAAGTAGTCCAGTTACATCTCTGTGGGCTTATAACTTGGCTTCTGAATGTCCTAGAGAGGTCAGGTTTGTTTTAATGTACTCCAATCAACAGCCCCTACAACCACAAAAAGGAATGGAGTCATTAGCACTTATGGTTTGTAAATGGCACCCAGAATTATGTTGCACAAAGCACAAGTTCACATCATTCTGGGTTCATTTGTGTGAAAACAAGGTCCAATCAGGCAGAAACGTTACAGGAAGGTAGAATCTATTGAGTTGTAAGTGATCTGAACGTTACATGATGATAGCACTTTCCTAAGGGGGTCAAACCATGTCCCAAAGGTCACCGGATCTAAATGTCACTTTAAAGAAGTAGTCCAGTTACAGATTTGTGGGCTTATAACTTGGCTTCTGAATGTCCTAGAGAGATCAGGTTTGTTTTAGTGTACTCCAATCAACAGCTCCTACAACCACAAAAAGGAATGGAGTCATTAGCACTTATGGTTTGTAAATGGCACCCAGAATTATGTTGCACAAAGCACAAGTTCACATCATTCTGGGTTCATTTGTGTGAAAACAAGGTCCAATCAGGCAGAAACGTTACAGGAAGGTAGAATCTATTGAGTTGTAAGTGATCTGAACGTTTCATGATGATAGCACTTTCCTATAGGGGGTCAAACCATGTCCCAAAGGTCACCGGGCCTGGTGTCACTTTAAAGAAGTAGTCCAGTTACACCTTTGTGGGCTTATAACTTGGCTTCTGAATGTCCTAGAGAGGTCAGGTTTGTTTTAGTGTACTCCAATCAACAGCCCCTACAACCACAAAAAGGAATGGAGTCATTAGCACTTATGGTTTGTAAATGGCACCCAGAATTATGTTGCACGAAGCACAATTTCACATCATTCTGGGTCCATTTGTGTGAAAACAAGGTCCAATCAGGCTGAAACGTTACAGGAAGGTAGAATCTATTGAGTTGTAAGTGATCTGAACGTTTCAAGATGATCGCACATTCCTATACGGGGTAAAACCATGTTCCAAAGGTCACCGGGCCTGGTGTCACTTTAAAGAAGTAGTCCAGTTACATCTCTGTGGGCTTATAACTTGGCTTCTGAATGTCCTAGAGAGATCAGGTTTGTTTTAATGTACTCCAAGCAACAGCCCCTACAACCACAAAAAGGAATGGAGTCATTAGCACTTATGGTTTGTAAATGGCACTCAGAATTGTGTTGAACGAAGCACAATTTCACATCATTCTGGGTTCATTTGTGTGAAAACAAGGTCCAATCAGGCAGAAATGTTAAAGGAAGGTAGAATCTATTGAGTTGTAAGTGATCTGAACGTTTCATGATGATAGCACTTTCCTAAGGGGGTCAAACCATGTCCCAAAGGTCACCGGATCTGGTGTCTTTTTAAAGAAGTAGTCCAGTTACACATTTGTGGGCTTATAACTTGGCTTCTGAATGTCCTAGAGAGATCAGGTTTGTTTTAGTGTACTCCAATCAACAGCCCCTACAACCACAAAAAGGAATGGAGTCATTAGCACTTATGGTTTGTAAATGGCACCCAGAATTATGTTGCACAAAGCACAAGTTCACATCATTCTGGGTTCATTTGTGTGAAAACAAGGTCCAATCAGGCTGAAACGTTACAGGAAGGTAGAATCTATTGAGTTGTAAGTGATCTGAACGTTTCAAGATGATCGCACATTCCTGTAGGGGGTAAAACCATGTTCCAAAGGTCACCGGGCCTGGTGTCACTTTAAAGAAGTAGTCCAGTTACATCTCTGTGGGCTTATAACTTGGCTTCTGATTGTCCTAGAGAGATCAGGTTTGTTTTAATGTACTCCAATCAACAGCCCCTACAACCACAAAAATGAACGGAGTCATTAGCACTTATGGTTTGTAAATGGCACCCAGAATTATGTTGCACGAAGCACAATTTCACATCATTCTGGGTCCATTTGTGTGAAAACAAGGTCCAATCAGGCTGAAATGTTACAAGAAGGTAGAATCTATTGAGTTGTAAGTGATCTGAACGTTTCATGATGATCACACATTCCTATAGGGGGTCAAACCATGTCCCAAAGGTCACCGGGCCTGGTGTCACTTTAAAGAAGAAGTCCAGTTACACATTTGTGGGCTTATAACTTGGCTTCTGAATGTCCTAGAGCGATCAGGTTTGTTTTAGTGTACTCCAATCAACAGCCCCTACAACCACAAAAAGGAATGGAGTCATTAGCACTTATGGTTTTTAAATGGCACCCAGAATTATGTTGCACGAAGCACAATTTCACATCATTCTGGGTTCATTTGTGTGAAAACAAGGTCCAATCAGGCTGAAACGTTACAGGAAGGTAGAATCTATTGAGTTGTAAGTGATCTGAACGTTTCATGATGATAGCACTTTCCTAAGGAGGTCAAACCATGTCCCAAAGGTCACTGGATCTGGTGTCAATTTAAAGAAGTAGTCCAGTTACACAATTGTGGGCTTATAACTTGGCTTCTGAATGTCCTAGAGAGATCAGGTTTGTTTTAGTATACTCCAATCAACAGCCCCTACAACCACAAAAAGGAATGGCGTCATTAGCACTTATGGTTTTTAAATGGCACCCAGAATTATGTTGCACGAAGCACAATTTCACATCATTCTGGGTTCAATTGTGTGAAAACAAGGTCCAATCAGGCTGAAACGTTACAGGAAGGTCGAATCTATTGAGTTGTAAGTGATCTGAACGTTTCATGATGATAGCACTTTCCTAAGGGGGTCAAACCATGTCCCAAAGGTCACCGAATCTGGTGTCAATTTAAAGAAGTAGTCCAGTTACACATTTGTGGGCTTATAACTTGGCTTCTGAATGTCCTAGAGAGATCAGGTTTGTTTTAGTGTACTCCAATCAACAGCCCCTACAACCACAAAAAGGAATGGAGTCATTAGCACTTATGGTTTGTAAATGGCACCCAGAATTATGTTGCACGAAGCACAATTTCACATCATTCTGGGTTCATTTGTGTGAAAACAAGGTCCAGTCAGGCTGAAACGTTACAGGAAGGTAGAATCTATTGAGTTGTAAGTGATCTGAACGTTTCATGATGATAGCACTTTCCTAAGGGGGTCAAACCATGTCCCAAAGGTCACCGGATCTGGTGTCAATTTAAAGAAGTAGTCCAGTTACACATTTGTGGGCTTATAACTTGGCTTCTGAATGTCCTAGAGAGATCAGGTTTGTTTTAGTGTACTCCAATCAAAAGCCCATACAACCACAAAAAGGAATGGAGTCATTAGCACTTATGGTTTGTAAATGGCACCCAGAATTATGTTGCACGAAGCACAATTTCACATCATTCTGGGTTCATTTGTGTGAAAACAAGGTCCAATCAGGCTGAAACGTTACAGGAAGGTAGAATCTATTGAGTTGTAAGTGATCTGAACGTTTCATGGTGATAGCACTTTCCTAAGGGGGTCAAACCATGTCCCAAAGGTCACCGGATCTGATGTCAATTTAAAGAAGTAGTCCAGTTACACATTTGTGGGCTTATAACTTGGCTTCTGAATGTCCTAGAGAGATCAGGTTTGTTTTAGTATACTCCAATCAACAGCCCCTACAACCACAAAAAGGAATGGAGTCATTAGCACTTATGGTTTTTAAATGGCACCCAGAATTATGTTGCACAAAGCACAATTTCATATCATTCTGGGTTCATTTGTGTGAAAACAAGGTCCAATCAGGCTGAAACGTTACAGGAAGGTAGAATCTATTGAGTTGTAAGTGATCTGAACGTTTTATGATGATAGCACTTTCGTAAGGGGTTCAAACCATGTCCCAAAGGTCACCGGATCTGGTGTCAATTTAAAGAAGTAGTCCAGTTACACATTTGTGGGCTTATAACTTGGCTTCTGAATGTCCTAGAGAGATCAGGTTTGTTTTAATGTACTCCAATCAACAGCCCCTACAACCACAAAAAGGAATGGAGTCATTAGCACTTGTGGTTTGTAAATGGAAACCCGAATTATGTTGCACGAAGCACAATTTCACTTCATTCTGGGTCCATTTGTGTGAAAACAAGGTCCAATCAGGCTGAAACGCTACAAGAAGGTAGAATCTATTGAGTTGTAAGTGATCTGAACGTTTCATGATGATCGCACATTCCTATAGGGGGTCAAACCATGTCCCAAAGGTCACCGGGCCTGGTGTAACTTTAAAGAAGTAGTCCAGTTACACCTTTGTGGGCTTATAACTTGGCTTCTGAATGTCCTAGAGAGGTCAGGTTTGTTTTAGTGTATTCCAATCAACAGCCCCTACAACCACAAAAAGGAATGGAGTCATTAGCACTTATGGTTTGTAAATGGCACCCAGAATTATGTTGAACGAAGCACAATTTCACATCATTCAGGGTTCATTTGTGTGAAAACAAGGTCCAATCAGGCTGAAACGTTACAGGAAGGTAGAATCTATTGAGTTGTAAGTGATCTGAACGTTTCATGATGATAGCACTTTCCTAAGGAGGTCAAACCATGTCCCAAAGGTCACCGGATCTGGTGTCAATTTAAATAAGTAGTCCAGTTACACATTTGTGGGCTTATAACTTGGCTTCTGAATGTCTTAGAGAGATCAGGTTTGTTTTAGTATACTCCAATCAACAGCCCATACAACCACAAAAAGGAATGGAGTCATTAGCGCTTATGCTTTTTAAATGGCACCCAGAATTATGTTGCACGAAGCACAATTTCACATCATTCTGGGTTCATTTGTGTGAAAACAAGGTCCAATCAGGCTGAAACGTTACAGGAAGGTAGAATCTATTGAGTTGTAAGCGATCTGAACGTTTCATGATGATAGCACTTTCCTAAGGGGGTCAAACCATGTCCCAAAGGTCACCGGATCTGGTGTCAATTTAAAGAAGTAGTCCAGTTACACATTTGTGGGCTTATAACTTGGCTTCTGAATGTCCTAGAGAGATCAGGTTTGTTTTAGTGTACTCCAATCAAAAGCCCCTACAACCACAAAAAGGAATGGAGTCATTAGCACTTATGGTTTGTAAATGGCACCCAGAATTATGTTGCACGAAGCACAATTTCACATCATTCTTGGTTCATTTGTGTGAAAACAAGGTCCAATCAGGCTGAAACGTTACAGGAAGGTAAAATCTATTGAGTTGTAAGTGATCTGAACGTTTCATGATGATAGGACTTTCCTAAGGGGGTCAAACCATTTCCGAAAGGTCACCGGATCTGGTGTCAATTTAAAGAAGTAGTCCAGTTACACATTTGTGGGCTTATAACTTGGCTTCTGAATGTCCTAGAGAGATCAGGTTTGTTTTAGTGTACTCCATTCAAAAGCCCCTACAACCACAAAAAGGAATGGAGTCATTAGCACTTATGGTTTATAAATGGCACCCAGAATTATGTTGCACGAAGCACAATTTCACATCATTCTGGGTTCATTTGTGTGAAAACAAGGTCCAATCAGGCTGAAACGTTACAGGAAGGTATAATCTATTGAGTTGTAAGTGATCTGAACGTTTCATGGTGATAGCACTTTCCTAAGGGGGTCAAACCATGTCCCAAATGTCACCAGATCTGGTTCAATTTAAAGAAGTAGTCCAGTTACACATTTGTGGGCTTATAACTTGGCTTATGAATGTCCTAGAGCGATCAGGTTTGTTTTAGTGTACTCCAATCAACAGCCCCTACAACCACAAAAAGGAATGGAGTCATTAGCACTTATGGTTTTTAAATGGCACCCAGAATTATGTTGCACGAAGCACAATTTCACATCATTCTGGGTTCATTTGTGTGAAAACAAGGTCCAATCAGGCTGAAACGTTACAGGAAGGTAGAATCTATTGAGTTGTAAGTGATCTGAACGTTTCATGATGATAGCACTTTCCTAAGGAGGTCAAACCATGTCCCAAAGGTCACCGGATCTGGTGTCAATTTAAAGAAGTAGTCCAGTTACACAATTGTGGGCTTATAACTTGGCTTCTGAATGTCCTAGAGAGATCAGGTTTGTTTTAGTATACTCCAATCAACAGCCCCTACAACCACAAAAAGGAATGGCGTCATTAGCACTTATGGTTTTTAAATGGCACCCAGAATTATGTTGCACGAAGCACAATTTCACATCATTCTGGGTTCAATTGTGTGAAAACAAGGTCCAATCAGGCTGAAACGTTACAGGAAGGTCGAATCTATTGAGTTGTAAGTGATCTGAACGTTTCATGATGATAGCACTTTCCTAAGGGGGTCAAACCATGTCCCAAAGGTCACCGAATCTGGTGTCAATTTAAAGAAGTAGTCCAGTTACACATTTGTGGGCTTATAACTTGGCTTCTGAATGTCCTAGAGAGATCAGGTTTGTTTTAGTGTACTCCAATCAACAGCCCCTACAACCACAAAAAGGAATGGAGTCATTAGCACTTATGGTTTGTAAATGGCACCCAGAATTATGTTGCACGAAGCACAATTTCACATCATTCTGGGTTCATTTGTGTGAAAACAAGGTCCAGTCAGGCTGAAACGTTACAGGAAGGTAGAATCTATTGAGTTGTAAGTGATCTGAACGTTTCATGATGATAGCACTTTCCTAAGGGGGTCAAACCATGTCCCAAAGGTCACCGGATCTGGTGTCAATTTAAAGAAGTAGTCCAGTTACACATTTGTGGGCTTATAACTTGGCTTCTGAATGTCCTAGAGAGATCAGGTTTGTTTTAGTGTACTCCAATCAAAAGCCCATACAACCACAAAAAGGAATGGAGTCATTAGCACTTATGGTTTGTAAATGGCACCCAGAATTATGTTGCACGAAGCACAATTTCACATCATTCTGGGTTCATTTGTGTGAAAACAAGGTCCAATCAGGCTGAAACGTTACAGGAAGGTAGAATCTATTGAGTTGTAAGTGATCTGAACGTTTCATGGTGATAGCACTTTCCTAAGGGGGTCAAACCATGTCCCAAAGGTCACCGGATCTGGTGTCAATTTAAAGAAGTAGTCCAGTTACACATTTGTGGGCTTATAACTTGGCTTCTGAATGTCCTAGAGAGATCAGGTTTGTTTTAGTATACTCCAATCAACAGCCCCTACAACCACAAAAAGGAATGGAGTCATTAGCACTTGTGGTTTGTAAATGGAAACCCGAATTATGTTGCACGAAGCACAATTTCACTTCATTCTGGGTCCATTTGTGTGAAAACAAGGTCCAATCAGGCTGAAACGCTACAAGAAGGTAGAATCTATTGAGTTGTAAGTGATCTGAACGTTTCATGATGATCGCACATTCCTATAGGGGGTCAAACCATGTCCCAAAGGTCACCGGGCCTGGTGTAACTTTAAAGAAGTAGTCCAGTTACACCTTTGTGGGCTTATAACTTGGCTTCTGAATGTCCTAGAGAGGTCAGGTTTGTTTTAGTGTATTCCAATCAACAGCCCCTACAACCACAAAAAGGAATGGAGTCATTAGCACTTATGGTTTGTAAATGGCACCCAGAATTATGTTGCACGAAGCACAATTTCACATCATTCAGGGTTCATTTGTGTGAAAACAAGGTCCAATCAGGCTGAAACGTTACAGGAAGGTAGAATCTATTGAGTTGTAAGTGATCTGAACGTTTCATGATGATAGCACTTTCCTAAGGAGGTCAAACCATGTCCCAAAGGTCACCGGATCTGGTGTCAATTTAAATAAGTAGTCCAGTTACACATTTGTGGGCTTATAACTTGGCTTCTGAATGTCTTAGAGAGATCAGGTTTGTTTTAGTATACTCCAATCAACAGCCCATACAACCACAAAAAGGAATGGAGTCATTAGCGCTTATGCTTTTTAAATGGCACCCAGAATTATGTTGCACGAAGCACAATTTCACATCATTCTGGGTTCATTTGTGTGAAAACAAGGTCCAATCAGGCTGAAACGTTACAGGAAGGTATAATCTATTGAGTTGTAAGCGATCTGAACGCTTCATGATGATAGCACTTTCCTAAGGGGGTCAAACCATGTCCCAAAGGTCACCGGATCTGGTGTCAATTTAAAGAAGTAGTCCAGTTACACATTTGTGGGCTTATAACTTGGCTTCTGAATGTCCTAGAGAGATCAGGTTTGTTTTAGTGTACTCCAATCAAAAGCCCCTACAACCACAAAAAGGAATGGAGTCATTAGCACTTATGGTTTGTAAATGGCACCCAGAATTATGTTGCACGAAGCACAATTTCACATCATTCTGGGTTCATTTGTGTGAAAACAAGGTCCAATCAGGCTGAAACGTTACAGGAAGGTAGAATCTATTGAGTTGTAAGCGATCTGAACGTTTCATGATGATAGCACTTTCCTAAGGGGGTCAAACCATGTCCCAAAGGTCACCGGATCTGGTGTCAATTTAAAGAAGTAGTCCAGTTACACATTTGTGGGCTTATAACTTGGCTTCTGAATATCCTAGAGAGATCAGGTTTGTTTTAGTGTACTCCAATCAAAAGCCCCTACAACCACAAAAAGGAATGGAGTCATTAGCACTTATGGTTTGTAAATGGCACCCAGAATTATGTTGCACGAAGCACAATTTCGCATCATTCTTGGTTCATTTGTGTGAAAACAAGGTCCAATCAGGCTGAAACGTTACAGGAAGGTAAAATCTATTGAGTTGTAAGTGATCTGAACGTTTCATGATGATAGGACTTTCCTAAGGGGGTCAAACCATTTCCGAAAGGTCACCGGATCTGGTGTCAATTTAAAGAAGTAGTCCAGTTACACATTTGTGGGCTTATAACTTGGCTTCTGAATGTCCTAGAGAGATCAGGTTTGTTTTAGTGTACTCCATTCAAAAGCCCCTACAACCACAAAAAGGAATGGAGTCATTAGCACTTATGGTTTATAAATGGCACCCAGAATTATGTTGCACGAAGCACAATTTCACATCATTCTGGGTTCATTTGTGTGAAAACAAGGTCCAATCAGGCTGAAACGTTACAGGAAGGTATAATCTATTGAGTTGTAAGTGATCTGAACGTTTCATGGTGATAGCACTTTCCTAAGGGGGTCAAACCATGTCCCAAATGTCACCAGATCTGGTTCAATTTAAAGAAGTAGTCCAGTTACACATTTGTGGGCTTATAACTTGGCTTCTGAATGTCCTAGCGAGATCAGGTTTGTTTTAGTATACTCCAATCAATAGCCCCTACAACCACAAAAAGGAATGGAGTCATTAGCACTTATGATTTTTAAATGGCACCCAGAATTATGTTGCACGAAGCACAATTTCATATCATTCTGTGATTATTTGTGTGAAAACAAGGTCCAATCAGGCTGAAATGTTACAGGAAGGTAGAATCTATTGAGTTGTAAGTGATCTGAACTTTTCATGATGATAGCACTTTCGTAAGGGGGTCAAACCATGTCCCAAAGGTCACCGGATCTGGTGTCAATTTAAAGAAGTAGTCCAGTTACACATTTGTGGGCTTATAACTTGGCTTCTGAATGTCCTAGAGAGATCAGGTTTGTTTTAGTATACTCCAATCAACAGCCCCTACAACCACAAAAAGGAATGGAGTCATTAGCACTTATGGTTTTTAAATGGCACCCAGAATTATGTTGCACGAAGCACAATTTCACATCATTCTGGGTTCATTTGTGTGAAAACAACGTCCAATCAGGCTGAAACATTACAGGAAGGTAGAATCTATTGAGTTGTAAGTGATCTGAACGTTTCATGATGATAGCACTTTCCTAAGGAGGTCAAACCATGTCCCAAAGGTCACCGGATCTGGTGTCAATTTAAATAAGTAGTCCAGTTACACATTTGTGGGCTTATAACTTGGCTTCTGAATGTCTTAGAGAGATCAGGTTTGTTTTAGTGTACTCCAATCAACAGCCCATACAACCACAAAAAGGAATGGAGTCATTAGCACTTATGCTTTTTAAATGGCACCCAGAATTATGTTGCACGAAGCACAATTTCACATCATTCTGGGTTCATTTGTGTGAAAACAAGGTCCAATCAGGCTGAAACGTTACAGGAAGGTAGAATCTATTGAGTTGTAAGGGATCTGAACGTTTCATGATGATAGCACTTTCCTAAGGGGGTCAAACCATGTCCCAAAGGTCACCGGATCTGGTGTCAATTTAAAGAAGTAGTCCAGTTACACATTTGTGGGCTTATAACTTGGCTTCTGAATGTCCTAGAGAGATCAGGTTTGTTTTAGTGTACTCCAATCAAAAGCCCCTACAACCACAAAAAGGAATGGAGTCATTAGCACTTATGGTTTGTAAATGGCACCCAGAATTATGTTGCACGAAGCACAATTTCACATCATTCTTGGTTCATTTGTGTGAAAACAAGGTCCAATCAGGCTGAAACGTTACAGGAAGGTAAAATCTATTGAGTTGTAAGTGATCTGAACGTTTCATGATGATAGGACTTTCCTAAGGGGGTCAAACCATTTCCGAAAGGTCACCGGATCTGGTGTCAATTTAAAGAAGTAGTCCAGTTACACATTTGTGGGCTTATAACTTGGCTTCTGAATGTCCTAGAGAGATCAGGTTTGTTTTAGTGTACTCCAATCAAAAGCCCCTACAACCACAAAAAGGAATGGAGTCATTAGCACTTATTGTTTGTAAATGGCACCCAGAATTATGTTGCACGAAGCACAATTTCACATCATTCTGGGTCCATTTGTGTGAAAACAAGGTCCAATCAGGCTGAAACGTTACAGGAAGGTAGCATCTATTGAGTTGTAAGTGATCTGAAAGTTTCATGATGATCGCACTTTCCTAAGGAGGTCAAACCATGTCCCAAAGGTCACCGGATCTGGTGTCAATTTAAAGAAGTAGTCCAGTTACACATTTGTGGGCTTATAACTTGGCTTCTGAATGTCCTAGAGAGATCAGGTTTGTTTTAGTATACTCCAATCAACAGCCCCTACAACCACAAAAAGGAATGGAGTCATTAGCACTTATGCTTTTTAAATGGCACCCAGAATTATGTGGCACGAAGCACAATTTCACATCATTCTGGGTTCATTTGTGTGAAAACAAGGTCCAATCAGGCTGAAACGTTACAGGAAGGTAGAATCTATTGAGTTGTAAGTGATCTGAACGTTTCATGATGATAGCACTTTCCTAAGGGGGTCAAACCATGTCCCAAAGGTCACCGGATCTGGTGTCAATTTAAAGAAGTAGTCCAGTTAGACATTTGTGGGCTTATAACTTGGCTTCTGAATGTCCTAGAGAGATCAGGTTTGTTTTAGTGTACTCCAATCAAAAGCCCCTACAACCACAAAAAGGAATGGAGTCATTAGCACTTATGGTTTGTAAATGGCACCCAGAATTATGTTGCACGAAGCACAATTTCACATCATTCTGGGTTCATTTGTGTGAAAACAAGGTCCAATCAGGCTGAAACGTTACAGGAAGGTAGAATCTATTGAGTTGTAAGTGATCTGAACGTTTCATGGTGATAGCACTTTCCTAAGGGGGTCAAACCATGTCCCAAAGGTCACCGGATCTGGTGTCAATTTAAAGAAGTAGTCCAGTTACACATTTGTGGGCAAATAACTTGGCTTCTGAATGTCCGAGAGAGATCAGGTTTGTTTTAGTATACTCCAATCAACAGCCCCTACAACCACAAAAAGGAATGGAGTCATTAGCACTTATGGTTTTTAAATGGCACCCAGAATTATGTTGCACGAAGCACAATTTCACATCATTCTGGGTTCATTTGTGTGAAAACAAGGTCCAATCAGGCTGAAACGTTACAGGAAGGTAGAATCTATTGAGTTGTAAGTGATCTGAACGTTTCATGATGATAGCACTTTCGTAAGGGGGTCAAACCATGTCCCAAAGGTCACCGGATCTGGTGTCAATTTAAAGAAGTAGTCCAGTTACACATTTGTGGGCTTATAACTTGGCTTCTGAATGTCCTAGAGAGATCAGGTTTGTTTTAGTGTACTCCAATCAAAAGCCCCTACAACCACAAAAAGGAATGGAGTCATTAGCACTTATGGTTTGTAAATGGCACCCAGAATTATGTTGCACGAAGCACAATTTCACATCATTCTGGGTTCATTTGTGTGAAAACAAGGTCCAATCAGGCTGAAACGTTACAGAAAGGTAGAATCTATTGAGTTGTAAGTGATCTGAACGTTTCATGGTGATAGCACTTTCCTAAGGGGGTCAAACCATGTCCCAAAGGTCACCGGATCTGGTGTCAATTTAAAGAAGTAGTCCAGTTACACATTTGTGGGCAAATAACTTGGCTTCTGAATGTCCTAGAGAGATCAGGTTTGTTTTAGTATACTCCAATCAACAGCCCCTACAACCACAAAAAGGAATGGAGTCATTAGCACTTATGGTTTTTAAATGGCACCCAGAATTATGTTGCACGAAGCACAATTTCACATCATTCTGGGTTCATTTGTGTGAAAACAAGGTCCAATCAGGCTGAAACGTTACAGGAAGGTAGAATCTATTGAGTTGTAAGTGATCTGAACGTTTCATGATGATAGCACTTTCGTAAGGGGGTCAAACCATGTCCCAAAGGTCACCGGATCTGGTGTCAATTTAAAGAAGTAGTCCAGTTACACATTTGTGGGCTTATAACTTGGCTTCTGAATGTCCTAGAGAGATCAGGTTTGTTTTAATGTACTCCAATCAACAGCCCCTACAACCACAAAAAGGAATGGAGTCATTAGCACTTATGATTTGTAAATGGCACCCAGAAATATGTTGCACGAAGCACAATTTCACATCATTCTGGGTTCATTTGTGTGAAAACAAGGTCCAATCAGGCTGAAATGTTACAGGAAGGTAGAATCTATTGAGTTGTAAGTGATCTGAACGTTTCATGATGATAGCACTTTCCTAAGGGGGTCAAACCATGTCCCAAATGTCACCGGATCTGGTGTCAATTTAAAGAAGTAGTCCAGTTACACATTTGTGGGCTTATAACTTGGCTTCTGAATGTCCTAGAGAGATCAGGTTTGTTTTAGTGTACTCCAATCAACAGCCCCTACAACCACAAAAAGGAATGGAGTCATTAGCACTTATGGTTTGTAAATGGCACCCAGAATTATGTTGCACGAAGCACAATTTCACTTCATTCTGGGTCCATTTGTGTGAAAACAAGGTCCAATCAGGCTGAAACGCTACAAGAAGTTAGGATCTATTGAGTTGTAAGTGATCTGAACGTTTCAAGATGATCGTACATTCCTATAGGGGGTCAAACCATGTCCCAAAGGTCACCGGGCCTGGTGTCACTTTAAAGAAGTAGTCCAGTTACATCTTTGTGGGCTTATAACTTGGCTTCTGAATGTCCTAGACAGGTTAGGTTTGTTTTAGTGTACTCCAATCAACAGCCCCTACAACCACAAAAAGGAATGGAGTCATTAGCACTTATGGTTTGTAAATGGCACCCAGAATTATGTTGCACGAAGCAGAATTTCACATCATTCTGGGTCCATTTGTGTGAAAACAAGGTCCAATCAGGCTGAAATGTTACAGGAAGGTAGAATCTATTGAGTTGTAAGTGATCTGAACGTTTCATGATGATAGCACTTTCCTAAGGGGGTCAAACCATGTCCCAAATGTCACCGGATCTGGTGTCAATTTAAAGAAGTAGTTCAGTTACACATTTGTGGGCTTATAACTTGGCTTCTGAATGTCCTAGAGAGATCAGGTTTGTTTTAGTGTACTCCAATCAATAGCCTCTACAACCACAAAAAGGAATGGAGTCATTAGCACTTATGGTTTGTAAATGGCACCCAGAATTATGTTGCACGAAGCACAATTTCACTTCATTCTGGGTCCATTTGTGTGAAAACAAGGTCCAATCAGGCTGAAACGCTACAAGAACGTAGAATCTATTGAGTTGTAAGTGATCTGAACGTTTCAAGATGATCGTACATTCCTATAGGGGGTCAAACCATGTCCCAAAGGTCACCGGGCCTGGTGTCACTTTAAAGAAGTAGTCCAGTTACATCTTTGTGGGCTTATAACTTGGCTTCTGAATGTCCTAGACAGGTTAGGTTTGTTTTAGTGTACTCCAATCAACAGCCCCTACAACCACAAAAAGGAATGGAGTCATTAGCACTTATGGTTTGTAAATGGCACCCAGAATTATGTTGCACGAAGCACAATTTCACATCATTCTGGGTTCATTTGTGTGAAAACATGGTCCAATCAGGCTGAAACGTTACAAGAAGGTAGAATCTATTGAGTTGTAAGTGATCTGAACGTTTCATGATGATCGCACATTCCTATAGGGGGTGAAACCATGTCCCAAAGGTCACCGGGCCTGGTGTCCCTTTAAAGAAGTAGTCCAGTTACACATTTGTGGGCTTATAACTTGGCTTCTGAATGTCCTAGAGAGATCAGGTTTGTTTTAGTATACTCCAATCAACAGCCCCTACAACCACAAAAAGGAATGGAGTCATTAGCACTTATGGTTTTTAAATTGCACCCAGAATTATGTGTCACGAAGCACAATTTCACATCATTCTGGGTTCATTTGTGTGAAAACAATGTCCAATCAGGCTGAAACGCTACAAGAAGGTAGAATCTATTGAGTTGTAAGTGATCTCAACGTTTCATGATGATCGCACATTCCTATAGGGGGTCAAACCATGTCCCAAAGGTCACCGGGCCTGGTGTTACTTTAAAGAAGTAGTCCAGTTACACCTTTGCGGGCTTATAACTTGGCTTCTGAATGTCCTAGCGAGGTCAGGTTTGTTTTAGTGTATTCTAATCAACAGCCCCTACAACCACAAAAAGGAATGGAGTCATTAGCACTTATGGTTTGTAAATGGCACCCAGAATTATGTTGCATGAAGCACAATTTCACATCATTCTGGGTTCATTTGTGTGAAAACAAGGTCCAATCAGGCTGAAACGTTACAGGAAGGTAGAATCTATTGAGTTGTAAGTGATCTGAACGTTTCATGATGATAGCACTTTCCTAAGGAGGTCAAACCATGTCCCAAAGGTCACCGGATCTGGTGTCAATTTAAAGAAGTAGTCCAGTTACACATTTGTGGGCTTATAACTTGGCTTCTGAATGTCCTAGAGAGATCAGGTTTGTTTTAGTGTACTCCAATCAAAAGCCCCTACAACCACAAAAAGGAATGGAGTAATTAGCACTTATGGTTTGTAAATGGCACCCAGAATTATGTTGCACGAAGCACAATTTCACATCATTCTGGGTCCATTTGTGTGAAAACAAGGTCCAATCAGGCTGAAACGCTACAAGAAGGTAGAATCTATTGAGTTGTAAGTGATCTGAAATTTTCAAGATGATAGCACATTCCTATAGGGGGTAAAACCATGTCCCAAAGGTCACCGGGCCTGGTGTCACTTTAAAGAAGTAGTCCAGTTACACCTTTGTGGGCTTATAACTTGGCTTCTGAATATCCTAGAGAGGTTAGGTTTGTTTTAGTGTACTCCAATCAACAGCCCCTACAACCACAAAAAGGAATGGAGTCATTAGCACTTATGGTTTGTAAATGGCACCCAGAATTATGTTGCACGAAGCACAATTTCACATCATTCTGGGTTCATTTGTGTGAAAACAAGGTCCAATCAGGCTGAAACGTTACAGGAAGGTAGAATCTATTGAGTTGTAAGTGATCTGAACGTTTCATGATGATAGCACTTTCCTAAGGGGGTCAAACCATGTCCCAAAGGTCACCAGATCTGTTGTCAATTTAAAGAAGTAGTCCAGTTACACATTTGTGGGCTTATAACTTGGCTTCTGAATGTCCTAGAGAGATCAGGTTTGTTTTGGTATACTCCAATCAACAGCCCCTACAACCACAAAAAGGAATGGAGTCATTAGCACTTATGGTTTGTAAATGGCACCCAGAATTATGTTGCATGAAGCACAGTTTCACCTCATTCTGGGTTCATTTGTGTGAAAACAAGGTCCAATCAGGCTGAAACGTTACAGGAAGGTAGAATCTATTGAGTTGTAAGTGATCTGAACGTTTAATGATGATAGCACTTTCCTAAGGGGGTCAAACCATGTCCCAAAGGTCACCAGATCTGTTGTCAATTTAAAGAAGTAGTCCAGTTACACATTTGTGGGCTTATAACTTGGCTTCTGAATGTCCTAGAGAGATCAGGTTTGTTTTGGTATACTCCAATCAACAGCCCCTACAACCACAAAAAGGAATGGAGTCATTAGCACTTATGGTTTGTAAATGGCACCCAGAATTATGTTGCATGAAGCACAGTTTCACCTCATTCTGGGTTCATTTGTGTGAAAACAAGGTCCAATCAGGCTGAAACGTTACAGGAAGGTAGAATCTATTGAGTTGTAAGTGATCTGAACGTTTCATGATGATAGCACTTTCCTAAGGGGGTCAAACCATGTCCCAAAGGTCACCGGATCTGGTGTCAATTTAAAGAAGTGGTCCAGTTACACATTTGTGGGCTTATAACTTGGCTTCTGAATGTCCTAGAGAGGTTAGGTTTGTTTTAGTGTACTCCAATCAAATGCCCCTACAACCACAAAAAGGAATGGAGTCATTAGCACTTATGGTTTTTAAATGGCACCCAGAATTATGTTGCACGAAGCACAATTTCATATCATTCTGGGTTCATTTGTATGAAAACAATGTCCAATCAGGCTGAAACGTTACAGGAAGGTAGAATCTATTGAGTTGTAAGTGATCGGAACGTTTCGTGATGATAGCACTTTCCTAAGGGGGTCAAACCATGTCCCAAAGGTCACCGGATCTGGTGTCAATTTAAAGAAGTTGTCCAGTTACACATTTGTGGGCTTATAACTTGGCTTCTGAATGTCCTAGAGCGATCAGGTTTGTTTTAGTGTACTCCAATCAACAGCCCCTACAACCACAAAAAGGAATGGAGTCATTAGCACTTATGGTTTTTAAATGGCACCCAGAATTATGTTGCACGAAGCACAATTTCACATCATTCTGGGTTCATTTGTGTGAAAACAAGGTCCAATCAGGCTGAAACGTTACAGGAAGGTAGAATCTATTGAGTTGTAAGTGATCTAAACGTTTCATGATGATAGCACTTTCCTAAGGGGGTCAAACCATGTCCCAAAGGTCACCGGATCTGGTGTCAATTTAAAGAAGTAGTCCAGTTACACATTTGTGGGCTTATAACTTGGCTTCTGAATGTCCTAGAGAGATCAGGTTTGTTTTAGTGTACTCCAATCAACAGCCCCTACAACCATAAAAAGGAATGGAGTCATTATCACTTATGGTTTGTAAATGGCACCCAGAATTATGTTGCACGAAGCACAATTTCACTTCATTCTGGGTCCATTTGTGTGAAAACAAGGTCCAATCAGGCTGAAACGCTACAAGAAGTTAGGATCTATTGAGTTGTAAGTGATCTGAACGTTTCAAGATGATCGTACATTCCTATAGGGGGTCAAACCATGTCCCAAAGGTCACCGGGCCTGGTGTCACTTTAAAGAAGTAGTCCAGTTACATCTTTGTGGGCTTATAACTTGGCTTCTGAATGTCCTAGACAGGTTAGGTTTGTTTTAGTGTACTCCAATCAACAGCCCCTACAACCACAAAAAGGAATGGAGTCATTAGCACTTATGGTTTGTAAATGGCACCCAGAATTATGTTGCACGAAGCAGAATTTCACATCATTCTGGGTCCATTTGTGTGAAAACAAGGTCCAATCAGGCTGAAATGTTACAGGAAGGTAGAATCTATTGAGTTGTAAGTGATCTGAACGTTTCATGATGATAGCACTTTCCTAAGGGGGTCAAACCATGTCCCAAATGTCACCGGATCTGGTGTCAATTTAAAGAAGTAGTTCAGTTACACATTTGTGGGCTTATAACTTGGCTTCTGAATGTCCTAGAGAGATCAGGTTTGTTTTAGTGTACTCCAATCAATAGCCTCTACAACCACAAAAAGGAATGGAGTCATTAGCACTTATGGTTTGTAAATGGCACCCAGAATTATGTTGCACGAAGCACAATTTCACTTCATTCTGGGTCCATTTGTGAGAAAACAAGGTCCAATCAGGCTGAAACGCTACAAGAACGTAGAATCTATTGAGTTGTAAGTGATCTGAACGTTTCAAGATGATCGTACATTCCTATAGGGGGTCAAACCATGTCCCAAAGGTCACCGGGCCTGGTGTCACTTTAAAGAAGTAGTCCAGTTACATCTTTGTGGGCTTATAACTTGGCTTCTGAATGTCCTAGACAGGTTAGGTTTGTTTTAGTGTACTCCAATCAACAGCCCCTACAACCACAAAAAGGAATGGAGCCATTAGCACTTATGGTTTGTAAATGGCACCCAGAATTATGTTGCACGAAGCACAATTTCACATCATTCTGGGTTCATTTGTGTGAAAACATGGTCCAATCAGGCTGAAACGTTACAAGAAGGTAGAATCTATTGAGTTGTAAGTGATCTGAACGTTTCATGATGATCGCACATTCCTATAGGGGGTGAAACCATGTCCCAAAGGTCACCGGGCCTGGTGTCCCTTTAAAGAAGTAGTCCAGTTACACATTTGTGGGCTTATAACTTGGCTTCTGAATGTCCTAGAGAGATCAGGTTTGTTTTAGTATACTCCAATCAACAGCCCCTACAACCACAAAAAGGAATGGAGTCATTAGCACTTATGGTTTTTAAATTGCACCCAGAATTATGTTGCACGAAGCACAATTTCACATCATTCTGGGTTCATTTGTGTGAAAACAATGTCCAATCAGGCTGAAACGCTACAAGAAGGTAGAATCTATTGAGTTGTAAGTGATCTCAACGTTTCATGATGATCGCACATTCCTATAGGGGGTCAAACCATGTCCCAAAGGTCACCGGGCCTGGTGTTACTTTAAAGAAGTAGTCCAGTTACACCTTTGCGGGCTTATAACTTGGCTTCTGAATGTCCTAGCGAGGTCAGGTTTGTTTTAGTGTATTCTAATCAACAGCCCCTACAACCACAAAAAGGAATTTAGTCATTAGCACTTATGGTTTGTAAATGGCACCCAGAATTATGTTGCATGAAGCACAATTTCACATCATTCTGGGTTCATTTGTGTGAAAACAAGGTCCAATCAGGCTGAAACGTTACAGGAAGGTAGAATCTATTGAGTTGTAAGTGATCTGAACGTTTCATGATGATAGCACTTTCCTAAGGAGGTCAAACCATGTCCCAAAGGTCACCGGATCTGGTGTCAATTTAAATAAGTAGTCCAGTTACACATTTGTGGGCTTATAACTTGGCTTCTGAATGTCTTAGAGAGATCAGGTTTGTTTTAGTGTACTCCAATCAACAGCCCATACAACCACAAAAAGGAATGGAGTCATTAGCACTTATGCTTTTTAAATGGCACCCAGAATTATGTTGCACGAAGCACAATTTCACATCATTCTGGGTTCATTTGTGTGAAAACAAGGTCCAATCAGGCTGAAACGTTACAGGAAGGTAGAATCTATTGAGTTGTAAGGGATCTGAACGTTTCATGATGATAGCACTTTCCTAAGGGGGTCAAACCATGTCCCAAAGGTCACCGGATCTGGTGTCAATTTAAAGAAGTAGTCCAGTTACACATTTGTGGGCTTATAACTTGGCTTCTGAATGTCCTAGAGAGATCAGGTTTGTTTTAGTGTACTCCAATCAAAAGCCCCTACAACCACAAAAAGGAATGGAGTCATTAGCACTTATGGTTTGTAAATGGCACCCAGAATTATGTTGCACGAAGCACAATTTCACATCATTCTTGGTTCATTTGTGTGAAAACAAGGTCCAATCAGGCTGAAACGTTACAGGAAGGTAAAATCTATTGAGTTGTAAGTGATCTGAACGTTTCATGATGATAGGACTTTCCTAAGGGGGTCAAACCATTTCCGAAAGGTCACCGGATCTGGTGTCAATTTAAAGAAGTAGTCCAGTTACACATTTGTGGGCTTATAACTTGGCTTCTGAATGTCCTAGAGAGATCAGGTTTGTTTTAGTGTACTCCAATCAAAAGCCCCTACAACCACAAAAAGGAATGGAGTCATTAGCACTTATTGTTTGTAAATGGCACCCAGAATTATGTTGCACGAAGCACAATTTCACATCATTCTGGGTCCATTTGTGTGAAAACAAGGTCCAATCAGGCTGAAACGTTACAGGAAGGTAGCATCTATTGAGTTGTAAGTGATCTGAAAGTTTCATGATGATCGCACTTTCCTAAGGAGGTCAAACCATGTCCCAAAGGTCACCGGATCTGGTGTCAATTTAAAGAAGTAGTCCAGTTACACATTTGTGGGCTTATAACTTGGCTTCTGAATGTCCTAGAGAGATCAGGTTTGTTTTAGTATACTCCAATCAACAGCCCCTACAACCACAAAAAGGAATGGAGTCATTAGCACTTATGCTTTTTAAATGGCACCCAGAATTATGTGGCACGAAGCACAATTTCACATCATTCTGGGTTCATTTGTGTGAAAACAAGGTCCAATCAGGCTGAAACGTTACAGGAAGGTAGAATCTATTGAGTTGTAAGTGATCTGAACGTTTCATGATGATAGCACTTTCCTAAGGGGGTCAAACCATGTCCCAAAGGTCACCGGATCTGGTGTCAATTTAAAGAAGTAGTCCAGTTAGACATTTGTGGGCTTATAACTTGGCTTCTGAATGTCCTAGAGAGATCAGGTTTGTTTTAGTGTACTCCAATCAAAAGCCCCTACAACCACAAAAAGGAATGGAGTCATTAGCACTTATGGTTTGTAAATGGCACCCAGAATTATGTTGCACGAAGCACAATTTCACATCATTCTGGGTTCATTTGTGTGAAAACAAGGTCCAATCAGGCTGAAACGTTACAGGAAGGTAGAATCTATTGAGTTGTAAGTGATCTGAACGTTTCATGGTGATAGCACTTTCCTAAGGGGGTCAAACCATGTCCCAAAGGTCACCGGATCTGGTGTCAATTTAAAGAAGTAGTCCAGTTACACATTTGTGGGCAAATAACTTGGCTTCTGAATGTCCGAGAGAGATCAGGTTTGTTTTAGTATACTCCAATCAACAGCCCCTACAACCACAAAAAGGAATGGAGTCATTAGCACTTATGGTTTTTAAATGGCACCCAGAATTATGTTGCACGAAGCACAATTTCACATCATTCTGGGTTCATTTGTGTGAAAACAAGGTCCAATCAGGCTGAAACGTTACAGGAAGGTAGAATCTATTGAGTTGTAAGTGATCTGAACGTTTCATGATGATAGCACTTTCGTAAGGGGGTCAAACCATGTCCCAAAGGTCACCGGATCTGGTGTCAATTTAAAGAAGTAGTCCAGTTACACATTTGTGGGCTTATAACTTGGCTTCTGAATGTCCTAGAGAGATCAGGTTTGTTTTAGTGTACTCCAATCAAAAGCCCCTACAACCACAAAAAGGAATGGAGTCATTAGCACTTATGGTTTGTAAATGGCACCCAGAATTATGTTGCACGAAGCACAATTTCACATCATTCTGGGTTCATTTGTGTGAAAACAAGGTCCAATCAGGCTGAAACGTTACAGAAAGGTAGAATCTATTGAGTTGTAAGTGATCTGAACGTTTCATGGTGATAGCACTTTCCTAAGGGGGTCAAACCATGTCCCAAAGGTCACCGGATCTGGTGTCAATTTAAAGAAGTAGTCCAGTTACACATTTGTGGGCAAATAACTTGGCTTCTGAATGTCCTAGAGAGATCAGGTTTGTTTTAGTATACTCCAATCAACAGCCCCTACAACCACAAAAAGGAATGGAGTCATTAGCACTTATGGTTTTTAAATGGCACCCAGAATTATGTTGCACGAAGCACAATTTCACATCATTCTGGGTTCATTTGTGTGAAAACAAGGTCCAATCAGGCTGAAACGTTACAGGAAGGTAGAATCTATTGAGTTGTAAGTGATCTGAACGTTTCATGATGATAGCACTTTCGTAAGGGGGTCAAACCATGTCCCAAAGGTCACCGGATCTGGTGTCAATTTAAAGAAGTAGTCCAGTTACACATTTGTGGGCTTATAACTTGGCTTCTGAATGTCCTAGAGAGATCAGGTTTGTTTTAATGTACTCCAATCAACAGCCCCTACAACCACAAAAAGGAATGGAGTCATTAGCACTTATGATTTGTAAATGGCACCCAGAAATATGTTGCACGAAGCACAATTTCACATCATTCTGGGTTCATTTGTGTGAAAACAAGGTCCAATCAGGCTGAAATGTTACAGGAAGGTAGAATCTATTGAGTTGTAAGTGATCTGAACGTTTCATGATGATAGCACTTTCCTAAGGGGGTCAAACCATGTCCCAAATGTCACCGGATCTGGTGTCAATTTAAAGAAGTAGTCCAGTTACACATTTGTGGGCTTATAACTTGGCTTCTGAATGTCCTAGAGAGATCAGGTTTGTTTTAGTGTACTCCAATCAACAGCCCCTACAACCACAAAAAGGAATGGAGTCATTAGCACTTATGGTTTGTAAATGGCACCCAGAATTATGTTGCACGAAGCACAATTTCACTTCATTCTGGGTCCATTTGTGTGAAAACAAGGTCCAATCAGGCTGAAACGCTACAAGAAGTTAGGATCTATTGAGTTGTAAGTGATCTGAACGTTTCAAGATGATCGTACATTCCTATAGGGGGTCAAACCATGTCCCAAAGGTCACCGGGCCTGGTGTCACTTTAAAGAAGTAGTCCAGTTACATCTTTGTGGGCTTATAACTTGGCTTCTGAATGTCCTAGACAGGTTAGGTTTGTTTTAGTGTACTCCAATCAACAGCCCCTACAACCACAAAAAGGAATGGAGTCATTAGCACTTATGGTTTGTAAATGGCACCCAGAATTATGTTGCACGAAGCAGAATTTCACATCATTCTGGGTCCATTTGTGTGAAAACAAGGTCCAATCAGGCTGAAATGTTACAGGAAGGTAGAATCTATTGAGTTGTAAGTGATCTGAACGTTTCATGATGATAGCACTTTCCTAAGGGGGTCAAACCATGTCCCAAATGTCACCGGATCTGGTGTCAATTTAAAGAAGTAGTTCAGTTACACATTTGTGGGCTTATAACTTGGCTTCTGAATGTCCTAGAGAGATCAGGTTTGTTTTAGTGTACTCCAATCAATAGCCTCTACAACCACAAAAAGGAATGGAGTCATTAGCACTTATGGTTTGTAAATGGCACCCAGAATTATGTTGCACGAAGCACAATTTCACTTCATTCTGGGTCCATTTGTGTGAAAACAAGGTCCAATCAGGCTGAAACGCTACAAGAACGTAGAATCTATTGAGTTGTAAGTGATCTGAACGTTTCAAGATGATCGTACATTCCTATAGGGGGTCAAACCATGTCCCAAAGGTCACCGGGCCTGGTGTCACTTTAAAGAAGTAGTCCAGTTACATCTTTGTGGGCTTATAACTTGGCTTCTGAATGTCCTAGACAGGTTAGGTTTGTTTTAGTGTACTCCAATCAACAGCCCCTACAACCACAAAAAGGAATGGAGTCATTAGCACTTATGGTTTGTAAATGGCACCCAGAATTATGTTGCACGAAGCACAATTTCACATCATTCTGGGTTCATTTGTGTGAAAACATGGTCCAATCAGGCTGAAACGTTACAAGAAGGTAGAATCTATTGAGTTGTAAGTGATCTGAACGTTTCATGATGATCGCACATTCCTATAGGGGGTGAAACCATGTCCCAAAGGTCACCGGGCCTGGTGTCCCTTTAAAGAAGTAGTCCAGTTACACATTTGTGGGCTTATAACTTGGCTTCTGAATGTCCTAGAGAGATCAGGTTTGTTTTAGTATACTCCAATCAACAGCCCCTACAACCACAAAAAGGAATGGAGTCATTAGCACTTATGGTTTTTAAATTGCACCCAGAATTATGTGTCACGAAGCACAATTTCACATCATTCTGGGTTCATTTGTGTGAAAACAATGTCCAATCAGGCTGAAACGCTACAAGAAGGTAGAATCTATTGAGTTGTAAGTGATCTCAACGTTTCATGATGATCGCACATTCCTATAGGGGGTCAAACCATGTCCCAAAGGTCACCGGGCCTGGTGTTACTTTAAAGAAGTAGTCCAGTTACACCTTTGCGGGCTTATAACTTGGCTTCTGAATGTCCTAGCGAGGTCAGGTTTGTTTTAGTGTATTCTAATCAACAGCCCCTACAACCACAAAAAGGAATGGAGTCATTAGCACTTATGGTTTGTAAATGGCACCCAGAATTATGTTGCATGAAGCACAATTTCACATCATTCTGGGTTCATTTGTGTGAAAACAAGGTCCAATCAGGCTGAAACGTTACAGGAAGGTAGAATCTATTGAGTTGTAAGTGATCTGAACGTTTCATGATGATAGCACTTTCCTAAGGAGGTCAAACCATGTCCCAAAGGTCACCGGATCTGGTGTCAATTTAAAGAAGTAGTCCAGTTACACATTTGTGGGCTTATAACTTGGCTTCTGAATGTCCTAGAGAGATCAGGTTTGTTTTAGTGTACTCCAATCAAAAGCCCCTACAACCACAAAAAGGAATGGAGTAATTAGCACTTATGGTTTGTAAATGGCACCCAGAATTATGTTGCACGAAGCACAATTTCACATCATTCTGGGTCCATTTGTGTGAAAACAAGGTCCAATCAGGCTGAAACGCTACAAGAAGGTAGAATCTATTGAGTTGTAAGTGATCTGAAATTTTCAAGATGATAGCACATTCCTATAGGGGGTAAAACCATGTCCCAAAGGTCACCGGGCCTGGTGTCACTTTAAAGAAGTAGTCCAGTTACACCTTTGTGGGCTTATAACTTGGCTTCTGAATATCCTAGAGAGGTTAGGTTTGTTTTAGTGTACTCCAATCAACAGCCCCTACAACCACAAAAAGGAATGGAGTCATTAGCACTTATGGTTTGTAAATGGCACCCAGAATTATGTTGCACGAAGCACAATTTCACATCATTCTGGGTTCATTTGTGTGAAAACAAGGTCCAATCAGGCTGAAACGTTACAGGAAGGTAGAATCTATTGAGTTGTAAGTGATCTGAACGTTTCATGATGATAGCACTTTCCTAAGGGGGTCAAACCATGTCCCAAAGGTCACCAGATCTGTTGTCAATTTAAAGAAGTAGTCCAGTTACACATTTGTGGGCTTATAACTTGGCTTCTGAATGTCCTAGAGAGATCAGGTTTGTTTTGGTATACTCCAATCAACAGCCCCTACAACCACAAAAAGGAATGGAGTCATTAGCACTTATGGTTTGTAAATGGCACCCAGAATTATGTTGCATGAAGCACAGTTTCACCTCATTCTGGGTTCATTTGTGTGAAAACAAGGTCCAATCAGGCTGAAACGTTACAGGAAGGTAGAATCTATTGAGTTGTAAGTGATCTGAACGTTTAATGATGATAGCACTTTCCTAAGGGGGTCAAACCATGTCCCAAAGGTCACCAGATCTGTTGTCAATTTAAAGAAGTAGTCCAGTTACACATTTGTGGGCTTATAACTTGGCTTCTGAATGTCCTAGAGAGATCAGGTTTGTTTTGGTATACTCCAATCAACAGCCCCTACAACCACAAAAAGGAATGGAGTCATTAGCACTTATGGTTTGTAAATGGCACCCAGAATTATGTTGCATGAAGCACAGTTTCACCTCATTCTGGGTTCATTTGTGTGAAAACAAGGTCCAATCAGGCTGAAACGTTACAGGAAGGTAGAATCTATTGAGTTGTAAGTGATCTGAACGTTTCATGATGATAGCACTTTCCTAAGGGGGTCAAACCATGTCCCAAAGGTCACCGGATCTGGTGTCAATTTAAAGAAGTGGTCCAGTTACACATTTGTGGGCTTATAACTTGGCTTCTGAATGTCCTAGAGAGGTTAGGTTTGTTTTAGTGTACTCCAATCAAATGCCCCTACAACCACAAAAAGGAATGGAGTCATTAGCACTTATGGTTTTTAAATGGCACCCAGAATTATGTTGCACGAAGCACAATTTCATATCATTCTGGGTTCATTTGTATGAAAACAAGGTCCAATCAGGCTGAAACGTTACAGGAAGGTAGAATCTATTGAGTTGTAAGTGATCGGAACGTTTCGTGATGATAGCACTTTCCTAAGGGGGTCAAACCATGTCCCAAAGGTCACCGGATCTGGTGTCAATTTAAAGAAGTTGTCCAGTTACACATTTGTGGGCTTATAACTTGGCTTCTGAATGTCCTAGAGCGATCAGGTTTGTTTTAGTGTACTCCAATCAACAGCCCCTACAACCACAAAAAGGAATGGAGTCATTAGCACTTATGGTTTTTAAATGGCACCCAGAATTATGTTGCACGAAGCACAATTTCACATCATTCTGGGTTCATTTGTGTGAAAACAAGGTCCAATCAGGCTGAAACGTTACAGGAAGGTAGAATCTATTGAGTTGTAAGTGATCTAAACGTTTCATGATGATAGCACTTTCCTAAGGGGGTCAAACCATGTCCCAAAGGTCACCGGATCTGGTGTCAATTTAAAGAAGTAGTCCAGTTACACATTTGTGGGCTTATAACTTGGCTTCTGAATGTCCTAGAGAGATCAGGTTTGTTTTAGTGTACTCCAATCAACAGCCCCTACAACCATAAAAAGGAATGGAGTCATTATCACTTATGGTTTGTAAATGGCACCCAGAATTATGTTGCACGAAGCACAATTTCACTTCATTCTGGGTCCATTTGTGTGAAAACAAGGTCCAATCAGGCTGAAACGCTACAAGAAGTTAGGATCTATTGAGTTGTAAGTGATCTGAACGTTTCAAGATGATCGTACATTCCTATAGGGGGTCAAACCATGTCCCAAAGGTCACCGGGCCTGGTGTCACTTTAAAGAAGTAGTCCAGTTACATCTTTGTGGGCTTATAACTTGGCTTCTGAATGTCCTAGACAGGTTAGGTTTGTTTTAGTGTACTCCAATCAACAGCCCCTACAACCACAAAAAGGAATGGAGTCATTAGCACTTATGGTTTGTAAATGGCACCCAGAATTATGTTGCACGAAGCAGAATTTCACATCATTCTGGGTCCATTTGTGTGAAAACAAGGTCCAATCAGGCTGAAATGTTACAGGAAGGTAGAATCTATTGAGTTGTAAGTGATCTGAACGTTTCATGATGATAGCACTTTCCTAAGGGGGTCAAACCATGTCCCAAATGTCACCGGATCTGGTGTCAATTTAAAGAAGTAGTTCAGTTACACATTTGTGGGCTTATAACTTGGCTTCTGAATGTCCTAGAGAGATCAGGTTTGTTTTAGTGTACTCCAATCAATAGCCTCTACAACCACAAAAAGGAATGGAGTCATTAGCACTTATGGTTTGTAAATGGCACCCAGAATTATGTTGCACGAAGCACAATTTCACTTCATTCTGGGTCCATTTGTGAGAAAACAAGGTCCAATCAGGCTGAAACGCTACAAGAACGTAGAATCTATTGAGTTGTAAGTGATCTGAACGTTTCAAGATGATCGTACATTCCTATAGGGGGTCAAACCATGTCCCAAAGGTCACCGGGCCTGGTGTCACTTTAAAGAAGTAGTCCAGTTACATCTTTGTGGGCTTATAACTTGGCTTCTGAATGTCCTAGACAGGTTAGGTTTGTTTTAGTGTACTCCAATCAACAGCCCCTACAACCACAAAAAGGAATGGAGCCATTAGCACTTATGGTTTGTAAATGGCACCCAGAATTATGTTGCACGAAGCACAATTTCACATCATTCTGGGTTCATTTGTGTGAAAACATGGTCCAATCAGGCTGAAACGTTACAAGAAGGTAGAATCTATTGAGTTGTAAGTGATCTGAACGTTTCATGATGATCGCACATTCCTATAGGGGGTGAAACCATGTCCCAAAGGTCACCGGGCCTGGTGTCCCTTTAAAGAAGTAGTCCAGTTACACATTTGTGGGCTTATAACTTGGCTTCTGAATGTCCTAGAGAGATCAGGTTTGTTTTAGTATACTCCAATCAACAGCCCCTACAACCACAAAAAGGAATGGAGTCATTAGCACTTATGGTTTTTAAATTGCACCCAGAATTATGTTGCACGAAGCACAATTTCACATCATTCTGGGTTCATTTGTGTGAAAACAATGTCCAATCAGGCTGAAACGCTACAAGAAGGTAGAATCTATTGAGTTGTAAGTGATCTCAACGTTTCATGATGATCGCACATTCCTATAGGGGGTCAAACCATGTCCCAAAGGTCACCGGGCCTGGTGTTACTTTAAAGAAGTAGTCCAGTTACACCTTTGCGGGCTTATAACTTGGCTTCTGAATGTCCTAGCGAGGTCAGGTTTGTTTTAGTGTATTCTAATCAACAGCCCCTACAACCACAAAAAGGAATTTAGTCATTAGCACTTATGGTTTGTAAATGGCACCCAGAATTATGTTGCATGAAGCACAATTTCACATCATTCTGGGTTCATTTGTGTGAAAACAAGGTCCAATCAGGCTGAAACGTTACAGGAAGGTAGAATCTATTGAGTTGTAAGTGATCTGAACGTTTCATGATGATAGCACTTTCCTAAGGAGGTCAAACCATGTCCCAAAGGTCACCGGATCTGGTGTCAATTTAAAGAAGTAGTCCAGTTACACATTTGTGGGCTTATAACTTGGCTTCTGAATGTCCTAGAGAGATCAGGTTTGTTTTAGTGTACTCCAATCAAAAGCCCCTACAACCACAAAAAGGAATGGAGTAATTAGCACTTATGGTTTGTAAATGGCACCCAGAATTATGTTGCACGAAGCACAATTTCACATCATTCTGGGTCCATTTGTGTGAAAACAAGGTCCAATCAGGCTGAAACGCTACAAGAAGGTAGAATCTATTGAGTTGTAAGTGATCTGAAATTTTCAAGATGATAGCACATTCCTATAGGGGGTAAAACCATGTCCCAAAGGTCACCGGGCCTGGTGTCACTTTAAAGAAGTAGTCCAGTTACACCTTTGTGGGCTTATAACTTGGCTTCTGAATATCCTAGAGAGGTTAGGTTTGTTTTAGTGTACTCCAATCAACAGCCCCTACAACCACAAAAAGGAATGGAGTCATTAGCACTTATGGTTTGTAAATGGCACCCAGAATTATGTTGCACGAAGCACAATTTCACATCATTCTGGGTTCATTTGTGTGAAAACAAGGTCCAATCAGGCTGAAACGTTACAGGAAGGTAGAATCTATTGAGTTGTAAGTGATCTGAATGTTTCATGATGATAGCACTTTCCTAAGGGGGTCAAACCATGTCCCAAAGGTCACCAGATCTGTTGTCAATTTAAAGAAGTAGTCCAGTTACACATTTGTGGGCTTATAACTTGGCTTCTGAATGTCCTAGAGAGATCAGGTTTGTTTTGGTATACTCCAATCAACAGCCCCTACAACCACAAAAAGGAATGGAGTCATTAGCACTTATGGTTTGTAAATGGCACCCAGAATTATGTTGCATGAAGCACAGTTTCACCTCATTCAGGGTTCATTTGTGTGAAAACAAGGTCCAATCAGGCTGAAACGTTACAGGAAGGTAGAATCTATTGAGTTGTAAGTGATCTGAACGTTTAATGATGATAGCACTTTCCTAAGGGGGTCAAACCATGTCCCAAAGGTCACCAGATCTGTTGTCAATTTAAAGAAGTAGTCCAGTTACACATTTGTGGGCTTATAACTTGGCTTCTGAATGTCCTAGAGAGATCAGGTTTGTTTTGGTATACTCCAATCAACAGCCCCTACAACCACAAAAAGGAATGGAGTCATTAGCACTTATGGTTTGTAAATGGCACCCAGAATTATGTTGCATGAAGCACAGTTTCATCTCATTCTGGGTTCATTTGTGTGAAAACAAGGTCCAATCAGGCTGAAACGTTACAGGAAGGTAGAATCTATTGAGTTGTAAGTGATCTGAACGTTTCATGATGATAGCACTTTCCTAAGGGGGTCAAACCATGTCCCAAAGGTCACCGGATCTGGTGTCAATTTAAAGAAGTGGTCCAGTTACACATTTGTGGGCTTATAACTTGGCTTCTGAATGTCCTAGAGAGGTTAGGTTTGTTTTAGTGTACTCCAATCAAATGCCCCTACAACCACAAAAAGGAATGGAGTCATTAGCACTTATGGTTTTTAAATGGCACCCAGAATTATGTTGCACGAAGCACAATTTCATATCATTCTGGGTTCATTTGTATGAAAACAAGGTCCAATCAGGCTGAAACGTTACAGGAAGGTAGAATCTATTGAGTTGTAAGTGATCGGAACGTTTCGTGATGATAGCACTTTCCTAAGGGGGTCAAACCATGTCCCAAAGGTCACCGGATCTGGTGTCAATTTAAAGAAGTTGTCCAGTTACACATTTGTGGGCTTATAACTTGGCTTCTGAATGTCCTAGAGCGATCAGGTTTGTTTTAGTGTACTCCAATCAACAGCCCCTACAACCACAAAAAGGAATGGAGTCATTAGCACTTATGGTTTTTAAATGGCACCCAGAATTATGTTGCACGAAGCACAATTTCACATCATTCTGGGTTCATTTGTGTGAAAACAAGGTCCAATCAGGCTGAAACGTTACAGGAAGGTAGAATCTATTGAGTTGTAAGTGATCTAAACGTTTCATGATGATAGCACTTTCCTAAGGGGGTCAAACCATGTCCCAAAGGTCACCGGATCTGGTGTCAATTTAAAGAAGTAGTCCAGTTACACATTTGTGGGCTTATAACTTGGCTTCTGAATGTCCTAGAGCGATCAGGTTTGCTTTAGTGTACTCCAATCAACAGCCCCTACAACCACAAAAAGGAATGGAGACATTAGCACTTATGGTTTTTAAATGGCACCCAGAATTATGTTGCACGAAGCACAATTTCACATCATTCTGGGTTCATTTGTGTGAAAACAAGGTCCAATCAGGCTGAAACAATACAGGAAGGTAGAATCTATTGAGTTGTAACTGATCTGAACGTTTCATGATGATCGCACTTTCCTAAGGGGGTCAAACCATGTCCCAAAGGTCCCCGGATCTGGTGTCACTTTAAAGAAGTAGTCCAGTTACACATTTGTGGGCTTATAACTTGGCTTCTGAATGTCCTAGAGAGGTCAGGGTTGTTTTAGTGTACTCCAATCAACAGCCCCTACAACCACAAAAAGAATGTAGTCATTAGCACTTATGGTTTGTAAATGGCACCCAGAATTATGTTGCACGAAGCACAATTTCACATCATTCTGGGTCCATTTGTGTGAAAACAAGGTCAAATCAGGCTGAAACGTTACAGGAAGGTAGAATCTATTGAGTTGTAAGTGATCTGAACGTTTCATGATGATAGCACTTTCCTAAGGGGGTCACACCATGTCCCAAAGGTCACCGGATCTGGTGTCAATTTAAAGAAGTAGTCCAGTTACACATTTGTGGGCTTATAACTTGGCTTCTGAATGTCCTAGAGAGGTTAGGTTTGTTTTAGTGTACTCCAATCAACAGCCCCTACAACCACAAAAAGGAATGGAGTCATTAGCATTTATGGTTTGTAAATGGCACCCATAATTATATTGCACGAAGCACAATTTCACATCATTCTGGGTCCATTTGTGTGAAAACAAGGTCCAATCAGGCTGAAACGTTACAGGAAGGTAGAATCTATTGAGTTGTAAGTGATCTGAACGTTTCATGATGATAGCACTTTCCTAAGGGGGTCAAACCATGTCCCAAAGGTCATCGGATCTGGTGTCAATTTAAAGAAGTAGTCCAGTTACACATTTGTGGGCTTATAACTTGGCTTCTGAATGTCCTAGAGAGATCAGGTTTGTTTTAATGTACTCCAATCAACAGCCCCTACAAACATAAAAAGGAATGGAGTCATTAGCACTTATGGTTTGTAAGTGGCACCCAGAATTATGTTGCACGAAGCACAATTTCACATCATTCTGGGTCCATTTGTGTGAAAACAAGGTCCAATCCGGCTGAAACGCTACAAGAAGGGAGAATCTATTGAGTTGTAAGTGATCTGAACGTTTCAAGATGATCGCAAATTCCTATAGGGGGTCAAACCATGTCCCAAAGGTCACCGGGCCAAGTGTCACTTTAAAGAAGTAGTCCAGTTACACCTTTGTGGGCTTATAACTTGGCTTCTGAATGTCCTAGAGAGGTTAGGTTTGTTTTGTGTACTCCAATCAACGGCCCCTACAACCACAAAAAGGAATGGAGTCATTAGCACTTATTGTTTGTAAATGGCACCCAGAATTATGTTGCACGAAGCACAATTTCACATCATTCTGGGTCCATTTGTGTGAAAACAAGGTCCAATCAGGCTGAAACATTACAGGAAGGTAGAATCTATTGAGTTGTAAGTGATCTGAATGTTTCATGATGATACCACTTTCCTAAGGGGCTCAAACCATGTCCCAAAGGTCACCGGATCTGGTGTCAATTTAAAGAAGTAGTCCAGTTACACATTTGTGGGCTTATAACTTGGCTTCTGAATGTCCTAGAGAGATCAGGTTTGTTTTAGTATACTCCAATCAACAGCCCCTACAATCACAAAAAGGAATGGAGTCATTAGCACTTATGGTTTGTAAATGGCACCCAGAATTATGTTGCACGAAGCACAATTTCACATCATTCTGGGTTCATTTGTGTGAAAACAAGGTCCAATCAGGCTGAAACGTTACAGGAAGGTAGAATATATTGAGTTGTAAGTGATCTGAACGTTTCATGATGATAGCACTTTCGTAAGGGGGTCAAACCATGTCCCAAAGGTCACCGGATCTGGTGTCAATTTAAAGAAGTAGTCCAGTTACACATTTGTGGGCTTATAACTTGGCTTCTGAATGTCCTAGAGAGATCAGGTTTGTTTTAGTATACTCCAATCAACAGCCCCTACAACCACAAAAAGGAATGGAGTCATTAGCACTTATGGTTTTTAAATGGCACCCAGAATTATGTTGCACGAAGCACAATTTCATTTCATTCTGGGTTCATTTGTGTGAAAACAAGGTCCAATCAGGCTGAAACGTTAAAGGAAGGTAGAATCTATTGAGTTGTAAGTGATCTGAACGTTTCATGATGATAGCACTTTACTAAGGGGGTCAAACCATGTCCCAAAGGTCACCGGATCTGGTGTCAATTTAAAGAAGTAGTCCAGTTACACATTTGTGGGCTTATAACTTGGCTTCTGAATGTCCTAGAGAGATCAGGTTTGTTTTAGTGTACTCCAATCAAAAGCCCCTACAACCACAAAAAGGAATGGAGTCATTAGCACTTATGGTTTTTAAATGGCACCCAGAATTATGTTGCACGAAGCACAATTTCACATCATTCTGGGTTCATTTGTGTGAAAACAAGGTCCAATCAGGCTGAAACGTTACAGGAAGGTAGAATCTATTGAGTTGTAAGTGATCTGAACGTTTCATGATGATAGCCCTTTCCTAAGGGGGTCAAACCATGTCCCAAAGGTCACCGGATCTGGTGTCAATTTAAAGAAGTAGTCCAGTTACACATTTGTGGGCTTATAACTTGGCTTCTGAATGTCCTAGAGAGATCAGGTTTGTTTTAGTGTACTCCAATCAAAAGCCCCTACAACCACAAAAAGGAATGGAGTCATTAGCACTTATGGTTTTTAAATGGCACCCAGAATTATGTTGCACGAAGCACAATTTCACATCATTCTGGGTTCATTTGTGTGAAAACAAGGTCCAATCAGGCTGAAACGTTACAGGAAGGTAGAATATATTGAGTTGTAAGTGATCTGAACGTTTCATGATGATAGCACTTTCGTAAGGGGGTCAAACCATGTCCCAAAGGTCACCGGATCTGGTGTCAATTTAAAGAAGTAGTCCAGTTACACATTTGTGGGCTTATAACTTGGCTTCTGAATGTCCTAGAGAGATCAGGTTTGTTTTAGTATACTCCAATCAACAGCCCCTACAACCACAAAAAGGAATGGAGTCATTAGCACTTATGGTTTTTAAATGGCACCCAGAATTATGTTGCACGAAGCACAATTTCATTTCATTCTGGGTTCATTTGTGTGAAAACAAGGTCCAATCAGGCTGAAACGTTAAAGGAAGGTAGAATCTATTGAGTTGTAAGTGATCTGAACGTTTCATGATGATAGCACTTTACTAAGGGGGTCAAACCATGTCCCAAAGGTCACCGGATCTGGTGTCAATTTAAAGAAGTAGTCCAGTTACACATTTGTGGGCTTATAACTTGGCTTCTGAATGTCCTAGAGAGATCAGGTTTGTTTTAGTGTACTCCAATCAAAAGCCCCTACAACCACAAAAAGGAATGGAGTCATTAGCACTTATGGTTTTTAAATGGCACCCAGAATTATGTTGCACGAAGCACAATTTCACATCATTCTGGGTTCATTTGTGTGAAAACAAGGTCCAATCAGGCTGAAACGTTACAGGAAGGTAGAATCTATTGAGTTGTAAGTGATCTGAACGTTTCATGATGATAGCCCTTTCCTAAGGGGGTCAAACCATGTCCCAAAGGTCACCGGATCTGGTGTCAATTTAAAGAAGTAGTCCAGTTACACATTTGTGGGCTTATAACTTGGCTTCTGAATGTCCTAGAGAGATCAGGTTTGTTTTAGTGTACTCCAATCAACAGCCCCTACAACCACAAAAAGGAATGGAGTCATTAGCACTTATGGTTTTTAAATGGCACCCAGAATTATGTTGCACGAAGCACAATTTCATTTCATTCTGGGTTCATTTGTGTGAAAACAAGGTCCAATCAGGCTGAAACGTTAAAGGAAGGTAGAATCTATTGAGTTGTAAGTGATCTGAACGTTTCATGATGATAGCACATTACTAAGGGGGTCAAACCATGTCCCAAAGGTCACCAGATCTGGTGTCAATTTAAAGAAGTAGTCCAGTTACACATTTGTGGGCTTATAACTTGGCTTCTGAATGTCCTAGAGAGATCAGGTTTGTTTTGGTATACTCCAATAAACAGCCCCTACAACCACAAAAAGGAATGGAGTCATTAGCACTTATGGTTTTTAAATGGCACCCAGAATTATGTTGCACGAAGCACAATTTCACATCATTCTGGGTTCATTTGTGTGAAAACAAGGTCCAATCAGGCTGAAACGTTACAGGAAGGTAGAATCTATTGAGTTGTAAGTGATCTGAACGTTTCATGATGATAGCACTTTCGTAAGGGGGTCAAACCATGTCCCAAAGGTCACCGGATCTGGTGTCAATTTAAAGAAGTAGTCCAGTTACACATTTGTGGGCTTATAACTTGGCTTCTGAATGTCCTAGAGAGATCAGGTTTGTTTTAGTATACTCCAATCAACCGCCCCTACAACCACAAAAAGGAATGGAGTCATTAGCACTTACGGTTTTTAAATGGCACCCAGAATTATGTTGCACGAAGCACAATTTCATTTCATTCTGGGTTCATTTGTGTGAAAACAAGGTCCAATCAGGCTGAAACGTTAAAGGAAGGTAGAATCTATTGAGTTGTAAGTGATCTGAACGTTTCATGATGAAAGCACATTACTAAGGGGGTCAAACCATGTCCCAAAGGTCACCAGATCTGGTGTCAATTTAAAGAAGTAGTCCAGTTACACATTTGTGGGCTTATAACTTGGCTTCTGAATGTCCTAGAGAGATCAGGTTTGTTTTAGTGTACTCCAATCAAAAGCCCCTACAACCACAAAAAGGAATGGAGTCATTAGCACTTATTGTTTGTAAATGGCACCCAGAATTATGTTGCACGAAGCACAATTTCACATCATTCTGGGTCCATTTGTGTGAAAACAAGGTCCAATCAGGCTGAAACGTTACAGCAAGGTAGAATCTATTGAGTTGTAAGTGATCTGAACGTTTCATGATGATAGCACTTTCCTAAGGAGGTCAAACCATGTCCCAAAGGTCACCGGATCTGGTGTCAATTTAAAGAAGTAGTCCAGTTACACATTTGTGGGCTTATAACTTGGCTTCTGAATGTCCTAGAGAGATCAGGTTTGTTTTGGTATACTCCAATCAACAGCCCCTACAACCACAAAAAGGAATGGAGTCATTAGCACTTATGGTTTTTAAATGGCACCCAGAATTATGTTGCACGAAGCACAATTTCACATCATTCTGGGTTCATTTGTGTGAAAACAAGGTCCAATCAGGCTGAAACGTTACAGGAAGGTAGAATCTATTGAGTTGTAAGTGATCTGAACGTTTCATGATGATAGCGCTTTCCTAAGGGGGTCAAACCATGTCCCAAAGGTCACCGGATCTGGTGTCAATTTAAAGAAGTAGTCCAGTTACTCATTTGTGGGCTTATAACTTGGCTTCTGAATGTCCTAGAGAGATCAGGTTTGTTTTAGTGTACTCCAATCAAAAGCCCCTACAACCACAAAAAGGAATGGAGTCATTAGCACTTATGGTTTGTAAATGGCACCCAGAATTATGTTGCACGAAGCACAATTTCACATCATTCTGGGTTCATTTGTGTGAAAACAAGGTCCAATCAGGCTGAAACGTTACAAGAAGGTAGAATCTATTGAGTTGTAAGTGATCTGAACGTTTCATGATGATCGCACATTCCTATAGGGGGTCAAACCATGTCCCAAAGGTCACCGGGCCTGGTGTCACTTTAAAGAAGTAGTCCAGTTACACCTTCGTGGGCTTATAACTTGGCTTCTGAATGTCCTAGAGAGATCAGGTTTGTTTTAGTGTACTCCAATCAACAGCCCCTACAACCACAAAAAGGAATGGAGTCATTAGCACTTATGGTTTGTAAATGGCACCCAGAATTATGTTGCACGAAGCACAATTTCACATCATTCTGGGTTCATTTGTGTGAAAACAAGGTCCAATCAGGCTGAAACGTTACAGGAAGGTAGAATCTATTGAGTTGTAAGTGATCTGAACGTTTCATGATGATAGCACTTTCCTAAGGAGGTCAAACCATGTCCCAAAGGTCACCGGATCTGGTGTCAATTTAAAGAAGTAGTCCAGTTACACATTTGTGGGCTTATAACTTGGCTTCTGAATGTCCTAGAGAGATCAGGTTTGTTTTAGTATACTCCAATCAACAGCCCCTACAACCACAAAAAGGAATGGAGTCATTAGCACTTATGGTTTTTAAATGGCACCCAGAATTATGTTGCACGAAGCACAATTTTTTTTTTTATCTTTTATTTCATTCACAATGTATAAAATAAACACAAACAAATACAGGATACATTAACATATTGAAAAAAAAAACATTTGAATGAAAAGGAGCAGACAGAAGAAAAAATCTTATGATTTCTGCCCCTTTTTACGAAATAAAATTATCCGCCAAACAAACACAATATAACCTCGGTCACTTTATAATATTTTCACGTCTAATCTTTGACATTATAATTCTTCTTTTCATAATTACTAAATACATTAGATTTTATACATCTTTTAAATATTGCAAGTGTAGTTGATTCTTTAAATTCCTTGTTAATGGCATTCCACAATCTTACACCATTTACAGAAATGTTACATTCCCTCACTTTGGTTCTGAATCTAGGTTTCTCAAAGACATCAGTTCCTTTTAACATGTACCCACTTACTCTCTTATGAAACATTTTCTGAATATTAGTTGGTAGATTACTTGTATTCGCTCTGTACATTATTTGCAATATTTTCCACTCTACCAAGTCATGAAATTTCAGTATTTTGTATCTAATGAATAATTGATTAGTGTGATCTCTATAGTTACTGTTATTAATGATTCTCAATGCTCTTTTTTGCAAAATGATCAATGGTTGTGTAAAAGTTTTGCAAGTGGCTCCCCAAATTTCTAAACAATAAAATAAATATGGTTCAATCAGTGAGTGATACAATGTTAACAACCCCGACAAATTTAGTAGAAACTTGACTCTATAAAATACACCTATGGCTTTGGCAATTTTCCCCTTTATATAACCTACATGTGATTTCCACGTGAGACTCTCATCGAACATGACTCCAAGAAATTTGGTTTCTTTTACCCTTTGAATTTCCATTCCATCTAACATTAAAGATACATCACAGCTTATTTTGTTATTAAACAGTATATAGTTTGTTTTGTTCAGGTTCAGTGACAGTCTATTAATATCAAACCATTATTTAACTTTAATCAATTCACTGTTTATCACTTGAGTTACTTCATGTATATTTAATCCTGAATAAAACAATGTAGTATCATCCGCAAATAAAACTGTGCCAAGTAAATTCGACACATTTACCAGGTCATTAATAAACAATATGAACAGTTTAGGTCCGAGGACTGACCCTTGTGGTACACCATAATAAATATCTTTTAATTCAGATTTAGCATTATTTATTTGAACAAACTGTTTTCTATTGCGTAAATAACTATTAACCCATTGATGCGCCACCCCTCTTATTCCATACCGGTGTAATTTAAGAAGTAACCTTGAATGATCAATGACATCAAATGCCTTTTTCTAAGTCAATAAAAACACTAATGAAATGGTTTTTATTGTCAATTGCTGATGAAATTTTATCTACTAAATCCATAACTGCCATTGCTGTTGAATGTTTGGTCCTAAAGCCATACTGTTCATGATTTAAAATTGAATTTTCGTCAATGAATTTGTCCAACCTTAATGCAAACACTTTTTCTAATATTTTGGAAAACTGTGGAAGCAGTGACACTGGCCTGTAATTAGTGAAACTCTGTTTATCACCGCTCTTAAATAATGGAACCACCCTGGCAATTTTCATTAAATCAGGGAAGACTCCTGTAGATAGTGACAGATTACAGATGTAAGTGAATGGTTCAATAACAGATTCAATTATAGCTTTTACAGTCACCATGTCCAGATCATCACAATCAGTTGATCTTTTGCTTCCCCAGTTTTTTACAATGTTTCTTATTTCTTGTTGATCTACTTTGTCAATGAGAATACTATTGACATTTCTAGGTATTGTATTCATTGTATCGTGAATTATTGGTTTGCTTTCCACCAGACTCCTTCCTACATTTATAAAAAAATCATTGAATTCATTAGAAATTTCTTTAACTTCATAAATGTCTTTATTGTCCTTTACAAAGTAGTTTGGGAGTCTCGCATTTGTATTATCTCTGTTAATCACATTATTTATTATTCCCCATGTAGTCTTGATGTTGTCTTTGTTCTTATTCAATAGCTCACCATAGTATTCTTTCTTCTGTTTTCTAATTATTATTACTAATTTATTTTTATATTTTTTATATCTGTCTTCGGCTTCCTTTGTTTGTAACTTTAAGAATCTCATATACAGACTATTTTTTTGGCACATGCATTTTTAATTCCATTAGTCATCCATGGTTGGTTGTCCCTTTTACCTGTTATTTTAATTAATTTACAACTACTGTTAAACGATTTCAGCAGTATTTTCATGAAGGATGTATATGCATTGTTCACATCACTGACATAGACTTCCGTCCAGTTCTGCATTTTAAGATCTTTATTTAGGTCCTCCAGGGCTTTAACTGATTTATTTCTTTTATAATTAATACAATTATGTTTTATGATATTTTTATTGTTATTGTGATATTTAGACACTACGAAAATAGGTAAATGATCACTAATATCTGTCATCAATATCCCAGTTTTAACAACGTCCTCCTTTCTATTAGTGAATATATTATCAAATATTGTTGCACTTTGGGTTGTGATCCTGGTAGGTTTGTTTATCAAAGGAACCAAACCTAAACTATATATCATATCAAAAAAATCACTTGATGTTCTAAGAGCCACAGGATGTTCTAAGTTAATGTTAAAGTCCCCACACATAAACAATGTTTTGTTTTTAATATGATCCACAAACTCATTTATTTTATCTGTAAATGACCTGATGCAAGAACCGGGTGCTCTATATACACAACTGATTATTATATTTTTTGATGTGTCATTGATAATTTCCACTGTTACCATTTCCATAACATTATCTTCCATCATAGTCATTTTCTTATCTAATTTACATTTTAAATCATTGTTAATGTACAGGGCAACACCACCACCCCTTTTATTTATTCTATTTACAAAATGAAGTTCATACCCTTCTATTTGTACTTCAGTCATCCTTTCATCATAAAGCCAAGTCTCAGTAATGGCAATGAATTTGAATTTACTTTTAAATTTACCTAAATAGTCCTTTATTGTTGACATCTTGGAAACTAAACTTCTACTGTTTATGTGTATGATTGATAATTAATCATTGTTAGTTAACCCACTATTTAGCTGATCTTCTGCATAATAATTACTATTTATATTTAACTCAAATAAACTTTCGTCTATTTTACTGTCAAGTTCATATATTTTCTCATGGGAATCCATTTATTCTTTATCTTCACATCATTCTGGGTTCATTTGTGTGAAAACAAGGTCCAATCAGGCTGAAACGTTACAGGAAGGTAGAATCTATTGAGTTGTAAGTGATCTGAACGTTTCATGATGATAGCACTTTCTTAAGGGGGTCAAACCATGTCCCAAAGGTCACCGGATCTGGTGTCAATTTAAAGAAGTAGTCCAGTTACACATTAGTGGGCTTATAACTTGGCTTCTGAATGTCCTAGAGAGATCAGGTTTGTTTTAATGTACTCCAATCAACAGCCCCTACAACCACAAAAAGGAATGGAGTCATTAGCCCTTATGATTTGTAAATGGCACCCAGAATTATGTTGCACGAAGCACAATTTCACATCATTCTAGGTTCATTTGTGTGAAAACAAGGTCCAATCAGGCTGAAATGTTACAGGAAGGCAGAATCTATTGAGTTGTAAGTGATCTGAACGTTTCATGATGATCGCACATTCCTATAGGGGGTCAAACCATGTCCCAAAGGTCACCGGGCCTGGTGTCACTTTAAAGAAGTAGTCCAGTAACACCTTCGTGGGCTTATAACTTGGCTTCTGAATGTCCTAGAGAGATCAGGTTTGTTTTAGTGTACTCCAATCAACAGCCCCTACAACCACAAAAAGGAATGGAGTCATTAGCACTTATGGTTTTTAAATGGCACCCAGAATTATGTTGCACGAAGCACAATTTCACATCATTCAGGGTTCATTTGTGTGAAAACAAGGTCCAATCAGGCTGAAACGTTACATGAAGGTAGAATCTATTGAGTTGTAAGTGATCTGAACGTTTCATGATGATAGCACTTTCCTAAGGGGGTCAAACCATGTCCCAAAGGTCACCGGATCTGGTGTCAATTTAAAGAAGTAGTCCAGTTACACATTTGTGGGCTTATAACTTGGCTTCTGAATGTCCAAGAGAGATCAGGTTTGTTTTAGTGTACTCCAATCAAAAGCCCATACAACCACAAAAAGGAATGGAGTCATTAGCACTTATTGTTTGTAAATGGCACCCAGAATTATGTTGCACGAAGCACAATTTCACATCATTCTGGGTCCATTTGTGTGAAAACAAGGTCCAATCAGGCTGAAACGCTACAAGAAGGTAGAATCTATTGAGTTGTAAGTGATCTCAACGTTTCATGATGATCGCACATTCCTATAGGGGGTCAAACCATGTCCCAAAGGTCACCGGTTCTGGTGTCACTTTAAAGAAGTAGTCCAGTTACACCTTTGTTGGCCTATAACTTGGCTTCTGAATGTCCTAGAGAGGTCAGGTTTGTTTTAGTGTATTCCAATCAACAGCCCCTACAACCACAAAAAGGAATGGAGTCATTAGCACTTATGGTTTGTAAATGGCACCCAGAATTATGTTGCACGAAGCACAATTTCACATCATTCTGGGTTCATTTGTTTGAAAACAAGGTCCAATCAGGCTGAAACGTTACAGGAAGGTAGAATCTATTGAGTTGTAAGTGATCTGAACGTTTCATGATGATAGCACTTTCCTAAGGAGGTCAAACCATGTCCCAAAGGTCACCGGATCTGGTGTCAATTTAAAGAAGTAGTCCAGTTACACATTTGTGGGCTTATAACTTGGCTTCTGAATGTCCTAGAGAGATCAGGTTTGTTTTAGTATACTCCAATCAACAGCCCCTACAACCACAAAAAGGAATGGAGTCATTAGCACTTATGGTTTTTAAATGGCACCCAGAATTATGTTGCACGAAGCACAATTTCACATCATTCTGGGTTCATTTGTGTGAAAACAAGGTCCAATCAGGCTGAAACGTTACAGGAAGGTAGAATCTATTGAGTCGTAAGTGATCTGAACGTTTCATGATGATAGCACTTTCCTAAGGGGGTCAAACCATGTCCCAAAGGTCACCGGATCTGGTGTCAATTTAAAGAAGTAGTCCAGTTACACATTTGTGGGCTTATAACTTGGCTTCTGAATGTCCTAGAGAGATCAGGTTTGTTTTAGTGTACTCCAATCAAAAGCCCCTACAACCACAAAAAGGAATGGAGTCATTAGCACTTATGGTTTGTAAATGGCACCCAGAATTATGTTGCACGAAGTACAATTTCACATCATTCTGGGTCCATTTGTGTGAAAACAAGGTCCAATCAGGCTGAAACGCTACAAGAAGGTAGAATCTATTGAGTTGTAAGTGATCTGAACTTTTCAAGATGATAGCACATTCCTATAGGGGGTAAAACCATGTCCCAAAGGTCACCGGGCCTGGTGTCACTTTAAAGAAGTAGTCCAGTTACACATTTGTGGGCTTATAACTTGGCTTCTGAATGTCCTAGAGAGATCAGGTTTGTTTTTGTATACTCCAATCAACAGCCCCTACAACCACAAAAAGGAATGGAGTCATTAGCACTTATGGTTTGTAAATGGCACCCAGAATTATGTTGCATGAAGCACAATTTCACATCATTCTGGGTCCATTTGTGTGAAAACAAGTTCCAATCAGGCTGAAACGTTACAGGAAGGTAGAATCTATTGAATTGTAAGTGATCTGAAAGTTTCATGACGATAGCACTTTCCTAAGGGGGTCAAACCATGTCCCAAATGTCACCGGATCCGGTGTCAATTTAAAGAAGTAGTCCAGTTACACATTTGTGGGCTTATAACTTGGCTTCTGAATGTCCTAGAGAGATCAGGTTTGTTTTAATGTACTCCAATCAACAGCCCCTACAACCACAAAAAGGAATGGAGTCATTAGCACTTATGATTTGTAAATGGCACCCAGAATTATGTTGCACGAAGCACAATTTCACATCATTCTAGGTTCATTTGTGTGAAAACAAGGTCCAATCAGGCTGAAATGTTACAGGAAGGTAGAATCTATTGAGTTGTAAGTGATCTGAACGTTTCATGATGATCGCACATTCCTATAGGGGGTCAAACCATGTCCCAAAGGTCACCGGGCCTGGTGTCACTTTAAAGAAGTAGTCCAGTAACACCTTCGTGGGCTTATAACTTGGCTTCTGAATGTCCTAGAGAGATCAGGTTTGTTTTAGTGTACTCCAATCAACAGCCCCTACAACCACAAAAAGGAATGGAGTCATTAGCACTTATGGTTTGAAAATGGCACCCAGAATTATGTTGCACGAAGCACAATTTCACATCATTCTGGGTTCATTTGTGTGAAAACAAGGTCCAATCAGGCTGAAACGTTACAGGAAGGTAGAATCTATTGAGTTGAAAGTGATCTGAACGTTTCATGATGATAGCACTTTCCTAAGGGGGTCAAACCATGTCCCAAAGGTCACCGTATCTGGTGTCAATTTAAAGAAGTAGTCCAGTTACACATTTGTGGGCTTATAACTTGGCTGCTGAATGTCCTAGAGAGATCAGGTTTGTTTTAGTATACTCCAATCAACAGCCCCTACAACCACAAAAAGGAATGGAGTCATTAGCACTTATGGTTTTGAAATGGCACCCAGAATTATGTTGCACGAAGCACAATTTCACATCATTCTGGGTTCATTTGTGTGAAAACAAGGTCCAATCAGGCTGAAACGTTACAGGAAGGTAGAATCTATTGAGTTGTAAGTGATCTGAACGTTTCATGTTGATAGCACTTTCCTAAGGGGGTCAAACCATGTCCCAAAGGTCACCGGATCTGGTGTCAATTTAAAGAAGTAGTCCAGTTACACATTTGTGGGCTTATAACTTGGCTTCTGAATGTCCAAGAGAGATCAGGTTTGTTTTAGTGTACTCCAATCAAAAGCCCATACAACCACAAAAAGGAATGGAGTCATTAGCACTTATTGTTTGTAAATGGCACCCAGAATTATGTTGCACGAAGCACAATTTCACATCATTCTGGGTCCATTTGTGTGAAAACAAGGTCCAATCAGGCTGAAACGCTACAAGAAGGTAGAATCTATTGAGTTGTAAGTGATCTCAACGTTTCATGATGATCGCACATTCCTATAGGGGGTCAAACCATGTCCCAAAGGTCACCGGTTCTGGTGTCACTTTAAAGAAGTAGTCCAGTTACACCTTTGTGGGCTTATAACTTGGCTTCTGAATGTCCTAGAGAGGTCAGGTTTGTTTTAGTGTATTCCAATC